>NC_064290.1:27573561-28179123 GCF_019186545.1 Solanum stenotomum | reverse complement strand
TACTCCCTCCGTCCCTATTTACTTGTCCATATTTCCTTTTTTGGTTGTCCCTATTTAGTTGTCCATTTTGACAAATCAAGAAAGGACAACAAATTTTTTCCTATTATACCCTTATTTACACTTCTTGAAAATTGTAAAAGTGTATGTTGTTTCCCTCCAATTTATTTCACTTTAATTCAAATAAGTGGTTGTAATTTTAAAGTGAAAAGTTGTCATAAGGGTAAAATTGTAACTTCACTGTGCTAATCATTGTTGCCTTAATCTGTGTGCCATTTCTAAAGTGGACAACTAAAAAGGGACGGAGGGAGTATTTGTTTAAAGTGAAAATAACTTTTAAAGTCAAAAGTTATAAGTTAGGATACATTAAGAGCATGTTTGGATTGATTGGAAACAATGAAAACAATGATTTTTTAAAAGTGCTGAAACTTTTTTTTAAAAAAGACAGTTAGGTGTTTGAATAGAAGTGTTGAACTGAAAAAAAGTTGATCATGTGTTTGGTCCATAAGTATTGTTATACATTTTTTTTGTTAAAATACTCTTAAAATTGTTAAACATTATAAAATGATAATTATAAATTTTTACTTTCAACTTCATTATAAATTAATTTATATGTGTAAGCTATTTTTAATTTTAAAAAGGGAAAAAGGAAAAATATACCCTCAAACTATCGTAAATGGTATGCAGATACTCTACGTCATACTTTTGGGACATAAGTGCCCCCGTCATCCAAAAACTAGAGCATATATGCCCTTCACTCTAACAGAAGACTAAATAGGGACACGTGACACAATCTTATCCGTCGATCTGATATTTAATAAATGTCGGATCGGTGGATGAGATTATGACACATGTATGTTCGTTAGTATAAAGGGCATATATGCTATAGTTTTTAGACGATATGGGCACCAATGTCCCAAAAGTATGACGGAGGGTATTTGCATACCATTTACGATAGTTCGGGGGCATATTTGTCTTTTTCCTTTTAAAAATATATAATTTTGATAAGGGAAAAGGGTCTGATATACCCCTTAACTTTGACATTTAGAGATGATATACCCCTCGTTATGAAGTGGCTCATATATACCCTTACCGTATACAAATGACTCACATATACTCTTACAGTTACAAAAGGAGCTCACATTACCTTTCATCTAATGGAAGTGAAAAAATTAGTTTTAAATTTATTTTTTTGACTTTAAATTTTTAAAAAGTCCATGTAGGGGTATATATATGATCCTTCTAGCAAAGTTCAAGGTATATTTTAATCTTTTGTCATACAAAAATTATTTTTTGACTTCTTTGATTATCATTATTCGAGTTTCTCATTATTTTTTTCTTTCATTCTTTAGTGTACGGAAAAAATGTAAAACTAATTTTTGTACGGCTATATTGTAATTTAGTTTTGTATTTGTAAAAAAAATGGGCATCTATAATAAATTTCACAAGAAAATTAGTGAAACATAAATAAATTTGATCATCAAAATAATATATTTAAATTAGTCGTTGGAACAAAAAAGTAAAAAAAAATATGTGTTAGGAAGATCAAAAATACCCCATATTGATTATTGTTTTCTCAAAAACATAATTAAAAAAACTAAATTAAAATTAACTTTTTCACTTCCGTTAGAGAAAAGAGTATATGTGAACCATTTGTATAACAATAGGGGTATATATGAGCCACTTTCATAACGAGAGATATATCAGCTCTAAATGACAAAGTTGAGGGGTATATCAGACCATTTTCCCTTTTGATAAAGCACATGAACAATTTGAAATATTTTTTCAATTGTATTTATAAATGACAATGATTATATTTCCTCTTTACCACAAATAATTTATACGGAAAAAAATGGAGGACATAATATAGAGAAAAAAAAAAGAGCCAGAGGAGGAAAAAAGAAAGAAAAGAAAGAGCAAAGAAAAAGTAGGTGGAAGATAATATGAGAGTTGTAAAAAATATTGGGAATAAAAAAGTAAAATTATTGGTCAAACATAAATGACTTTTAAACCAAAAAAAAGTAGGAGGGCCAACTTTTAAATTTTGACTTTTAAAAGTAAATTTTAACTTATTTTAAACACTTTTTAGATTTGTCAAACATTCCAAAAAGTTTTTTAAAAAATAGAAGCTTAAAAGTTTGACCAGTTTCGAAGCCAATTTAAACAACTTCTTAATCTAAACTTATTGATTATGCTTATAAGTCGTAAGCTATAAGCTCATCTAAACACACTCTAAGGGGTCGTTTGGTAGAGTGTATTAGAGGAAATAATGCACGCATTAGCTTTGTGTATTATTAATTGTTTGGTACACTTCAACATATGTATAATTAATGTATTTATTAGTAATACACTCTATTGTGTATTTAGGAGTGTATTACTAATACCATGAATTTCTATGCATTAGTAATGCAATGAGTTCTAATGCATGCATTAGCATTGTTAGATACATAATTGTCCCTCAAAAACTTTTCCACATCCTTTCTATTATATTAGTGTAAGGTATTTTTGTAAACATATACTTTTTAAATTGTTTTTGGGAAAATGCATAAGTACCCCCCCAGCCTATGCCCGAAATCCCAGAGACACACCTAACCTTTACTAAGGTCCTATTACTCCCCCGAACTTAATTTATCTATAATATTCTACCCCTTTTCTGCCTACGTGGCATTATCTTGAAAAAAATGTCAACATGCACTGGGCCCACAAAGATAGTGCCACGTAGGCCAAAAAGGGGTAGATTAATACATGTAAAATAAGTTCGGGGGGGTAATAGGACCTTAGTAAAGGTTGGGTGTGTCTCTGGGATTTCGGGTATAGGCTGGGGGGGTACTTATGCATTTTCCCAATTTTTTTTAACAATGCATGATATTTTTAGAACACCAAACCAAACACTGCATAAGAAAAATCTCAGCATAACTAATGTAGGTATAACTAATATAATCACTATTAATGCAAAGATTACTAATATACTATATTTTGCATTATTCTTACACTCTATCAAACAACTCCTAAGCATTTTGTTCTCTATTAATTATCACAAAATCAAAAAAATTTGTGTACTTTGACTGGTTCATGTTATATGATGTTCTAAGTTTTGTACCCCCTTAGAAAATTATTCAGCCCTAGAAAATAATATATGTTTTTTTTACTAAAGTATCACTAATTAAATAGTATCAATGTAATATGATTTCTTAAGTATGTAGAAAATTACTTATTTGATCAGGGTAAATTAAGGAAATAAAGCAATTAATATTTTATCGATTGTGTAAAAAATAGTTATTTTGGATCAAACATAAAAGCGAAAAAATCATATAATATGGATTCAAGGGAGTAGTAATCTTTTGTGTAAGTGATAACACTCAATTGTACCTCGCAATTGAAGTATAAACAATCGCTTGCAAAAATAATACCCAATTTAGGAGTCGTGGTCGAACTACAAAGACTAATAGAAATAAATACATTCTAATTTATTGTCAATTCAACACTAACTAGCACAATGTCTTAAATCAAGAATGTAAAACTGGGGGGGGGGGGGGGGGGNGGGGGGGGGATTTGGAAAACACAATCTTCAATTTAAATTTCAAGTAACATGATCAAGAGGTCAACACAACAAATATTTCAATAAGATGAAAATGACTTGGGGTCGGTGTGTGCAATAGTGATGGAGTTTCAATCTATAGACAATTATTCATCAATTCCAAATCAATCGATACATGAATAACCTTTTGTCATACTATATCCAATATTCTCTCGAACTCATGAATATGTATATCTTGGGTTCTTTTGAACTCCAAGACCATGTAAATAAAACACGTACCAAACATTGCTTGAGTGTGTTAGACTATCTCTAGATCTACTCTCAAATGAGAAATCAATTAGATTAACTATCTCTAGATCTACTCTCAAATGAGAAATCAATTAGATTAGACTATCTCTAGCTCTAATTCAATGATCAATTTAGTTAGTCCTCGCTAATGAAGTTTTATCCAATCTTATTTTGCTCTCTCAAGCGAATTAAAGTTGGAAAATTTAACCAATGTTTGCAACCGCTGATATTTAGATTAAAACTTCAAGACAACAATAGATCCATGCAATACAATTGATTTTAGAATTATTTAATCAATACCCATTAAGATTTACACCCACATCATGCACACGCCCCCTAGCTAAAAATTTAGCTATTCATAAATAAGAAAATCGAAGATATACCAACAAAGGAATATTCCATTTTATTCATCAATGATTACTAAATTTAGATCCAAGCTTGGATAAACGCATTATTGATTTTTTTGTTGAGCATACAAATATTCTGTAATGTCTATTTTCTATCTTTAACTTTGCAATAATGAAAACTTCTTAGACTATCCTCATTTGAGAAGAAAATAATAGTACACAATTACATATATTCCTATTTTTTCACTTAATATCTTCCAAAGAAAGTCTCTTCACCATCAAGTACATTTTTGCCTCTCAACTTTTGTATCTCACTTTTGTTGCACCGACAAAACGCCAATGTAGAAGCATCCAACATCGATTGAGACACCATTTTTCTGTTTCATTCCAGCGATATCTGGATTTGAACCGACGGAACACTAATACACTTTCGTCAGACATCAATGCTTCTAGATAATTTCTCCTTTTGTAGCCAAGGACGGAATGCCTATGCATTTATGCTGAACATTGGTTATTCCACTACAAAAAACTGACAATTGGCGGGGGTTAAATGTATAAATTGCTGGGGTTGAAAACCCCCACAACTTATTGTTATGGGGGTTCTCAAAACTCTCGTTGTTAGGTTTGTCACAATTAGATTTTAAGGATTTTTTAATAACCCCCGCAACAGTTTTTTTTATTCACTTTGTGGGGGTTATAAACCCCCGCTACTTGTTTACCTTTTTTTCACTTTCGTTTCAGCAGGTTGTAACCTCCACAATTTTTTAATCCAAATTTAACATTTTATTTTTTTATATAATTAGATTACAACTAATATGAATTTTAATATAATTAACCACTAAACTTATACATTTATAATAACAATAACTACTAAAGCTTATTCTTAACCAGAATTACAACAACAAAAACTTTGAACCACAACAACAAAAATTTGCATTATGAATGTTCTCAAATCTCAACTACAATCCTCAGGACAACAGAAAGCATTAAAATGTCAAAATTATCTTCGAAAACACCTTCATGAAAATAAACAACAACAATAATAAATTATTTAAAACTTGTGCTTTTCCCAATGAAGTAAATGTTGCTCAGTACGGTGATGGTATCCATTTTGACCAGCACAAACCATTGTCAATGAAACTCTAGCAGGCTGCCAGGCACCGATACAAGCAACCTTAAGTGGAGCCCTGTGGGTTTTGCAAGGAAGACATGTTACACCCCCAACGAGTTATAACACCTTCATAACCTTTACCTTAGGTGACACCAATGATATCAATCCTCGAATTCTTCTAAGCAATTGTACCACCAATCACATGGATATCCATCAAATGAGCTTTCTTCTGTTATTTAAACACATATGTTAATATATTATGGCTAGCTTTGACATCCACTACATATATATTCATAAAAATAATTTTAATATGTAAGGTCTCGAGGAAATTTCCATCAACATTAAGGTCACAGATAATTGAACAAAAGTAAAATAAACTAGAATAGTATAAAGTTCTTTTCTAATTGAAAATGGCAACAGAAAAACAAGTAGTTGTCTAGAATTCCTATTTTTCCTTTTCTTGTCCTTCCATTAGAAGTAAATGGGAAATTGGACTCCTCTCCTCTTTTACTTTCTGCAACAATTAATTCTGAAAAACTAGAAAGGGTTTAACATCTCAGAAATAGATATATTACCTGTCACGATCCGAGCCTGCACTTTGGATGTGGCTGGCACTCGACAACCATTGCTGGTCCCCAAACGAACCCTTATCATGGCTGATTACAAGTGGAAGACTAACTTGAGCATACATAAGCATCAAATTGAAATAAACGTTTAAAAAATAGTTTATTGAATCTCAATACTTTGTTGAATATACTGAGTATGAAACATAAGTTTAAATAAAACATCTGAAAATTGAAAGACTCTTCAAAACTGTCTATCTATGAAGCCTCTACTATAGAAAGATGAGTGTTGGGACAAGACCCACGACTCCTCAAAATAATTACTACTAACAACTCATAAAAACTAGAGTCCTCCGGAAGTAAGGAGACCTCATTCGAAAGCTGATGAGCGGATAAAATGATCTCAACAGACTCTTGTTCAGGATCCTAAGAACTTGTATCTGCATCATCATTAAAAGATGCAGGTCGAATGTCATCAATACATTGAATGACATGTATGTAATATAGTTGAATAACAAATAACTGAATGAAAGGACTACAATCGATAAAACATAAACTCAACTGAATATAAAGGATTAAATTAATGAAATCGTTTAAAACATTACAAAAACACTTACTCACCTCTGAAACTCAACATAATAAGTGATATAATAAAAATACAATTTTAACTCTATTTGGGAGATTCTAGAACCAACAACCATCACTATGAATTACGTGATGATACAACGTCTCGTGCACGCTGTCAGAACTGTCCTATACCTTGCCGGGGTATAGAAAACCTTAACTAAGTGGATCTACTAAGATATGCTTAAAATTAATAAGGAATTATCTATAAAATATGACCATTTACCCATGTTGGCATACTTGGTTTGTGAAGACTTTGACTTGTCTGAACTCGTCCCCATATCGGTGCTCAATACTATTCTCATTAATATATACTCATGCTCATATATTTAAAACACAACTTTTCCTCTAGTTTGAGATAATTGCTCAAACTACCCTCTTAAAAGAGATAATTGCTCTTGAAATATCTTTCGAACTAATAACTCATTTAGAAATCTTAGTTTCTCTTTTATCAATGTAAAAATTGATACCTCTCGGAATACATAGTCCCCTTATACTTTTACTCAATTCATACTTGAAAACTCTTTCTCAAAAATATATCAAAATCATATTTTAATATGATCATTGATAACATGGGAAGTCATAATGCACAAACATTGATGGTATATCTAGATACCATAGTGCTCATACATTGATGGCATACTCGATTGTCATACTAATCATGTTTTAGAAACTCTTTTCTCAAAACTCATCTTTGCTTTCTCAAAACTCAGTTTAAGAACTCAAGTGTTGGCTTTAAAAAAAAAGTTCAAAATTATAACTCAAATCATAGGGTTCATGTGGAATTATGGACATGAACGACTCAACTCAGGGATTTTAATAGCAATAAGGAAACTCATTACTCAGAACTCAAGACTCAAGAACTCAAGGTATCAAGAACTCGAAACTCATAATTGAACGATATTTCTCCTTTCAAAAATACTCAATTCATAGGGTTCATGCTGAAATATAGATATGAACGAATCAACTCAAGAATTTTAATGCATAACATATAGCAATTCAATAATTAGGAATAGAATTTCAAGAAGAAACTAGAACTCAAGAACTCAAATCAACTTATCTCAAGAATACTAAAATCTAGGGTTAAAATCCTAGATTACTCTTTTACTAATTTGAAAGTAGATGTAGGGCGTGAGGATGAACTAGTTCAACACTATTATAGCCTTACATACCTTAAAAAATAAGGTTCTTGAAGAATCTTGAAATTTTTTTTAATTAGAAGCTTTGAAACCCTAGCTTGAAGGAGAACAATCAAGAAAACCTTTCTTGAGATTCTTGAATTACTTTCTTGAAATCTCTATGGACAAGAATTATGATTTTCATTAGCGATTCATAATTGTATGGAGAATTTGAGTTGGAAAGAATGAAATTCTTTGAGAAAGACTTACCTTGAAGAAGAATCTTGAAAAAGTTGGAAAAAATCTTGAATGGAGTCTTCTACTTTGATTTTTCCTTAGGGCTTTACCTTGGGGTTTGAGAGAGAAGAGAATGACGTATTAAGAGATGAAAAATCTGATTGTTTAGGGTCTTTAATCAGTCAAGAAATCCGTTTAGGGTTTTCTTAGTGGTAAAAAGACAAAAAGACCCTTTTTAATGTTATCCCGTCGGCTAATTCGTTAGTGCACTATATAAGGTTACTAAAATGGTCATAACGTTTTACTCAAAACTCAGATTGTTGCGAAATCAGTGGCGTTGGAAAGAAGATTCAAATACCTTTAATTTGATAGGTTATAAGCCATGTAAATCTTTATAATATAAGAGATATGACTGTTTGAAGTTGACTCAAGTAGATTCTTACATCAAAACATAATCGATATGGAAACTTTCAACTCAACTTTGTTCTAAGGAATTTTTATTGACCTTAACATCTAAGAAAATTTAGAATCACTCGGTACAAATCTTATTCACAATAAAGAATGGCTCGAATCTTAATTTAGAAATTTTCGGGATGTTACAAAAACCTTTAATCAAAAGGAAAGATGACTGATAAAGATGAGTTCAACGTTGCTGCAAAAATAATGATACCTATTGAGTACCCTCACCTTGAGGGTTCTCAAAATATAAAAGACATTCAAAATGACGAGAAAATGACTCACATGGCATAAGAACTCGAGATCTTGAGGAAAGAATCACGCCAAGTGGTAGAGTTGGCAAAGTTGTCGGTTACCACTTTCCAAACTTTCAAGATGCCTATCTACTTCCTAAAGGCTGACTTGCCTTCTGCTGACTAACCAAATCAGCCAGAACAAACTCAGCTTGCTCTTGCTCACGGTCGAGCCCTACCAGCTTATCCAACCGCAATCAGGTATGTTCCAAACCTTCCAACTTGCGACCTTACCGTACTAACAATGCAACAAATACTTGGGGCACACATCGTCAGTCCCTACATCCACCTGTTCCACCTGTATATGTTGTTGGAGCTCCTACCTTAACAATGCCAGCAATGATCAATGTTCCGTATGAGGTTGATCAATATAAAAAAAATGGAGAAAGATAATTAGTTGAAAGAAGATGCATCGATAAACACCTAATTTCATGGCCTAAGAAAGGCGTTAAAAATCTTACAAGTCACTAGGGGGACAAAGAGCCTTGATTATGATGACTTGTGCATCCATCCAGACATTGATATGCCAGTGGGGTACAAGCCACCAAAGTTTGACATGTTTTATGGAAAAAGTGACCCTCACACATATTTAAGGGCACACTATGAGAAGCTAAGGATGAATTTATTCATCCAAAGTCTGTTTAGAGAAGCATTGACCTGGTATACCTGCCAGGACCCTCGCATATGGCATGACTGGCAATAAATGGATGAGGATTTCATGACACTTCAGATTCAATACGGAAACCACAGCGGACAGATTCTCATTGGACAACATACAGAGGAAGCTGTCAGAGAATTTCCAGGAGTACACAAAACGTTGGAGAATTGAGGCCGCTAGGGTCTAACAACCTGTGGATGAGAGTGATCTCTCAAAGTATTTTGTTTGAGCTCAAGATGTTATCTACTTTGACAAGATGATGTCAAATGATGGGCCAGTAGTTCGCCGAATCGGTAAATATGAGAGGCTTTATAGATGAAGGCGTCAAAGCAGTGAATATTCATTCCATAGTTGCATTGCAAGTTTCAAGTAGGGTCATACAATTGAGTTCCATTGGTGGCATGAAGAATAGAAGGGAGGATATTTCAGATATATCTTACCAACATGGAGAACCATCCCATTGATACTCCAAAACCCCCAAAATTGTTGCATATACTCCTCCATACATTCCATACCTTGTATATAATACCCAACTACACTATAATCCACCTCAAGCACCGGCATACCAAAACCTACTAAGATCATATAACCCTGACCAAGTATCAATCCACCAAAATAAACTAGCATATGGACCAAGATCATGTCCTAATCTCGAAGCTAGAAATACTCACACCTACACACCCATTGCCGAACCTTATGCCCAACTGTTTGAGAGGATCTCGACAGAAAGAGTGTTGCAGCCAGTTGAAGAAAACCTTCCCGATCCAATCCCTCGTAACTTTGATGGAAACAAGTGATGCACTTACCGCTCAGGAATCTAAGGACACGACTGTTACGACCCAGGGGTATACCCTAGAAGTAACATGGCGTACAAGACTCTGAAAAGCCTTATACAAGCCTCATAGCATGTCATCACATAAGATAATAGAATTAGTGAGGAATTTAAAACTCTTTTTAATCCATACAATTAAAAACATCATTTAAAACAACAAAAGTCTACTTGTCTCACATGGCCATCTAAAAACATCTTGAATCAAAAATAGGGTCACAACCCTTACAATAGAAAGTCTAAAAGTATCTAGTACATTGAAAGACATGAAACATAAACAAAGCACTTGTCCTCAGATCCATGAGGACATACCACAAGCTTTGGAAGAACTCACTCCAAGCCCTTTGAACTAGAAGGAATTAACTCAAATGTTGGAACCTACACTTTGTACAAAAATGTAGAAATATGGGTTAGCACACAAAAATGTACTAAGTATGATAACCATGCAAAAACCATGCTTAAAAGGAACTTTTTGGTTGAAAACCATGCCATATGCCAATTTTGAGAAAATATCATGAACTTTAACAAAAGGCATAAGATACAAGTATAATCATCATATAAGACATTACATCACATAAGAAACATTCACCTTAAGTAACCCTAAGCTATACTTGTGTAATGTAAGAATATCATCCCATACTACTATTCCTACTAAGTACCACTTTGAGGCCACCATAGATGAACTTACCATTTTTCATACTCATCTTTAGTCAATACTCATACATAAGGAACACATACATTTCATAAGTCATGACAAGGAAAGTAACTCATAATACAATCCAAGTAAAACATGCATCATTACATTAAGCATTTAAGTCAACATTCTTCACTAGCTTCATAAAGAGCACATTCATTCATTAGACATTAAGACATTGAAGAATCACACCATAGTCCTCTCAAAGCCTACTCGTTCAATGCATGGATGGCATCCCATACTACCACCCACACTTAATAGAACCTCTCAAGAAACCATAGCACGTATCTCACATGATGGGAATAAACATTAACCGACATAGACCATGTGAGCTTAACATGAAATTCGGTATCTGTCCCACACCGTCAAGGGTTGGTCTACTTGCCTAAGGTAGGACTGGTAACATTTTAGCTTAGGTGGATCCACTAGCTAATAACCTATGCGAGCACATAGTTACGAGATAAGAAAGATGTTCATTGAAACCCAATCTAATGTAGGAAGAGCTTCCATCTTACCATATCCACTCGGTACTTAGCCTCTATTCCCATAAAGTAGTTCATTCACATTAACATTATTGTACTTGATAGGGCAACCAACATTAGGTCTACCGACCCAAAGTACATTACACATGAAAGGGCCACCACCATTAGGTCAACCGATTCAAGGTACATTATAAGGATAGCTCATTGAATCCTCAAGAAAGGGCCACCACCATTAGGTCTACCGATTCAAGATTCATCATTTCACACTTGAAAGGGCTACCACCATTAAGTCTACTAATTCAAGGTTTATTATTCATTTATTCATTCATAGACTCCTCATGAAAGGGCTACCAACATTAGGTCTACCGATTCAAGACAAAGCCTTAGGATACTTCATTAATCATTTATGAAAGGGCTACCACCATTAGGTCTACCGATTTAAGGTTCATTAAGTCAAGATACATTAGTAACAGAAGAAGAGGATGCCTAAGCCTACCAATTCAAGGTACTTCAATCAAGATCACATTCATTTATACAAGAAGAGGATGCCCTAAGCCTACCAACTCAAGATATAACATTACATTGACGAAACCTTTCACATATATCATCAACATTCATAAGTGTATAATTGAGAATAACCTTTCAATAATAACACAATTGCATTGTAGACATGATCACATTACTTTCATTGAAATCACAAGCATATACACAACATCATGATCATACATCAATCCTTCATACTTTGCCCTTCAAGGCCACGAATCACAATTTACCAACACACCTAAAATACTACAATTTAGGCATGAATAATGACACAATTCAATAAACTAATTCAATATAGACTTAATCTCTTCACATGCTTCCATAATCAATCAATCCCAAATCATAATTCACAATTTAGTATTTTGGGGGATTTATGGGTTCATAGTGAAATTCCATCTTATACAACATTAATTCATGAATTCAATCACAATTCATCAAAATTCATCATAATTCAACCTTTGAATTCTTTTAGAAATTGAACCCATGACTAAGATTGAAACCCTAATTTTTTAGGGGAATTTGAAAACTTGAAATCATGTTTTGAAGGAACTCTTTGGATGAAAACTAACCAAGGATGAAAACTACCATACCTCAATGGAAGAAACTCCACGAAATTGAAGAGAAAAGATGAAATCTTGAGCTCCAAACCTTGATTTCTTCTTTTCCAATGGTGGTTTCTACAGAGAGAATTATTTGGAGGGGGGGTAGTTTCTATTTTTGAGTTTAGGGGATAATGAATTGAAAAAGGGTGTTTAATACTTTAACAAGCCTTAAATAAGTGAAATTAAACAATATAAACCGTCCCCAACCCATACCTAATTAATTAGGAATTTACTAGATTGCCCCTCTAATGGCCAAACCGAGGCAGCCTTTTCAGTGACCTACGCCCACCAACCCACGGACCGTGGGTGGGCTCACGCCCCATCCTGCAGGTTTGTGGTTAGGTTCAGAAACTTGGCATTTGGAGCCTTGACCTATGGAGCACCCCCATAAAGCGTGGATGGATCTATGGGGCGTAGGTCCCATCCGTAGGTCCTAAGATTTTCGCAGCTTGGGCAGTTTTGGGGAGCTTTGGGGGTTAGGCTTTAAGGTCCTTCTCAAGGACCCTTGGTTGGTCCTTGGGGGGTCGTACCTTGTCGTTTAACCCCTAAATCCCCCAACCTAAGCTCGGGAACTCATTTTACAACATAAAACCTCATATCAAACTCAACAACACACTTGTGAGGCTCTAGTTTCACCTACTAGTTTTCCGAGTCGTAACAACGACAAAAAAGAATGTTATGGTTTGAAGAACCAGATCAAGTCTATGATCAAGAGGGGAGTAATCAAATGCACTCTAGCACCTCCCAATGTATAAAACAGCCCCTTGCCAAATCATGAGAATAAAGAATTGTCACGACCTAGGGGTACCTCCTAGATATAACAAGGCATATAGAACCCTAAAGGACTCCATACAAACCTCTTATCTTTCATAACATAAAAATAGAACAATAAAGAGTAAAACACATTTCAAGTCTTAAAAAGTTTTTCATAAAAGAAAGCGGAAGTCTAGAGTTGTCTCAATATAGCCATCTATTACAATACTTGAATGAAATAGGGCCTAGCCTATACAACATGTCCGAAAAGGGAAAGTACATGAAAGAAACTACAACATATGAAAAGGCCGTCCTCGAACCATGAGGACTCACTAATAAGCTCGGAAGATACAAAAGTCCAAGCTTTAGCCACTAGAATGATCACCTCAAGAACTGACCCTACACTTGGGGAAAATGTAGAAAAAGTAGGCGTTAGTACAAAATTGCACTAAGTCTGATAGCCAAGCATTAAAAAAAACCTTTAAAACATGCTAAAATGGACATTTCATTATAAATCTTGCTATATGCCAAGCTTAAACATCATCATAAAGATTATTGGAAAACATAAGTCATAATACAAAGCTCATCATAAAACAAAAGGAACACTTCATGAATAACCTCAAAGCATACTTGTGCAAGGCGTGAATAAGACCCCATAAATCTCACCCTTGCTAAGTAAACCAGTTTAGGCCATCATTCATGTCCGTCATATTTTAAAACTCTTGAACACTATGAGGTACTTCTCAAGCACATCTTTGTTTCTCATTTCATTGAACACTTTGAGATACTTCTTCAAGCATGTCTTAGTTCATTATTATTTTGAACACTATGGGATACTTCTTCAAGCATGTTTTAGTTCATTATTATTTGAAAACTATGAGATGCTTCTTCAAGCATGTCTTAGTTCATTGTTAATCTTGTTGTAGTTGGATATTGCCTTAATCGACATGAGACCATGTGAGCTATCACAGGATCCTTCCCGGTGTTACCCATACCGAAAAGGGTTGGTCTACTTGCCTAAGGTAGAACTGGTTTGTTAGCTTAGCTGGATCCACTAGCTAAACATCCTATGAGGCACGTAGTTATGGGATACATAGATTGCTACTAGAAACCCGGACTCCACTAGGTGAAGGCTTCCATCTCATGAGACATACTTTGGGAAACCCAAACTCTACTAGGTGAGAGTTCCCATTTTGGAAGCCCAGACTCAATTATGTGTGAGCCTCCATCTCATTTCTATATCCACTCGGTGCTAGGAATAAATCCCACAAGATAGTCATTAAGTCTTTACTTTAACTCATGTCTCATGGAAATATGTACTTGACAATCAATCCAAGTTAATTCACTAGGATAACTCTTCAGACCATGCGTGAGCAACTATCACCATCCATGATCACTTTTACTCTTAGATTCAATTAGGTGAGAAAATCCTTTCAACCTTATAATCTTCATTATGTGAGAAAACCTTTCACATTAAGTTCATGAGAATAACCTTTATATCAACCCACAACAACAACCTAATCATTAACACTTCACTCTCAAAGCATCATTAAAACAATTACATAAACTTCATAAAACAAACATAATCTCATACTTTACCTCCTTGAGGTTGAAACCTACTTTAAATCAACACATATATAATTCAAGCATTAGACATGGATTTAATCATAATTCCATATGAATCTATCACCTCACACATCAATTCATACAATTCACCTTTCATCAACAAAGACCCACATCATATCATCAACTTTGAGAAATATGGGGATTTCATGAGTTCTTGGGGATACAACATGAAACTCATAAGAAATCATCAATTAATGCTTATAATAACATAATTCAACTATTAGAATCATTTTTGAAAGGAACTCATGACTTTGGAATCATACCCTAACTTTTGGGGATTTCTATCTTTGAAATTGGGGTTTTGAAGGGACTCCATGAATGAAAGCTATTCATGGATGAAGAATTACCATACCTTGATCACAAATCCCTATGAATTTTGAGTGAAGAACCTTGCTTCTTGAACCCTAGATTTTCTCCTTCTTCTTCTTTGAACTTTCTAGAGAGAGAATTTTTGGAGAGGATGAACTTTGGGAATTATTTGTGTGTTGGGAATTAATGACTTGAATGGTGAGTTTAAAGGGTTAAAAAATGCTTATATAGGTGTACTAGGACTATACAAAATGACCTCGCTTTATACTAACTTAAACCAAAATTTCCCATTTAGCCCTTACTTGGCAGCCTACTTCCAGGCCTCACGAGAGGCACCACGAGCCGTGGTCCTCACCACTGGACATGGTCCTGCTCGTGGTCCTTGTACCAGTAGCTTGGCCATTTTGGCTTGGCCACCAAGAAGTGAAGGCATTACCACGAGCCTTCCCACTAGCCGTGGTCTTCACCACTGGCTGCGAAGTGGCTCGTGAAGGTGAGCCAACCTTGGGGCAGCCTTGGTGAGCTACTACCTCACCACCACGGGTGGCACCACAAGTCGTGATGTCCATCACGAGCAGTGAAGGCTCTCGTGGTCATGGGCAGTGCCTTGGCAGCTTGGGGTAGCCTTGGCTCTTGCCCATTTGTCTTGGCTCATGCCCTCTAGTCTTGACTTGTAGCCCTCATACTTAGCCCTAGGTTGCCTACTAAACTACGGGGTGTTTCAAGAATTCAACATGATTATTCTAGATGAAGAATATGAGGGCCTTGACTATCCAAACATATATGAAGCAGATGCCATAACGTCTTTGGCACAAAATGTTATCATTGTTCAACTAAGGGAGCCTTTGACTGTCCAAAAATATCTACCAAGATTTGTAGTGACCACTGCAATAGCTAGAAAGCCCGAGTATGATACCAAAGCAATCCCATGGGACTATCAAGCATGCGCCATGGGAAAGACGATTGACGCTGCTGTGGCTCATGAAATGAGTAGGTCGGGAAAGTGTTATGCCCCGGAGGATCTAAATCGATGAGTTCTTGGAAAGGAATAGAATCTGAAGAAGAGTGTTACTAATACTGAAGCAACATAATTTTGGAAGAAGATGTAGCCTAAAGACTATTCAGTCGAAGAGCAGCTAAAGAAAACGCTAGCCTACATATCTATTTTGTCTCTGCTTATGATTTCTGAAGCTCAAAGGAATGCTTTTATGGAAGTGTTAAACAGAGTGAGCATTCCAAAAGAGATCACAAGTGAAACCTTAGCTTCAACAATTGGACAAATAGTGAAAGCTAATAAGATCTCTTTCCATGATGATGAGCTACCTGCATAGGGGATTGGACACAACAAAGCACTTCACATCGTGCTCAAATGGTCTGATAAGATTGTGACTCGAGTTTTAATTGACGGTGGATCTGGATGATGCATCTGCCTTTTCACCACCTTTAGAGATCTAGGTGTGAATATGGGAGAGATAAGGGAAATTCTTGTGAAAGTTAGACCTTTCGATGGAACGCAAAGAAGTGTCATTGGAGAATATGTCTTACATTGTTAATGGAGCCAACTGAATTCACCATCCTATTTCAATTGATGGATGTGTCATCCAACTACAAACTGTTGCTGGGGAGACCATGGGTCCACTTGTCAAGAGCGGTTCCTTCCACTTTTCATTAGTGTCTAAAGTTTGAGTGAGGTCGCATAAAAGTTACCATTCACGGGGAGCTCAGTAACCCCATTCATTCTGTTAATTCTGTTCCAATTGCTGATGAGTAAAACAGAGTAACGTTTCACACTTTGGAGATTATGCAAGTTGTAAGGGTAAATGAGGAAGCTGAGATTTGGACCCAAGTCCAATGGCCTAGTTGAGCCAATCCAGCTAAGGCATTACAGTGGCACCACTGCTCAGATATAAACCTACATTGGGATAAGTCCATCATAGGTCAAGCAAGTTGATGTTTGTACTAGAACAAACTCCAATTCCATACCAAGTAGCTATTGATGACATCGCAGAAGGGATGGGAAATTTGTTTGTGGCCATTGTTGGAGAAGAGGAAGAGATAAATCTCAGCAAATTGATCATTTGCGATGTCGAACCAAGAGAAGTCTTGCAGAATTGGACCATCAGTCTGTTCCTATTTAGACAAGAGTCCTGGTAGTGTGGAAAAATAGTTTTAATTTTAGATGTAGGGCGTGAGGACGAACTTAGTCCATTACGATGAGTAGCCTTACATACCTTCAATCACTCTAATTGAAACTCTAACTTTGAAGAGGAACCTCAAAAGTACCTTCTTGAATTTTAGGATGAATTCTTGTTTTCGCTAGATATGGGAGAAAGATTTGACGTTAGAATCTTGTTAAAAATTTATGATCAGAGATTGAGATTGTCTAGAAAGAATTTAGATACATGAGAGGAACATACCTTGGTGTTGGAGATGAAGGAGAGGAGAGAATTTGAGAGAAAATAAGCCTTAGGTCGTTCAATATGAATTTTATAATGACCCACCGACTTTACTTAATAAATAAAGCGTCTTCAAAGTATAAACCCTCAAAAATTGTCTTGGCATGGTGCGCCCATGCTACGGGCCACACGAAGTGCATAGCTAATTTTTGAAAATTAAGATGTTGCTGGAAAATTGGTGTGGCGCAGTGCACCTATGCTATAGGCCATGTAGCATAGGACCACTTTAAAAATAACGAGTCTGCATGATATTTAGCTTGGCGTGGTGTACCCACACTATGGGACACGTGGAGCACATGACCTATTAGATGTCTGTCTAGTAAAATGGAAATAACTCTTTGCTCAAGAGTTAGATTGACAAGCGGTTGGTGGCGTTGGAAAGAATACTAATAGACCTTTAATTTGATAGGTTATGGGCCAAGTAGTTTTTTATATGCTGAAATATAAATAGTCGTTTGCCGTTGACCCTTACATGAACTAATGCGAAAAACTAGCCGGTAGAAAGGATTTGAACTTAACTTAGTGTTGGAGGTCTTAATTACCCTAAATCACTCTG
The DNA here is from genome assembly GCF_019186545.1 of Solanum stenotomum. NCBI lineage: Eukaryota > Viridiplantae > Streptophyta > Magnoliopsida > Solanales > Solanaceae > Solanum > Solanum stenotomum. The sequence goes on along the minus strand of NC_064290.1, from coordinate 28,161,043 downwards.
ATACCCTTGTTACACTTAGTAAACTACCTTAAAACATATGGGCAAGTTGGGCATCACCTCAAGCTCAAATACTTAGAACGAACAATTTAAATTATAGGAGTAGAGTTGTGAGGTGTTATAATATCCCCCCTTTGGATCATTCGTCCTCAAATTATGAATAAGCTAGGAAATGCACAATGGTATGAATACACTGCATAAGCTGAAATACACCAACGGATACGGAAACTGAAGCTCTCAACATATGAATAGACACTAAAACTAAAATAGGGAAAAGATCATTACCTTCAACATCAATGTTTGAAGGGATGAAGATGAGGGTATATTGCTTTCAAATCTTCTTCTACCTCCCGTGTATCCTCTTCAACAAACTGATTCCTCCACAAAAAAATGACCAATGCAACCTTTTTGGTCCTCAACTTGCGAAACTGACAATCAAGAATTTGAACCAGGATCTCTTCGTAGGACAAACTATCTTTCACACCAATACTCTCGATGGGCACAATAAGTTATGGATCAACGAAGAATTTCTTAAGCATAAAGATATGAAATACTAGATGAACATATGCTAATTTTGGTTGTAGCTCCAACTCATAAGCTACATTACCAACCCTTTTGAAATTTGGTAGGGACCAATACAACGGGGACTAAGCTTCCCTTTCTTTCCGAACCTCATGACACCTTTCATGGGTGAAACCTTCAATTAAACCCAATTGTTTATTTCGAACTCTAAATATATTCACCTAATATTAGTTTATGACTTTTGATGACTATGTGTGGTTTTCAGCCTCTCTTGAATAGTCTTCACCTTCTCCGTATCCTAATGAAAAAAGTTTAACCCTATCAACTCAGCTTCACCAACTTCAAATAAACCATCGAATATCTAAACCTTCTCCCATAAATAGCCAAATAAGGAGTCATATGAATACGGGAGTGATAATGTTATTGTCTGCAAATTCTATGAGAGGCAAGTGATCCTCCCAATTGCCATTGAAGTCAATTACATAGGCCCTCAACATGTTCTCTAAAGTATGGATCGTACTCTTTGTCTGACCATCTGTCTAAGGGTAAAAATTGGTGCTAAGATTTACCTTTGAACCCAAACCTTTTAGAAATGACTTCCAAAACTGGGTGGTGGACTTAGAACCTCTATGTGAAATGATGGACAATGGAACTCCGTGGATTCAAACTATCTCGTGTATGTACAATCTAACATAGTCCTCTACTGAATCAATTGTCTTTACTAGTAAGAATCATTCTGATTTGGTCATCCGGTCTACAATTACCTAAATCAAATCGTGTTGACGGAGAGATCACGGTAAACTAGTAATGAAGTCCATATTAATCATATTCCATTTACACTCTGGAAGAGCTATGTTCTTAGCCACGCCAAATGTCCTCTGGTGCTCAACTTTGACTTGTTGGAATTTGAGACACTTATCAATAAAGTTTGAAATATTTTTCTTCATACCATTCCACCAATAGACTTCTCTCAATTCATGGTACATTTTGGTAGAACCTGGATGCATCAAATATCTAGAGCTATGGGCTTCTTCCATGATTGTATCTTGGAGACCGTCAATATATAGAACACAAAACCTATCTTGGTACTTCAACACACCATCTCCCCCTTGTTCAAAAGCATACACCTTCTACTTACGAACATTTTCCATAAACTGAAGTAGAATGGGGTCCTTGTCTTACTTTTCCCTTACTTCCACTACTAGGGATTATTCCACCCCATTTAGCATAAGAACACCATATTCATCTAAGTCTATAAGGAACACTCCAAACCATGTAAGTCTATGCACTTCCTTAGCTAACTTTTTCTTTCCTTCCTCAACATGAGCGGTACTTTCCATGGATAATATGCTAAGAGAATCAACAACAACATTAGCCTTACCAGGGTGATAAAAGATGTTTATATCATTGTCCTTAAGTAATTTGAGCCATCTTCTCTATCTAAGGTTCAACTACTTCTAACTAAAGACTCTTGTGGTTGGTGAGAACATCAACATGCACGCCATAAAGATAATGACGCCATATACTTAGAGCAAAAACCACTTCTACTAACTCGAGATTGTGAGTCGGATAATTTCTCTCATGGATTTTAAGTTGTCAAGAGGCATAGGCTATAACCTTGCCATTTTGCATCAGCACACAACCAAGTCCAGCTCTGGACGCATTGCAGTATATAACAAAACCATATATGCCCTCTAATAGGGTCAACACTGGAGCATTATTCAATCAAGTTTTTAGTTAAAAATTTGCTCACAAGTCTGAGACCATTGAATCTTAGCCTTCTTTTGGGTTAGCTTAGCCAATTGGGATGAAATGTATGAAAACCCTTCTACAAACTTTCTGCGGTAACCAGCCAAACCCAAGAAATTCCTTATGTCAGTTAGGGATGTGGGCGTGGGACAGTTCTTCACTGCCTTTATATTTTGTGAATCAACTCAAATGCATTCACCGGTTACAATGTGGCATAAGAACGCCACATATTCTAGCCAACACTCATACTTAGAAAATTTGGCAAATAACTCATGGTCTTTGAGAGTAAGAAGGACTATTCTGAGATGAACAATATGATCCTCCTCATTTATAGAATAGATCAAAATGTCATTGATGAATACGATAACAAAAATATCTAGATACTGCTTAAAAACTCTATTCATAAGATCCATAAATGCTATATGAGTGTACGTCAAACCAAATGACATGACAAGGAACTAATAATGACCATAACAGGTCTTGAAGGCTATCCTTGGGACGTCACTATCTCTCACTTTAAATTGATGATAGCCGGATATGAGGTTTATCTTGGAGAAACAAGTGGCACCCTTAAGTTTGTTGAATAGATCATCGATTCTTGGGAGAGGTACTTATTCTTTATGGTGATCTTATTCAACTGGCAATAATCGATACACATTCTAAGGGATACATCTTTATTTCACACGAAAAGGACCGGAGAACCCCAGGTGAGATAATTTGTCTGATGAAACCCTTATCAAGAAGATCTTTTAACTGCTCTTTTAACTCTTTTAACTTAATTAGAGCTATTCTATATGGCAGAATAGAGATAGGTTGAGTATCAGGGAGGACATCAATTCCAAAGTCTATCTCTATATCGATAGGGACTCTAGGAAGATCGTTGGGAAGGCCTTTTGGGAACTTATTCAGAACTGGAATCGATCGGAGGGGTGGTGTCTCAACACTATAGTCTTTAACTTTGACTATGTGATAGATGCACCTCATGGAGACTAACTTTCTACCCTAAAGGTATGAAATGAAATGACCCTTAGGCACTACTGGACTACCTTTCAACACTAAGACTAACTCATCGGAAACTGAAACTTGACTACTTGAGTTTTACAATAGACTAAGGCATAACGTGCATATAACCAATACATACCTAAAATGACGTCAAAATATACCATATCTAATTCAACTAAGTCAGTTGTGGTGTATGTATGATGGATAGAGAAGGTGCGATTTCTATAAACTCACTTTGCCTGAATAGACTCACTAACAGGAGTAGAAACACTAATAGGCTCTAGCAGTTGTTCGGAACAAGTCCCAAACTTCATGGCTACATATGGAATCATAAAAGACAAACTAGCACCTGGATAAAGTAAGGTATAAACATTCATGGAAAATACTTTAAGCATACCACTAACGACGTCTTGTAAATTTTTCCTGATCCTAGTGACTAGACATAACATATAGATGGTTTAAACCTCTGTCTGTTCCTGATGTAGTACCCCTTTTGGAAACCCTGCCAACAAAGAACACAAATAAGTTGATTCAACTACAACAAAATTAGTTCATAACTAAACTTCACTAAAGGAATTCTAAACACTATTCCCCGATAACAACGCCATTTTTGATAACGCTCAACTACACTTCATCTGATTCTAAGTGTAGGCGGTTGCTAACAAGTGTAAAGCCAATTAAGAGTTGGGGTATATCCCACAGGGAGTGATACGGTAAAGAATTCAATTACGAAGTAAAATGGTGTTCTAATCATTTATAGATGTAGACATTTTCGCAACAAATAAAGTAAATGACAAGGGTTTGACAATTAATGTAGCATCCCGAATTCGAAAGAGGGATGCCTAGAAAAATTTCAGGACTTACACGTGCCATCTACAAGGGCCAACCACTTCCCGTGGGTTGAACCACTGACCGTAGGTAGGTCGGTGGAAAGGGCCACCAAGGAGTTTGTCTAGGCCATGAACCACGACTGGACCTACGAGCCGTACATGGGTCCACTCCTCGTGGTCCAGGGGCTGTAGGTCCAGGAAAAAGCCTCTGACCACAACCAATGAGTGTGCAGGACAGACCGTTGGTCAGTCTACAGTCCGTCAGTGGGGTCTCGTGGGTCACTGAGCAGATGAGTTTCAGGGGTAGTTGGGTCTTTTCCTAATTAATTAGTTCCTGTACTATGTTGCTTTACCCTTCCCAAAGATCATTATATAAGTACTTTCAACCCCCAAATTAACCCATTAACTTCATTCTTCTAAATTCACAAAAGAAGAACTCTCCAATTCTCCTTCTAGAAACTTGAAGAAGAAGAAGGATTAAACCTAGGGTTTCAAGTCAAGGTCCCAATTCCTCCATTGAAGGCTAGCTTTTGGATTCAAGGTATGATAGTTTTCATCCATGTATTCCTTCCATCCACGGAGTTTCCAAATTTGTCTATTTCTAAAGGTAGAATTCCCTAATTGAGTTAGGGTTTTTTTCAATTATCATGGGTTCTCTTCAATGTTGATTTAAATGATTGAATTATGTTCTTTTATGCATGAATTTATGAATTACAACGATTTTAAGATTATTTCTCCCATGAGCCCATGTAATCCTCATGTTTTCAAGTTATGAATCATATGATGTGGGATTTTGATCTTCAAGGAAGAGGTTTATGAAATTGAGCATATATTGCAAGCTTTACATGTATTTATGATGAAATCCATAGCTAAACCATGTTTTCTAAGCATTGATGATTGAAAGTGGGTTTTGAACCTCAAGAGGTAAATTATGGACTTATGCATTTTCTTATATGCATATGTTTTAAGGGTGATTTGAGAGTAAAGTACTAATGGTGATGTTGTGTTGTTAAAGGATATTCTCATAAACACATAATAGCACGATGTGAAAGGTTTTCTCACCTAGAAATGATTCTTAGGTTGAAAGGCTTTCTCATCTAATTGAATCAAAGAGTAAGAGTTATCCTAATGAACTAGCTTGGATTGGTTGTCCAAGGGAACCTTTCCATGATTAATGAAGTCAAGTAAGAAATGACTATTCCATGAGATTTATGCTTAGCACCGAGAGGATATTGATGATGAGATGGAAGCCCTCCCGTAGTAGAGATCGGGTTTCTAGAAACGATTCTCATAAGATGGAAGCTCTCACGTTAGTAGAGGCCGAGTTTCTAGTAGTACTCCTTATCCCTTAACTATGTGCCCCTATAGGTTGATTAGCTAGTGGATCCACTTAAGCTAGAAGTTCATAGTCCTTACCTTGGCAAATAGGACAACCCTTTTCGATGTGGGAGACACTGGGGATCATGTTATAGCTCACATAGTCTCTATGTTAGTTAAGGCAAATTACCCACAAGTAATAATGAACTAAGGTTACTTTAAGAAGTATCGCATATGAGTTCAAAGGTTTTAAAGATGAAGTTAGTGTAACACCCCTGAAATTTCGTAGGTTGAACAAGGGCCTAAACATAGTGTCAATGAGGTATAAAATGAATTCCCCTAAGTTAGTAGACCATCTAGGTGTTCTATGGTGGTCTATGAGTTAAGGCCTAAGGGAGGAGTGCCAAACAAAAGGGGCAAGCCAAGGCCTAAGGCCAAGGCTGCCCCAAATTTGGAGCGACTGCCTCAAACCCCACGGCCATCACCACGGCTCGTGGTGATGACTACGGATCGTAGGAGGCTTCATGGAGTTTCCTTGGTCAAGGGAGAAGGACCTCCAAGTGTCCCAGACACTGCCTCACCCTTCACGAGAAGGACCATGAGTCGTGGTCCACTTCACTGCTTGTGAAGGTGGGAATGAAGTTCTCTTAACTTTTAGGGAGTTGGGGGTTGTTAGGGTAGCTACTTCCTAAGGCACCACGGGAGCCACTACAGGCCGTGGTGCACTTGACGAGGGAGAGGGGTGGCTCGTGAACATCACTTGGCACCAAGGCTTGAAGGCCTTGCCTCCACAAGGCCAATTCATGACCAAGACCATCACCACGGACCGTAGTCATGACCACAGATCATGGGAGGCTCCGTGGTCTTTCCTTGGCCAAGTATTGGCTTGTGCACGAAAGGGGAGCCACTTCCTCCAACACCACGGGCAGTACCACGGCCTGTGGTGCATTGTCACGGTCCATGAATGTTGGCCGTGGTCCCTGACGGGGACCATTTAAATGTGGAGTTTTGGAACTTTTCCTTTTAAGTCCTATTTAAGTAGGAGTGTTTTGGGTGTTTTTAGAGGTTAATTATATATTAGTTTTTAAGTCTAAATTCACAAGTTTTGGTCATCATACACAACACCCATTTGAAATCAAAATTCTCCAACTTCTCTCTAAACTTTCTCTCTAAAAACCTTAGAAGAAGAAGAATACATTAGAGCTAGGGTTTCAAGGTTCTTTCCCAAATTTGCTTGGAATTTCTCCATTGATTCTCAAGGAACCAACTAAGGTATGGTTGCTTATCACTCTTGGGATTCCTTTCCCCAAGAGGTCCCTTCAAGATGAATTTCAAAATCTCCAATTTCTAGGTTTTCAATCCAAAAACGCGGGTCTTCTTTCTAAAGTGAAATTTATGTTATAAACTGAATTTGATTGATGTTATATGAACAATTATGAATGAATTTATGTTGTATTTGTGGTTTCTTGAAGAATTCCTCATGAGACCTATGTTTCTCCTCCTTTTCCTAATTCTAACTCTAGTTTTTGTTGGATATTGAGTGAAGGCTATGAATCAAATGTGATGTTATGTAGTTTGTGTTTGTATGATTATTCTACCCTAGGTTATGTATAATTTCTATGAAATTAGGGTTGCGTCTTTGAAAGAAGCCTTGAAGGCTATGAAGGGAATATGTCAATTGCTTATATTGATGTTGATTATGTATTACTTCATGAATTACCTTGTATTATGTATTGGTCATGAACTGATTGGTGATTGAAGTATGAATGATATACCTAATGTGTTGTTGTGGTGTTGATGACCTAGTTTCCTCATCCTTAACCCTCTACACTTGAATTAGCAATGAAGTATGTAGGTATATAATGGTATGATTGCTATATGATTGAAATATAGTTCTCATGATTGTAGTGTAATGTAAAGTGAAAGGTTTACTCACTTGCTAAGTGTCTCTGAAGTGAAAGGATTGTTATTCACTTATGAACACATATGAGCTATTATGGTAAGATGTTTTCTTAAGAGTCTAGTAAAGACTAATGTGAACTTATGTGATGACTAAAGATGATTACAAAAGGGAATTAGATGCTTAGCACCGAAAGGGCATGTAAATGAGATGGGGGTCTCATGTTTAGTAAGTTCGGCTCCCCACATGGGTTTCCTCGCGTTTAGCAAGTCCGGATTACCCACGGTATGTGTTGTCTCATGAGATGGAAATTCCCACGTTTAGTAAGTTAAGATTTCTAGGAGCAATCTCCTTGACCCTTAACTATGTGCCCACATAGGACTTTAGCTTAGTGGATCTACCTAGATAGCTATGTACGAATGGTGACACCTTAGGCAAGTGTTAACCCTCTCTTTTTGGTATGGGAGTAGAACACTGAATTCCATGTAGCTCTCATGGTCTATGTCGGTTATGACAATATCTCCCTAATGTAAAACTAAATGAAGGTATGAAAGGTGTGAACTCTTACTAGGGCTTTCTTAAGGGTTTAAGGGAGTGTATGTGACTTCTCTTACACATCGCACTTGTGGGATCCTAAGAGATGGTTTTAGTTGTGATCACTTATGATTATGATGATTATGACTTATGTATGTTGAAGCTATGTTATGTATGATCATTATGAATATGGTAAGTTATGATGAAGTAAGATCCTATGTATGTATGCATGAAGTAGGTTTCTTAATGTGATACTTGGCTTTGAATAGGGTTATGAGATTCTATTCCTTGCATTGCACTAGTATTACTTGGGTTGTCTATGTGTTGGGATGATATTATGTTGGTTTGTACTATGATGCTTACTTTGTGTCCATATTGGATTTACTTGGTAAAAAGCGTGTTTTGATTAAAATGACCCTTTATGCATGTTTCAATGGTTTTTATGCATAGTAGCCATACTTAGTACGTGTGTTGTACTAACCCATTTTGACTCCTTTTTCCCCAAACATTTAGGTTCGGGCCGTTGAGGATTCAAGCTTACTTCTAAAGACATTTGGAGTTGCTTCCCCAAATTGGTGAGTCCTCAAGTCCGAGGACAAGACCCTATGATCTAGCTTCTATGTTTAGTTCTTTGCTTATGTTGAAAGACAATGTTGTACTTTCCTATTTCTAGACTTCTTATTGTTGTAAGGGCTAAGTCCCATTTTCGATGCCTCTATGTCTAGATGGTACATTGTGATGAAGTTAGATTCTATTTTCGTATATGAAGTGAAGTTGAACTTCCAAAGTAAAAGTTTTAAATTTTTCGTGGTTTTATTCTATGATGCATGCTATGATGAATGGTAAGGGCTTGTATAAGACCTCTTCGAGGTTGAATACGCTGGTAACGACTAGGGGATGCTCTCGGGTCGTTACTAACTTGGTATCAGAGCATAAGGCTGAGAATAATTTAGGATCTATGTCACATGATACAACGTTTGTAACGACCCGAGAGCACCCCCTAGCCGTTACATGCGTATTCGACCTCTCAGAGGTCTTATACAAGCCTTAACATTCATTAATCGCATTCGTTAATAAAAACCGTAAGGAATAAGAACACTTTTAAAAAAATAAATCCATAATACTCATAAAGTTTTTCAAATGTAAAGAAGTAGAATTTCTAGGTCTCATGTACCATCTTAGACATAAATAGAACATTTTAGGGACACTGCCCTTTACATCAATAGAAAAAAAATAAGTCTTATACAATGTCTAAGTGGAAATACTAGAAAGATAACAACTATGTCCTCGAATATATGAGGACATACTAAGCTTCTTGAGAAGAGTCAATATCCAAGCTTCCTCAAAAGATCTCCTCACTTCCCACCACCTACACTTATAACAATAGATAAATATGGAGTTAGTACAATAAGTACTAAGTATGATGATCATGCAAGAAAACATGCACAACGGACATTTACAAGGAATGTATGCTTTTAAGACCTTCTTTAACAAACCTTTACAACCACAAGCATAAATCCACATTTCAAGTCACCATACACAATTAAGACCATATTCACATCATTTACAACTCAATTAATTCAAGTGCACAATACTTAAACAAGATAGTAAAGTAATTCCTTCATTACCATTTAAAACTCTATCTGAAGTCACCCTAAGCCACACTTAAGTGAATAATGAAGTGACCACCCATACAACCTCTTCATATACACCTAAGTGTTCCTAAGAGTTACCATAGACAAGGGTTTTATCATTACATTATAACTCACTAAGTCAACATTCTTTATAAAACCATTTAAGAGACACACAAGCATATAGGGGACAATCACATAATAACCCTAAGGCTTAGGGAACTCACTTTAGCATCTTTTAAGCCTACTCGTGCCATGTGTAGATAACATCCCATACTACTACCTACACGTTGTAGAACCTATCCAATACTAGAGTGCACATCCCATATGATGGAAATAGGCCTTAACCGACATATACCACACTAGCAAGGTATGGAATCCGGAGTCTATCCTACACCGTGGTGGTTGTTCTACTTGCCAAGGGTAGAACTAAAAGCAACCCATGTTGGCACATGGTTTAAGAGATGTCCAAGGATGTTCATTGTGCCTAATCTCATCCTCAACTAGGCCACCATCCTAACCACATCCACTCGGTGCTTAGCCTTGGTTTCCATAGAGTATTCAATCACATATGTACTAGAGAGGGTTCCTTTTCTAGTTCAACCAACTCATAGTACCTCTTCCCAAGAAAGGCCCCATTTCTTAGTCATAGCCAATCTAGGTTCATAAGGATAGCTCATTTGACTTTCTTAGATAAGGATTTTCATGCCGTTCCGGCTCCATCCATCTCTAAGCCTAACATTTCACTCAAGAAGGGAACATCGCCCTAAGGCCCATCCATCAAGGTTATACATTCACATATAGGAACCTATACTTACTCATGAAAAGGGTACCATGCTAGGTTTATCCTAATAAAGACATAATCTAAGAGTCCTCTTTCTACCATTCATGGAAAGGGCACCATTTCTTAGTTCTAGCCCACTTCACACATTCATGCATTCAAGACTTTAAGTAACAAGGAGAGACACTTTAGCCTACCAACCAAGTCACAACATTATCATTTAAGGATACTTCATAATACAACATCATCTCATATATACATCATGAGAAAAGCCTACTTTAGATCACAATGCTATCCACTTTACATAGGATCATCACAAGATCATATAAACTCATTCACATCGTACCTTCACACATGTAGCTTCACATAAAACTTTACATATAGCTTCATATAGGACTTTAAATATAGCCTCATTTATATATATAACAATACAACAATATAATAACACTCATATATTGCCCTTCATGGCCTCAATTCCCAATAATACCACACAAGAATAAGATATAACACTTCCATCAAAGGTGGGTTCAACCTACCAACAACAATCAATTCCATAAAGAGAGTTCAAGCTTGCTTACCATAATCTAAATCCATAGCCAAAATCATCAATACTTCACCCATAAGGCTTACCACCCTTAATTCATCCATTATCAACAATTAATCAGAAATAAACATTTAAACAACACAAGAGATATCAATACAATTCACTTTACACATAATTCTATCAATTTTGAATTTATAGAAATAGACCCACTTCATAGCAAATTTAGGGTTTTAGTGAAAAACATGGATTCTTGAAGAAAGTTCATATAAAATCATCAATTATACTTTAATTCACCAATATAATGCTTTTGGAAACAATTTATCAATGAACCCATGCTTAGAATAGAAATAAGGCTTTTTGTTCTTTGAAGACTTTTGAAACCCTTTTGAATAGACTCCTTGCAAGAAAGGATAATCAAGGATCAAGGGTCACCATACCTTATACTTGATGAATCCCATGAAAATTTGATGAAGAAATATTGATATCTAAAACCCTAGGTTCCACTTCTCCTTCTTTTTTGAGTTGAGAGAGAAATATTGAGAGAGAAGAACTTTGGGGTTTGATTTGGGAAAAAAGAGTAAATGACTTGTTAAAAGACTTAAAACCTTATATATTTATCATATAAATCATTTAAAATCAACACAACATAATAAACAATTAAAACGAAATTACTTAAAAACCCTTATCTTGAGACAGCCCGTCAGGGACCACGCCCAACTAAACGGGTCGTGAGGGGCACCACGGCTCGTGGTGGTGCCCGTGGTCCTTGAGGCAGTGAGTCTCCTTCACTTGCCAAGCCCTCCAAGGCCAAGTCAAGTTCACGGAAGCTCCCACGATCCGTGGTCAACACCACGAGTCGTGGTGATGCTCGTGACCTTGGAGGCAGTGCTTGGCTAAAAGGGCTTGCAAGCTTTGCCACCAGGTGACCTTCACGGCCACTTTTACGAGCCGTGGTCATGACCACTGGCCGTGAAGTGGTCCGTGGTCATGGGCAGTAGCTTGGCCAAGGTTGAGCAAGCCTTGTCCCCTTGGTTTGGCACATGCCTCTTCCTTAAACCATCATTTAAAAACACCTTTTTAACATAGAGTCTAGCACGTGCCTTGACGTTGACTCACGAAACTCTTTTAAACACGACTCGGGACAACCATACTCCATCTAAACACATGTGAAGCTCTAGTTCTTCCTACTTTATTTTGAGGGGCGTTACAATATCCCCCACTTGGGAACATTCTCCTCGAATGACACTTTAAAACATTAAGGGCAATGACTCTAGACTAGCAGCGCACACCAATCATACAATATCAATATGAAAGCACTCATCAAGGAGGAAACATCAACTCCACATAACAAGCCATTACAACATCAGTTCATTCAAATTCACGGAAGTAGGAATCACACCTACAACTCAACATGCCTCAAACCTTATTCCATTTCTCATGTATTTGGAGGAACTCCCTTCTCCATAGTACCTCACACTCATAACAACATCAAAGAACACAATATGCAATTATCTCATTAAAGCAAAATTATGCCATATCAAGAATACACTTAAGCATGCTTAACTAATTAACTCTAACAATTTTTTTTTTTGCAACTCACCATTTTATGCATATAAGGAGAACAAAACTCATGAACTTCATTTTCTTATTTAAATCAAGAACTCAATTTAAAGCATGCATCATTATAAGGAGCATTCTTTTCCACACAAGACTCCAAAAACCATGCATCATGCTTCTACAATTCTATAACTCAAGCTTGATTTGGAATAGAAGAAAGAGACAAGAATATCCAAACTCACCTCAACTCATCCTTCAACATACCATCCCCAACTTAGGAGAAACCCATCTAAACCAACACAAAATGATTCCAACACAAAACTAGAAATTATGACTTACCGGCACCTTCATCCGGATTTGCTTCCTTGTTAGCTTGGAGAGCATAGAAATGATTCCTTGCTTGACCATCAACATTAGGACCACTATAAGGAGCTTGCCTAGCATTCCTTCCTTTAGACGCATTATTAGGACAATCTCTCACCTTGTGATCATTTTTCCCACAACTATAGCAACCACTAGTGCCGGATAGACACTTCCCAAAATGCTTCTTTCCACAAGTGGAACAAGTAGGCTTAGCAATTTGAGAACCACCACCTCCTTCATGGTTAACCTTAGGAGCAGTTGACAAGTCTTGATTTGGAGCCCTCTTCTTAAACCTAGGCTGTCCTTGATCCTCATACCTACTCCTCTTTAAATCTTTCCTCACCCTAGTCATCTTGGACTCCTCAATAGATTGAGCATACACAACAAGCCTAGAGATGTTCATGTCACCATGGAGCATTGCCGTACGACACTCTTCTTTAACCAAGTCGGATACACCGGCAACAAACCTACTCATATCCTCTCTAGGGTTAGACACCAAAGATGGAGCATACCTAGACAACATAGAGAACTTCAAAGCATACTCCTCCACACTTTTTCCTCCTACTCCTAGCCATAGTTTGAGTGTCCTTGATGTTTATGAGATAGGTTTGTTTGAATTCTCACATTATGTGGTTTAATGAGTTTGGACAACCTAGACCCGGAGTGGTAGATTTATATGAGACCTTGAGTGATATCCTAGTGAAGGCCTTAGAAAGGGATGCTACTAGGGTTGACTTGGAATACTTTTTGGATAAAGGTAACGGTATGGTTGGTAATTTCATGTGAGAGTAAGTGCTATGTTGTAGTCCGGTATTAGCTTACCTAGTATGATGCCTTATGAGGCTATGTGACTTAGAGTTCTCCGGATGAATTAATAGAACCTTTTTCAAATTTTACCCCGGTTAATGGTTTAAAGTTAGAAAAAAAAGGGTTTATGAAAGATGTCCCTTTACCTTGTTCCCTAGAAATACTCTTGTTGACTTGGTGGAACTTGGAAAGTTAGACCTTGATGTAACTCTTAGTATGGATGGGTTGCATACTTGGTGTGTTTTATTGATGATAGGGCTCGGATAGTTAGAAGAACATGGGACTCTTGAGTATGTATTAGTTTTCACCTTTTGAGTAAGATGACATTTGAGTGCAATTTCTTCATATTTTAGATTTGGTACTTATTGTGTCATATGAGGGTGGTATTTCTAGATGATGAGGACCATAGACTTTTGCAAAGAGGGCAAAATGTGAGTTTTGTTATATCTTTAGGAGTGCTTGAAAGAAGTTTTCATGAGGGTGCTAGAGAGGGCTTCCTCCTAAGGAAGGGATAGTGTGCTTAGAAAGCATGACTTGTTGAAATCCCAACATCCTCATCTCTTTCTTCCATTCCTATCCTAGCTTGAGACCAAGAGTTTCTAGATGGGCTTATGTTATGTTTTAGGAGTCATGTGTGACTTAGGTGTTCTCATGATTTCCTTATGATAAATATGTTCTTGTGAAGTCATGTTTTAAGGTAAAATGAGTTTTCATGTCTCATGTTCCTTATGTTGATAGGCAATTAGAGTAAGAAACCTATGTGATTCATGAGGTGAATGGTTTAAATGTGCTTTTGAGAAGTAATGGCACAGTTGGCCTAAGATGATATGATAAACATGATTTGAGTTGGAGAAGGAAATTCCTCCAATGAAATGAAATATGTCTAAGTTGCTTACATATTGTTATGCATTGTGTGTAATATGGCATACTTGACTTCATGATGTGAATTAATGAACATGCTGGAATGTGTCCTTATGAAATTACATGTTAGCTCCTTATGTAGTGGTGGAAAGTTGCCTAAAGAGTGGAGGAGGTAGTTCCTCCCATGTTAATGTGAATTAATGAGGTTTGTGCATTTCCATAAACACTTGTGTTTTTGAATAAAGATGAGTTGTATGAGTTGTTTCCCTCTTGTTGTAGTGCATTGGTTATAAGTGATCTATTGTACTTCATGAAAATAAGATATAAGCATGCCTTAGTAAGGAGTTGAGAAGTTGCTCCTTGAAAGAGTGCTATTGAACATGGAAACTTGCATATGTGTTTAATGATGTATGGACCATGTAATGACTAGGGGAAGGTAGTTCCTCCTATGAACATGAGAAATGTTGATGTTGGTGTGCTATGAATAGGAGAAGGTAGTTCCTCCTTGAACATAACTAAACATGATAATGTTATGCATATAGATTGATAGATTTTGTTCCTATTTCCTTATATTTGCATTGACTATGTTAAAATTGGAGTTTAAGTTCCTCCTTTGAATGATACTCGTTGTGTGTGGTGTATTTTTTGAGTTGTACATCACTTTGATGATTACATGCTTGTTGAGCTGCTAGTTTGAGTTTTGGTTCCTTAAGATGTTTAAGTGGCATTCGGGGATGAATATTCCCAAGGAGGAGATATTGTAACGCCCCGTACGAAACTAGTAAGACCTAGCTAAGGCTTGACTAAATCTAGTAGGTTGAACTAGAGCCTCACATGTTAGTTTTATAGTTGGAAACTTGTTTAAATGATGAAAAATGGCTATTGAAGCTAGTTTGGTGATTTTAGAGATCAAACGTCAAGAAATGACCATGACGTCCGGAAACTAGTAGACTAAGCAAGGGCTAAGTTTGAGGGTTATAGCCAAGGAAGAGGACTAGGGCAGTCTATTCTTTCATGGACACTGCCTCACCTTCTACGACCACCACCACGACTCGTGGTGTGGCTCGTGGTAGGCTAGGCAGTAGCTAAACAAAGGCTGCCCAAAAACAGCCCCTCCACACGAGCCACTTCACGGCTCGTGGTGATGACCACGGCTCGTGGGAAGGCTCGTGGTGGTGCCTTCGATTTTTAGGGCTTAATAGGAAGGTTTCCTAGATACTGTATCATGACCACGAGAGGCACCACGGCTCGTGGTAGGCACCACGGCTCGTGGTAGGCACCACGGCTCGTGGTAGGCACCACGGCTCGTGGAGCCTCACGTGAAGGGATCTCCATTAGACTTAGAGTATAGGGTCAACTTCAAATGGTCATATCTCTTAGCTCAAAATGAATTTGGTGGTCCATTACCTAGGCAATGCAAGGTCTCTGAGTCCTCTTTCCAACGCCACCGAGTTTTCCCAATTCCGATCTCGGAGTAAAAAGTTATACCCGAAATAGTGAAGCACTGTCAGGCAGAAAATCTTCACGACCCGTTTCACGGTCCCTGGTGATGATCATGGTCCGTGAAGGCTTCAGTGATGCCATTTCGGCAGTTTCCAGCAAGTAACTTATTGGGTCTTTTCCCAATTGCTTTAACTCAAAGGATATCTCATTTTTCCCAAGCCTAGGACCCCTATTTAAGTCATTTTAACCCCAAAACTCGCCCAATTAAATCAATTATTCCAAGACGCAAATAAAAGCTCCCAACTCCTTTTCCCTCCCAAAAATCTTCTCTCTCAAAAACCTCCATTGAAGAACATAGAAGGAGATCAGCTAGGGCTAGGAGATGGAAGCTTTTCATCATGAAATTTGTGGGATTCTAAGGCTAAGGTATGGGAGTCCTTTATTCTTGGTTAGCTATCACCAAGAACCCCTTTCAACTAAGTTTTCAATGATCCCCAATTTCTAGGTTTTCAATGAAATTCGTGGGTCTCTTTCTAAAATCGATTTTATTGATCTATAATGGTTATTTATGATTATATATGAATGTTTGTGGATGAATTCATGTAATACTTATGGTTTTTGAAAAATTGCCCACAAGACCCATGATTTCCCTTTTCTTCCTCAATTCTTAAACCTAGCTTGTGTTGAATGATGATTGAAGGATGAGAATCTAGTATGTTATTATGAAATTCATTATTGTATTATGAGGTTATCCTATATGATGTATGAATATCAAGAAAATAGGCTTGAATCTTGAATAAAGCCTTGATGGCTATGAATGAAGGTTTTCAATTGGTAAGTAACCTTCTATTGAATTGTTGATCCACTTGTGGGGGAGATGTTTACTTATTATATATCCTTTGAATGAATGGTTTGATCCACTTATGGTGGAGGTGCTTACTTGTTAGTATGCATTGTAGTGTTGAGACAAGGTCCCTCTTCCCTACAACCCTAGATATGACTAAGTATGATACATTATGAATATGAATGAGATGTTATGAACATGATATGGTCTATATGTTGAATTTTATGAGGTTCTCTTGTGGAAGGACCCTACCCACATAATCCCCAAATGATACATGCCATGAATGATGTACTTGAATGATGAATATTAGATATGTGACTCACATGATCTAAGATCCTTAAATGCAATATATGTGAATTGTGCATGAGTTGGGATATTATGTATATGTTATGACCCCCCCTTGACAAGGGAGGTGTCTATGATGTTAATGTTGTTGTTGTTGTGCCATTGTGATGACAATCATGCGCACACACACTCCATGCATAAATATGAATATGATATGTCTATGGTGTCAATTGAAAGGCTAATTCTCATATGCACCTTTACATACTATTATGCATGAAAAGTACATGACCATAAAGATATGACAATGTATGCTAGGATGTATGTATGTATGTTATGGTATGATTGCTATATGAATGAAAGGTAGTTCTCATGATTATAGTATAATGTAAAGTGAAAGGTTTACTCACTTTCTAAGTGTTTCTAAGGTGAAAGGATTGTTACTCACTTATGAACACATATGAGCTATTATGGTAAGATGTCTACGTAAGAGTCTAGTAAAGGCTAATGTAAACTTATGTGATGAATAAAGATGATTACAAAAGGGAATTAGATGCTTAGCACTGAAAGGGCATGTAAATGAGATGGGGGTCTCACGTTTAGTAAGTCCGGCTCCCAACATGGGTTTCCTCACGTTTAGCAAGTCTGAATTACCCACGGTATGTGTTGTCTCATGAGATGGAAACACCCACATTTAGTAAGTTAGGGTTTCTAGAAGCAATCTCCTTGACCCTTAACTATGTGCCCACATAGGATTCTAGCTTAGTGGATTCACCTAGATAGCTATGTACGAATGGTTACACCTTAGGCAAGTGTTAACCCTCTCTTTCGGTGTGGGAGTAGAACACCGGATTCCATGTAGCTCTCATGGTCTGTGTCGATTATTGCAATATTTCCCTAATGTAAAGGTAAATGAAGGTATGAAAGGTGTGAACTCTTACTAGGGCTTTCTTAAGGGTTTCTACATAGTGTAAGGGATGGTATGGGACTTCTCTTGCACATTGGACTTATGGGATCCTAAGGGATGGTTGTAGTAGTGTTTCTCTTATGATTATGATGATTATGACTTATGTATGTTGAAGCTATGTTGTGTATGATCATTATGAAGATGGTTTACCTATGATATGGACTATTTGAATTATGACTAAGATGTATGATATGAACATGTTGTATGAACTATGACTTAATGGTGTTGTTCTATCTTATTATGATTATTATGAATAATGCATGCTTTAATTGTATTATGTTAATGATTGACTTTTCTTGATATGAACTAATGTTTGTGAATGTCACCTTACTATGTGTATGACCTTTGGATAAGACTAATGTATGATAAGTATGAGCATGGTGATTCAAAGGTAATACTTAGTGTAGGTAGGACTATGGACCCTACCTATGCATTGCACAAGTAGAACCTAGGGTTACTTATGTTGTTATTATATTATGATGTAATGATCTTAATGATTGAATATGCATGAGTAGTATGTCTTGTAATGAGTAATATTGTATTAAGATTATGTTTAGAGACTATGCTTATGGTGATGTTATTATCCTTTGTGCTTTAATGAACTATATGTGAGTTGCTTGTGACTTATGATTCTCCAAATCTTTCAAGATGATGTTCAAAATGTGCATAAAGCATGGTTTCAACTAAATGTCCCCTTTTAAGCATGTTTTAATGGTTTTTATGCATGGCTTCTATACTTAGTACGTGTGTTGTACTAACCCATATTTCTTCAACATTTTTACAAAGTGTAGGGTTTGGTGATGTGATGTCTTATGCATGGAAGTTAGGTTTCTAAGGAGCTTGGGAATGAAGACTTGGGGAGTCCTCATAGTTTCGAGGATGAACCTACCTCTTACACTTATGTCATTATGTCTTTATGTTTTATGTCTTTAGACTTGTGTAAGGGCCGTGTCCCTAGTAATTATTATGTAAGGGCCGTGTCCCTAAGTTGTTATGAAAGAGTTGTTATCCTAAATGTTATAGATGGTTTGAGACATAGTGTCATAGACTCTCTCTTCTTTTATGAAGACTTCGATTGTTAAGAAGAGTTTTAAATTTTTCGCTATTTTCATATGCTTTAATGTTCATGATATGCTAAGGGCTTGTATAAGACCTCCGAGAGGTCGAGTACGCCATGTTACGACTAGGGGGTGCTCTCGGGTCGTTACAAACTTGGTATCAGAGCACCCCCTAGCCGTGGTGCACTTGACGAGGTATGCTCAACCGTGGAAAGCAAATGTAGTTGCAGATATGAGATATGAGTGTCCTTTACCACCCCGGGAAAGCAAATGTAGTTGCGGATGCTTTGAGTCGTGTATCTATGGGTATTGTGTCTCATGTGGAAGAAGAGAAAATGGAGTTAGCCCGTGATGTACATAGGATAGCCCGGTTGGGTGTCCGACTTGAAGATTCCCCAAAAGGAGGTGTCATGGTCCGTCATAATTTCGAGTCATCGGTTGTTGTTGACGTGAAGTCTAAGCAACGTCTTGACCCTATTTTGATGGTACTAAAAGAGTCGGTTCTCAACAAAGCAATAGAAACTTTCTCTCAAGGAGAAGATGGGGTGCTTAGGCACCAAGGGAGGTTATGTGTGCCGGATGTGGATGGCCTAAGAGAGACAATCTTAAAGGAGGCCCATGGGTCCCGATAATCCATCCATCCAGGAGCCACCAAGATGTATCGCGAGTAACGTGAGATTTGTTGGTGGAGCGGGATGAAAAAAGACATAGCAAAATTTGTGGCTAGGTGCTCAAATTGCCAACAAGTCAAAGCCGAGCACCAAGGACCGGGAGGTCTAACTCAAGATATCGATATCCCCACTTGGAAGTGGGAAGAGGTCAATATGGACTTTGTGGTAGGTTTGCCTCGAACTCGTAGGCAACATGACTCCATTTGGGTCATTGTGGATAGATTTACTAAATCAACCCATTTTCTTCCCGTCAAGGTTTCTTATTCGGCAGAAGACTATGCTAAGTTGTACATTAAAGAGATTGTGAAGTTGCATGGGGCCCCATTGTCGATTATTTCGGACAGAGGTGCCCAATTTACTTCCCATTTTTGGAGGTCTTTCCAAAGTGGGCTTGGTACTCAAGTGAAGCTTAGTACCGTATTTCACCCTCAAACGGATGGTCAAGCGGAACGCACCATCCAAACCCTAGAGGACATGTTGAGAGCGTGTGTCATTGACTTCAAAGGTAAATGGGATGACCACCTACCTTTGATAGAATTTTCCTACAACAATAGCTACCACTCAAGTATTGCTATGGCACCCTTTGAAGCACTTTATGGTAGAAGCTGTCGATCTCCGGTTGGGTGGTTTGAAGTGGGTGAATTTGCTCTTCTTGGTCCTGAGGTGGTCTATCAGGCCACATAGAAAGTTTGACTTATAAGAGATAGGTTGAAATTGGCTCATAGTCGGCAAAAGCCTTATGCCGATAATAGAAAAAGAGATATTGAATTTGAAGTAGGTGATTGGGTCTACTTGAAGATCTCATCCATGAAAGGGGTGATGAGGTTTGGTAAGAAGGGGAAACTTAGCCCCCGGTATGTTGGGCCTTATGAGATCTTGAAGCGTGTCGAAAAGGTTGCTTATGAGTTGAAATTGCCCAATGAATTGGCCTCGGTTCACCCGGTGTTCCATATTTCTATGTTAAAGAAGTGTATAGGTGAACCGGTGTCCATCCTTCCTCTAGTAGGTTTAAGTGTGGATGAGAACCTTTCTTATGAAGAAGTTCCGGTCGAAATCTTAGATCGTCAAGTTAAGAAGTTAAGGAATAAGGAAGTTGCCTTCGTAAAAGTCCTATGGAGAAACCACTTAGTTGAGGGTGCAACATGGGAGGCCGAGGCCGACATGAAGTCCCGCTACCCACATTTTTTTCCCTCCTATTCCTACCCATAGTTGAGGTTAGTAGTGTCTCTTAATTTGGTATAGATCGAAAAATCATGTGTGTTGATGATTATGACATGATTTCCTTGTATGTGCATATTTTTGTGAAAATTCATGCTTAAGTTATATGTTAAATTTTCATAAATTTTGTTTCTCATGATTGAAATTGCACCCATAGATATTGTGTAATGTTGTCTTCATGAGAGTTGTAATGAGATAGCTTGATGTTGTCTTGTTAACAAAATGTCTTGTTGATTGCTGAAAATATATGTTGATGCTCATTTAATATGGAGAAGGTAGTTCCTCCTATACTTATGTGAAGTAAAGAGTTTTGAGCATAATGATGTTGTGGATTAAATTCCTTTATGATATGATGATATGATGATGTTGATGTGACTGGTTGTTGTACTGCTAGTTCGAGTCATTGTCTCCTTAGAAAGAAGTCCTAGCGACATTCGGGGATGAATGTTCCTAAGGGGGGATATTGTAACACCCCTGAAATTTCGTAGGTTGAACTAGGGCCTAAACGTGGTGTCAATGAGGTATAAAATGAATTCCCCTAAGTAAGTAGACCATCTAGGTGTTCTACGGTGGTCTATGAGTTAAGGCCTAAGGGAGGAGTGCCAAACAAAAGGGGCAAGCCAAGGCCTAAGGCCAAGGCTGCCCCAAATTTGGAGCGACTGCCTCAAACTCCACGGCCATCACCACGGCTCGTGGTGATGACCACGGATCATGGGAGGCTTCATGGAGTTTCCTTTGTCAAGGGAGAAGGACCTCCAAGTGTCCCAAACACTGCCTCACCCTTCACGAGAGGGACCACGAGTCTTGGTCAACTTCACGGATTGTGAAGGTGGGAGTGGAGTTTTCTTAGCTGTTAGGGAGATGGGGGTTGTTAGGGTAGCGACTTGCCAAGGCACCAGAGGCGCCACTATGAGCCGTGGTGCACTTGACGAGGGAGAGGGGTGGCTCGTGAACATCACTTGGCACCAAGGCTTGAAGGCCTTGCCTCCATAAGGCCAAGTCATGACCAAGACCATCACCACAGACCGTAGTTATGACCACGGATCGTGGAAGGCTCCGTGGTCGTGCCTTGGCCAAGTATTGACTTGTGCACGAAAGGGGAGCCAATGCCTCCAACACCACGGGCAGTACCACGGCCCGTGGTGCATTTTCACGGTCCGTGAATGTTGGCCGAGGTCCCTGACGGGGACCATTTAAATAAGGAGTTTTGGAACTTTTCATTTTAAGTCCTATTTAAGTAGGGGGTGTTTTGGGTGTTTTTAGAGGTTAATTATATATTAGTTTTTAAGTCTAAATTCACAAGTTTTGGTCATTATACACAACACCCAAGTGAAATCAAAACTCTCCCACTTCTCTCTAAACTCTCTCTCTAAAAACTTTAGATGAAGAAGAATTCATTAGAGCTAGGGTTTCAATGTTCTTTCTCAAATTTACTTGGAATTTCTCCATTGATTCTCAAGGAATCAACTAAGGTATGGTTGCTTATCATTCTTGGGATTCCTTTCCCCAAGAGGTCCCTTCAAGATGAATTTCAAAATCTCCAATTTCTAGGTTTTCAATCCAAAAACATGGGTCATCTTTCTAAAGTGAAATTTATGTTATATACTGAATTTGATTGATGTTATATGAACAATTATGAATGAATTTATGTTGTATTTGTGGTTTCTTGAATAATTCCCCATGAGACCCATGTTTCTCCTCCTTTTCCTAATTCTAACCCTAGTTTGTGTTGTATATTAAGTGAAGTCTATGAATCAAATGTGATGTTATGTCGTTCATGTTTGTATGATGATTCTACCCTAGGTTATGTATAATATCTATGAAATTAGGGTTGAGTCTTTGAATGAAGCCTTGAAGGCTATGAATGGAATATGTCAATTGCTAATGTTGATGTTGATTATGTATTACTTCATGAATTACCTTGTATTATGTATTGGTCATGAACTGATTAGTGATTGAAGTATGACTATCCTAAGAAGGGAAAGAAGGTATAAATGTTGATTCTCTTTGAACTCAAGAATGAAAGGTGAACTACTTAGATTGTAATGATGATATACCTAATGTGTTGTTGTGGTGTTGATGACCTAGTTTCCTCATCCTTAACCATTTACAGTTGAATTAGTTATGAAGTATATATGTATATATGGTATGATTTCTATATTATTGAAAGATAGTTCTCATGATTGTAGTGTAATGTAAAGTGAAAGGTTTACTCACTTACTAAGTGTCTCTAAAATGAAAGGATTGTTACTCACTTATGAACACATATGAGCTGTTATGGTAAGATGTTTTCATAAGAGTCTAGTAAAGACTAATGTGAACTTATGTGATGACTAAAGATGATTACAAAAGGGAATTAGATGCTTAGCACCGAAAGGGCATGTTAATGAGATGGGGGTCTCACGTTTAGTAAGTCCGGCTCCCCACTTGGGTTTCCTCACGTTTAGCAAGTCCGGATTACCCACGTTATGTGTTGTCTCATGAGATGGAAATCCCCACGTTTAGTAAGTTAGGATTTCTAGGAGCAATCTCATTGACCCTGAACTATGTGCCGACATAAGACTTTAGCTTAGTGGATCCACCTAGATAGCTATGTACGAATGGTTACACCTTATGCAAGTGTTAACCCTTTCTTTTCGGTGTGGGAGTAGAACACCGGATTCCATGTAGCTCTTATGGTCTATGTCGGTTATGACAATATCTCCCTAATGTAAAACTAAATGAAGGTATGAAAGGTGTGAACTTTTGCTACGGCTTTCTTAAGGGTTTCTTCATTGTGTAAGGGAGGGTATAGGACTTTTCTTGCACATTGCACTTGTGGGATCCTAAGAGATGGTTGTAGTAGTGTTCACTTATGATTATGATGATTATGACCTATGTATGTTGAAGCTATGTTATGTATGATCATTATGAATATGGTAAGTTATGATGAAGTATGATCCTATGTATGTATGCATGAAGTAGGTTGCTTAATGTGATACTTGGCTTTGAATAGGGTTATGGGATTCTATTCCTTGCATTGCACTAGTATTACTTGGGTTGTCTACGTGTTGGGATGATATTATGTTGGTTTGTACTATGATGCTTACTTTGTGTCCATATTGGATTTACTTGGTAAAAAGCGTGTTTTTACTAGAATGACCCTTTATGCATGTTTAAATGGTTTTTATGCATATTAGCCATACTTAGTACGTGTGTTGTACTAACCCATTTTGTCTCCTTTTTCCCCAAACATTTAGGTTCGGGCCGTTGAGGATTCAAGCTTACTTCTCAAGACACTTGGAGTTGCTTCCCCAAGTTGGTGAGTCCTCAAGTCCGAGGACAAGACCCTATGATCTAGCTTCTATGTTTATTTCTTTGCGTATATTGAAAGACAATGTTGAACTTTCCTATTTCTAGACTTTTTATTGATGGAAGGCCTAAGTCCCATTTTCGATGCCTCTATGTCTAGATGGTACATTGTGATGAAGTTAGATTCTATTTTCGTATATGAAGTGAGGTTGAACTTCCAAAGTAAAAGTTTAAAATTTTCCGTGTTTTTATTCTATGATGCATGCAATGATGAATGCTAAGGGCTTGTATAAGACCTCTTCGAGGTCGAATACGCCGGTAACGACTAGGGGGTGCTCTCGGGTCGTTACAAACTCTTTCACTTTACATTACACTACAATTATGAGAACTATCTTTCAATCATTTAGCAATCATACCATCATATACCTACATAATT
The DNA here is from genome assembly GCF_019186545.1 of Solanum stenotomum. Lineage (NCBI taxonomy): Eukaryota > Viridiplantae > Streptophyta > Magnoliopsida > Solanales > Solanaceae > Solanum > Solanum stenotomum. The sequence continues at coordinate 28,136,438 of NC_064290.1, read as the reverse complement.
CATAGCTAATTCAAGTGTAGAGGGTTAAGGATGAGGAAACTAGGTCATCAACACCACAACAACACATTAGGTTTATCATCATTACAGTCTAAGTTGTTCACCTTTCATACTTGAGTTCAAAGAAGAATCAACCTTTATACCTTCTTTCCCTTCCGAGGACATTCATACTTCAATCACCAATCAATTCATGACCAATACATAATACAAGGTAATTCATGAAGTAATACATAATCAACATCAACATAAGTAATTGAAATATTCCCTTCATAGCCTTCAAGGCTTCATTCAAAGACTCAACCCTAATTTCATAGAATTATACATAACCTAGGGTAGAATCATCATACAAATATGAACTACTTAACATCACATTTGATTCATAGCCTTCACTCAATATCCAACACAAACTAGGGTTAGAATTAGGAAAAGGAGGAGAAACATGGGTCTCATGGGGAATTCTTCAAGAAACCACAAATACAACATAAATTCATTCATAATTGTTCATATAACATCAATCAAATTCAGTTTATAACATAAATTTCACTCTAGAAAGAAGACCCACGTTTTTGGATTGAAAACCTAGAAATTGGAGATTTTGAAATTCATCTTGAAGGGACCTCTTGGGGAAAGGAATCCCAAGAGTAATAAGCAACCATACCTTAGTTGATTGCTTGAGAATAAATGGAGAAACTCCAAGCAAATTTGGGAAAGAACCTTGAAACCCTAGCTCAAATGTATTTTTCTTCTTCTAAGGTTTTTAGAGGGAGAGTTATAGAGAAGTGGGAGAGTTTTGATTTCAATTGGGTGTTGTGTATGATGACCAAAACTTGTGAATTTAGACTTAAAAACTAATATATAATTAACCTCTAAAATCACCCAAAACACCCCTACTTAAATAGGAGTTAAAAGGAAAAGTTCCAAAACTCCTCATTTGAATGGTCCCCGTCAGGGACCACGGCCAACATTCACGGATCGTGAAAATGCACCACGGGTCGTGGTAATGCCCATGGTGTTGGAGGCAGTGGCTCCATTTCCGTGCACAAGCCAATACTTCGACAAGGCAAGGCCACGGAGCCTCCCTCCCATGATCCGTGATCATGACTACGGTCCATGGTGATGGTCTTTGTCATGACTTGGCCTTGTGGAGACAAGGCCTTCAAGCCTTAGTGCCAAGTTATGTTCACGAGCCACCCCTCTCCCTCGTCAAGTGCACCACGGCCCGTAGTGGTGCCCGTGGTGCCTTGGGAAGTAGCTACCCTAATAACCCCCAACTCCCTAAAAGCTAAGAGAACTCCACTCCCACCTTAACAAGCCATGAAGTGGACCACGACTCGTGGTCCCTCTCGTGAAGGGTGAGGCAGTGTCTGGGACACTTAGAGGTCCTTCTCCCTTTACCAAGGAAACTCCACGAAGCCTCCCATGATCCGTGGTCATCACCACGAGCCGTGGTGATGGCCGTGGAGTTTGAGGCAGTCGCTCCAAATTTGGGGCAGCCTTGGCCTTAGGCCTTGGCTTGTCCCTTTTGTTTGGCACTCCTCCCTTAGGCCTTAACTCATAGACCACGATAGAACACCTAGATGGCCTACTAACTTAGAGGAATTCATTTTATACCTCATTGACACTACGTTTAGGCCCTAGTTCAAGCTATGAAATTTCAGGGGTGTTACAATATCCCCCACCTAGGAACATTCGTCCCCGAAAGTCGCTAGGACTTCTTTCTAGGGAGACAATGACTCGAACTAGCAGCACAATAACTAGTTACATCAACATCATCATATCATCATATCATAAAGTAATTTAATCCACAACATCACTATGCTCAAAACTCTTTACTTCATATAAGTATAGGAGGAACTACCTTTTCCATATTCAATGAGCATCAACATATATTTTCAGCAATTAACAAGTCATTTTGTTAACAAGACAACATCAAGCAAGCTCATTACAACTCTTATGAAGACAACATTACACAACATCTATGGGTGCAATTTCAATCATGAGAAATTTTTTTTATGAAAATTCAACATATAACTTAAGCATGAATTTTCACAAAAATATGCACATACAAGGAAATCATGTCATAATCATCAACACACATGATTTTTCAATTTATACCAAATTAAGAGAGACTACTAACCTCAACTATGGCTAGGAGTAGGATGAAAAAGATGAGGGTAGCGGAACTTCATGTTGGCCTCGGCCTCCCATGTTGCACCCTCAACTAAGTGGTTTCTCCATAGGACTTTTACGGAGGCAACTTCCTTATTCCTCAACTTCTTAACTTGATGATCTAAGATTTCGACCGGAACTTCTTCATAAGAAAGGTTCTCATGCACACTTAAACCTTCTAGAGGGAGGATGGACATCAGTTCACCTATACAATTCTTTAACATAGAAATATGGAACACCAGGTGAACCGAGGCCAATTCATTGGGCAATTTCAACTCATAAGCACCCTTTCCGACACGCATCAAGATCTCATAAGGCCCAACATACCGGGGGCTAAGTTTCCCCTTCTTACAAACCTCATCACCCCTTTCATGGGTGAGATCTTCAAGTAGACCCAATCACCTACTTCAAATTGAAGATCTCTTTTTCTATTATCGGCATAAGACTTTTGCCGACTATGAGCCATTTTCAACCTATCTCTTATAAGTCAAACTTTCTCCGTGGCCTCATAGACCACCTCGGGACCAAGAAGAGCAAATTCACCCACTTCAAACCACCCAACCGGAGATCGACAGCTTCTACCATAAAGTGCTTCAAAGGGTGCTATAGCAATACTTGAGTGGTAGCTATTGTTGTAGGAAAATTCTATCAAAGGTAGGTGGTCATCCCAATTACCTTTGAAGTCAATGACACACGCTCTCAATATGTCCTCTAGGGTTTGGATGGTGCGTTATGCTAGATCATCCATTTGGGGGTGAAATGCAGTACTAATCATCACTTGAGTACCAAGCCCACTTTTGAAAGACCTCCAAAAATGGGAAGTAAATTGGGCACCTCTGTCCGAAATAATCGACAATGGGGCCCCATGCAACTTCACAATCTCTTTAATGTACAACTTTGCATAGTCTTCTGCTGAATAAAAAACCTTGACGGGAATAAAATGGGCTGATTTAGTAAATCTATCGACAATGACCCAAATAGAGGCATGTTGCCTACGAGTTCGAGGCAAACCTACCACAAAGTCCATATTGACCTCTTCCCACTTCCAGGTGGGGATATCCATATCTTGAGTTAGACCTCTCGGTCCTTGGTGCTCGACTTTAACTTGTTGGCAATTTGAGCACCTAGCCACAAATTTTGCTATGTCTCTTTTTATCCCGTTCCACCAATAAATCTCACGTAAGTCGCGATACATCTTGGTGGCTCCTGGATGGATGGAGTATCGGGACCCATGGGACTCCTCTAAGATTGTCTATCTTAGGCCATCCATATCCTGCACACATAACCTTCCTTGGTGCCTAAGCACCCCATCTTCTCCTTGAGAGAAAGTTTCTATTGCTTTGTTGAGAACAGACTCTTTTAGTTCCATCAAAATAGGGTCAATATGTTGCTTAGACCTCACGTCAACAACAACCGATTGCTCGGAATTATGACGGACCATGACACCTCCTTTTGGGTAATCTTCTAGTCGGACACCCAACTGGGCTATCATATGTACATCACGGGGTAACTCCCTTTTCTCTTCTTCCATATGAGACACACTACCCATAGATACACGACTAAAAGCATCCGCAACTACATTTTCTTTCCTCCTACTCCTAGCCATAGTTGAGTGTCCTTCACGGTACCCTCATATTTTTCCTCCTACTTCTAGCCATAGTTAATGTTAGTAGTCTCTCTTAATTTGGTATTAACTGAAAAATCATGTGTGTTGATGATTATGACATGATTTCCTTGTATGTGCATATTTTTGTGAAAATTCATGCATAAGTTTTATGTTGAATTTTCATAAATTTTGTTTCTCATGATTGAAATTGCACCCATAGATGTTGTGTAATGTTGTCTTCATGAGAGTTGTAATGATCTTGCTTGATGTTGTGTTGTTAACAAAATGTCTTGTTGATTGCTGAAAATATATGTTGATGCTCATTGAATATGGAGAAGGTAATTCCTACTATACTTCTGTGAAGTAAAGAGTTTTGAGCATAGTGATGTTGTGGATTAAATTACTTTATGATATGATGATGTTGATGTGACTGGTTGTTGTAGTGCTAGTTCTAGTCATTGTCTCCCTAGAAAGAAGTCCTAGTGATATTCGGGGACGAATGTTCCTAAGGGGGGGTTATTGTAAAACCACTGAAATTTCGTAGGTTGAACTAGGGCCTAAACGTAGTGTCAATGAGGTATAAAATGAATTCCTCTAAGTTACTAGACCATCTTGGTGTTCTATGGTGGTCTATGAGTTAAGGCCTAAGGGAGGAGTGCCAAACAAAATAGGCAAGCCAAGGCCTAAGGCCAAGGCTTCCCCAAATTTGGAGCGACTGCATCAAACTCCATGGCCATCACCACAGCTCGTGGTGATGACCATGGATCGTGGGAGGCTTCGTGGAGTTTCCTTGGTCAAGGGAGAAGGACGTCCAAGTGTCCCAGACACTGCCTCACCCTTCACGTAAGGGACCACGAGTCGTGGGCCACTTCACGGCTTGTAAAGGTGGGAGTGGAGTTCTCTTAGCTTTTAGGGAGATGGTGGTTGTTAGGGTAGCTACTTCCCAAGGCACCATGGGCACCCCTACTGGCCGTGGTGCACTTGACGAGGGAGAGGGGTGGCTCGTGAACATCACTTGGCACCAAAGCTGGAAGGCCTTGCCTACACACGGCCAAGTCATGACCAAGACCATCACCACGGACCGTAGTCATGACCACGGATCGTGGGAGGCTCCGTGGTCTTGCCTTGGCCAAGTATTGGCTTGTGCACGAAAGGGGAGCCACTGTCCATTACACCACGGGCAGTACCACGTCCCAGGGTGCGTTTTCACGGTCTGTGAATGTTGATCGCGGTCCCTGACGGGGACTATTTAAATGAGGAGTTTTGGAACTTTTCCTTTTAAGTCCTATTTAATTAGGCGTGCTTTGGGTGTTTTTAGAGGTTAATTATATATTAGTTTTTAAGTCTAAATTCACAAATTTTGGTAATCATACACAACACCCAATTGAAATCAAAACTCTCCCACTTCTCTCCAAACTCCCTCTCTAAAAACCTTAGAAGAAGAAGATACAATAGAGCTAGGGCTTCAAGGTTCTTTCCCAAATTTTCTTGGAGTTTCTCGATTGATTCTTGAGGAATCAACTAAGGTATGGTTGCTTATAACTCTTGGGATTCCTTTCCCCAAGAGGTCCCTTCAAGATGAATTTCAAAATCTCCAATTTCTAGGTTTTCAATCCAAAAATGTGGGTCTTCTTTCTAAGGTGAAATTTATGTTATAAACTGAATTTGATTGATGTTGTATGAACAATTATGAATGAATTTATGTTGTATTTGTGGTTTCTTGAATAATCCCCATAAGACCCATGTTTATCCTCCTTTTCCTAATTCTAACCCTAGTTTGTGTTGGATATTGAGTGAAGGCTACGAATCAAATGTGATGTTAGGTAGTTCATGTTTGTATGATGATTATACCCTAGGTTATGTATAATTTCTATGAAATTAGGGTTGAGTCTTTGAATGAAGCCTTGAAGGCTCTGAAGGGAATATGTCAATTGCTTATGTTGATGTTGATTATGTATTACTTCATGAATTACCTTGTATTATGTATTGGTCATGAACTGATTGGTGATTGAAGTATGAATGTCGTAGGAAGGGAAATAAGGTATAAAGGTTGATTCTTCTTTGAACTCAAGTATGAAAGGTGAACTACTTAGATTGTAATGTTGATATACCTAATGTGTTGTTGTGGTGTTGATGACCTAGTTTCCTCATCCTTAACCCTCTACACTTGAATTATCTATGAAGTATGTAGGTATATGATGGTATGATTTCTATATGATTGAAAGATAGTTCTCATGATTGTAGTGTAATGTAAAGTGAAAGGTTTACTCACTTGCTAAGTGTCTCTAAAGTGAAAGGATTGTTACTCACTTATGAACACATATGAGCTATTATGGTAAGATGTTTTCATAAGAGTCTAGTAAAGACTAATATGAACTTATGTGATGACTAAAGATGATTACAAAAGGGAATTAGATGCTTAGCACCGAAAGGGCATGTAAATGAGATGGGGGTCTCACGTTTAGTAAGTACGGCTCCCCACTTGGGTTTCCTCACGTTTAGCAAGTCCGGATTACCCACGGTATGTGTTATCTCATGAGATGGAAATCCACACGTTTAGTAAGTTAGGATTTCTAGGAGCAATCTCCTTGACCCTTAACTATGTGCCCACATAGGACTTTAGCTTAGTGGATCCACCTAGATAGCTATGTACGAATGGTTACACCTTAGGCATGTGTTAACCCTTTCTTTTCGGTGTGGGAGTAGAACACCGGATTCCATGTAGCTCTCATGGTCTATGTCGGTTATGACAATATCTCCCTAATGTAAAACTAAATGAAGGTATGAAAGGTGTCCACTCTTACTAGGGCTTTCTTAAGGGTTTATTCATTGTGTGAGGGAGGGTATGGGACTTCTCTTGCACATTGCAGTTGTGGGATCCTAAGAGATGGTTGTAGTAGTGTTCACTTATGATTATGATGATTAATGATCTTATGTATGTATGCATGAAGTAGGTTGCTTAATGTGATACTTGGCTTTGAATAGGGTTATGGGATTATATTCCTTGCATTGCACTAGTATTACTTGGGTTGTCTACGTGTTGGGATGATATTATAATGGTTTGTACTATGATGCTTACTTTGTGTCCATACTGGATTTAGTTGGTAAAAAGCGTGTTTTGACTAAGATGACCCTTTATGCATGTTTAAATGGTTTTTATGCATAGTAGCCATACTTAGCACGTGTGTTGTACGAACACATTTTGTCTCCTTTTACCCCGAACATTTTGGTTCGGGCCGTTGAGGATTCAAGTCTACTTCTCAAGACACCTGGAGTTGGTTCCCCAAGTTGGTGAGTCCTCAAGTCCGAGGACAAGACCCTATGATCTAGCTTCTATGTTTAGTTCTTTGCTTATGTTGAAAGACAATGTTGTACTTTTGTATTTCTAGACGTCTTATTGATGTAAGGGCTAAGTCCCATTTTCGATGCCTCTATGTCTAGATGGTACATTGTGATGAAGTTATATTCTATTTTCGTCTATGAAGTGAAGTTGAACTTCCAAAGTAAAAGTTTTAAATTTTCCGTATTTTTATTCTATGATGCATGCTATAATGAATTCTAAGGGCTTGTATAAGACCTCTTCGAGGTTGAATATCAAGAACTTCCAAAGTAAAAGTTTTAAATTTTCCATGTTTTTATGCTATGATGCATGCTATGATGAATGCTAAGGGCTTGTATAAGACCTCTTCGAGGTAGAATATGCCGGTAACGACTAGGGGGTGCTCTCGGGTCGTTACAAATTTGGTATCAGAGCATACGGTTGAGAAAAATGTAGGATCCATTTCATAAGATACCATGTTGAGTAGAGTCTTGTTAATGGGTGTGAAGCGCGCCACACTTATGAATGGGAGACAACGAGATGCTTAGGAACTTTCGCTCTTTTGTTACTCCATAGTCGTGCCTAAGAGCCTTAACTCTATCTAGTCCTTCTCTTCTAATCCTTTTCTTGTGCTTATAGGCAATGAATACAAGAAGGAACAATGCAAAGAGGGCTGGTGAGGAGAATGTGAATGAGGCGGTTCCCCCTCAAGCTCCTCAAAACCCTCAAGTTCCTATTGAAGAAGGGGCTATGTCTAATGTTGAGATAAGATCGGCTATTCATAACTTGACTCAAGTGTTGGCCACTCAAGTTGCTAGGGATGCTAAGGTGCAAGTGAACCCCAATGCTAGCACTACCGTTTCTAGGATAAGGGATTTCACAAGGTTGAATCCCCCTACTTTCTTTGGCTCCAAGGTGGAAGAAGATCCACAAGGATTCATTGACGAAGTGTTTAAGGTTCTAGAAGCTATGGGTGTGTCTTCTCAAGAAAAGGCGGAGTTAGCCGCCTATCAACTCAAAGATGTGACACAGGTGTGGTATGAACAATGGAAGGAGGGGAGACCTATTAGAGAGGGTCCGATAAGTTGGGCTATATTCAAGATGGCTTTTCTTGATAGGTTTTCCCCTTGGAACTAAGGGAGAGGAAAATGCAAGAATTTATCAACCTTCATCAAGGGGGTATGAGTGTGAAGGAGTATGGCCTCAAGTTCACTCAATTGTCCAAGCATGCTCCTACTTTGGTGTCAAACTCTAGAGCTAGAATGAACAAATTTGTTATGGGAGTATCCGATCTTGTGGTAAATGAATGTAGGTCGGCTATGCTAATCCCAAGCATGGACATTTCTCGTCTAATGGTTCATGCCAAACAAATTGAGGAGCAAAAGCTTAAGAAAGTTGGTAGAGAATTGAAGAGGTCAAGGGCCGATGATGGAAATTCTTCTAAGATTAGGTTTGAAATCCAAGATAAACCAAAGTTCAAAAAGAGGTTTTCCAACCAAGGTCCTCCTAAAACTCCAGGGGTCAACAAAGGTAAAGTGTCTACCCCCAAGCCTCAAGAAACAAAAGGTGATGGTCCTTATGTTGAGAAGCCTATTTGTACAAAGTGTGACCGAAAACATGAAGGCAAGTTCCTAGTTGGCACGGGAAATTGCTATGGTTATGGTAAGAGCGGCCACATGAGGAGGGACTACCCTATGCTAAAGGCTCAAGGAAGGAAAAATGCTCGAGCACAAGCGAGTGGCCCAAACCTCGATGCTCCTAAGAAGAATCGCTTCTATGCCCTCCAATCTCGAGGTGATCAAGAGAGTTCTCCGGATGTTGTGACCGGTATGTTACAAGTATTTACAAATAATGTTTATGCATTGTTGGATCCCGGTGCCACTTTGTCTTTTGTAACCCCTTTGGTAGCTATGAAGTTTGATATACTTCCCGATGTCTTAAATGAACCCTTTTCGGTTTCCACCCCGGTGGGTGATTCCATAATTGCTAAAAGAGTGTATAGGGGTTGTCCCATATCATTGCCCAATAGAGTCACTTTGGTTGATTTGATGGAACTTGATATGTTGGACTTTGATGTTATATTGGGGATGGATTGGCTTCATACTTGTTTTGCGTCCATAGATTGTAGAACCCGAATTGTGAAGTTTCAATTTCCTAATGAACCCATTTTAGAATGGAAGGGAGGAAATTCTGTCCCTAGGGAAAGGATCATTTCATGTCTAAAAGCTTATAAGTTGATTTCTAAGGGGTGTCTTTATCACATTGTGAGGGTCAAGGATCTTGAGTCCGAGATTCCTCCTTTGGAGTCGGTCCCCGTAGTGAAGGATTTTTCGGAAGTCTTTCCCGATGACTTACCCAGGATTCCTCCCAAACGGGAAATAGATTTCGACATAGATTTATTGCCAGATACACAACCTATTTCAATCCCTCCTTACCGGATGGCCCCAGTGGAGTTGAAGGAATTAAAAACTCAACTCAAGGATTTGTTGGATAAGGGTTTCATCCAACCTAGTATATCTCCTTGGGGTCCACCGGTGTTATTTGTGAAGAAGAAGGATGGATCTCTTCGTATGTGTATTAATTACTGACAATTAAATAAGGTGACCATTAAGAACAAGTATCCACTCCCTAGGATTGATGACTTATTTGATCAACTTCAAGGAGCGAGTTACTTTTCAAAAATTGATTTGAGGTCGGGTTATCACCAACTTAGGGTGAGAGGTGTTGATGTTCCAAAAACAGCCTTCCGAACAAGATACAGTCATTTTGAGTTCTTAGTGATGTCCTTTGGTCTTACAAATGCCCCGGCGGCTTTTATGGACCTTATGAACCGTGTGCTTAGAAATTTTCTAGACTCATTTGTTATTGTCTTTATCGATGACATCTTGATATACTCAAAAAGTGAGGATGATCACATGAATCATTTGTGGATAGTATTGCAAGTCCTCAAAGACCACCAACTCTATGCTAAGTTTAGCAAGTGCGAGTTTTGGCTAAGATCGGTTGCTTTCCTTGGTCACATTGTTTCTAGTGAAGGTATAGAAGTTGATCCAAAGAAAACCGTTGCAGTCAAAAGTTGGCCTAGACCTTTTAGTCCTTCCGACATCCGAAGCTTTTTGGGTTTTGCTGGTTACTACCGGAGGTTTGTTGAGGGATTTTCATCTATTGCATCTCCATTAACGACCTTGACTCAAAAGAAGTCCAAGTTCGAATGGTCGGAATCTTGTGAAAAGAGCTTCCAATTGTTAAAAGATAAGCTCACCTCCGCTCTGGTTCTGACCTTATCGGAGGGCACCGAAGGGTTTGTAGTATATTGTGACGCTTCCCGAGTGGGTTTGGGTTGTGTCCTCATGCAGCATGGTAAGGCTATAGCTTATGCCTCGAGACTACTCAAGGTGCATGAGAAGAATTATCCAACTCATGACCTTGAGTTAGCGGCCGTAGTCTTTGCCTTAAAGATTTGGAGACACTATCTCTATGGGGTACATATGGATGTGTTTACCGACCATAAGAGCCTTCAATATGTTTTTAACCAAAAAGAATTGAATCTCCGAAAAAGGAGGTGGTTGGAACTCTTGAAAGATTATGATATGAGTGTCCTTTACCACTCCGGGAAAGCAAATATAGTTGCGGATGCTTTGAGTCGTGTATCTATGGGTAATGTGTCTCATGTGGAAGAAGAGAAAAGGGAGTTAGCCCGTGATGTACATAGGCTAGCCCGGTTGGGTGTCCAACTTGAAGATTCCGCAAAAGGAGGTGTCATGGTCCGTCATAATTTCGAGTCATCGGTTGTTGTTGACGTGAAGTCTAAGCAACATCTTGACCCTATTTTGATGGTACTAAAAGAGTCGGTTCTCAACAAAGCAATAGAAACTTTCTCTCAAGGAGAAGATGGGGTGCTTAGGCACCAAAGGAGGTTATGTGTGCCGGATGTGGATGGCCTAAGAGAGACAATCTTAAAGGAGGCCCATGGGTCCCGATACTCCATCCATCCAGGAGCCACCAAGATGTATCGCGACCTACGTGAGATGTATTGGTGGAACGAGATGAAAAGAGACACAGCAAAATTTGTGGCTAAGTGCTCAAATTGCCAACAAGTCAAAGCCGAGCACCAAGGACCGGGAGGTCTAACTCAAGATATCGATATCCCCACATGGAAGTGGGAAGAGGTCAATATGGACTTTGTGGTAGGTTTGCCTCGAACTCGTAGGCAACATGACTCCATTTGGGTCATTGTGGATAGATTTACTAAATCAGCCCATTTTCTTCCCGTCAAGGTTTCTTATTCGGCAGAAGACTATGCTAAGTTGTACATTAAAGAGATTGTGAAGTTGCATGGCCCCATTGTCGATTATTTCGGACAGAGGTGCCCAATTTACTTCCTATTTTTGGAGGTCTTTCCAAAGTGGGCTTGGTACTCAAGTGAAGCTTACTACCGAATTTCACCCTCAAACGGATGGACAAGCGGAACGCACCATCCAAAGCCTAGAGGACATGTTGAGAGCGTGTGTCATTGACTTCAAAGGTAATTGGGATGACCACCTACCTTTGATAGAATTTTCCTACAACAATAGCTACCACTCAAGTATTGCTATGGCACCCTTTGAAGCATTTTATGGTAGAAGGTGTCGATCTCCGGTTGGGTGGTTTGAAGTGGGTGAATTTGCTCTTCTTGGTCCCGAGGTGGTCTATGAGGCCACGGAGAAAGTTTGACTTATCAAAGATAGGTTTAAAACGGCTCATAGTCGGCAAAAGTCTTATGCCGATAATAGGAAAAAAGATCTTGAATTTGAAGTAGGTGATTGGGTCTACTTGAAGATCTCACCCATGAAAGGGGTGATGAGGTTTGGTAGGAAGGGGAAACTTAGCCCCCGATATGTTGGGCCTTATGAGATCTTGAAGCGTGTCGTAAAGGTTGCTTATGAGTTGAAATTGCCCAATGAATTGGCCTCGGTTCACTCGGTGTTCCATATTTCTATGTTAAAGAAGTGTATAGGTGAACCAGTGTCCATCTTCCCTCTAAAAGGTTTAAGTGTGGATGAGAACCTTTCTTATGAAGAAGTTCCGATCGAAATAATAGATTGTCAAGTTAAGAAGTTGAGGAATAAAGAAGTTGCCTCCGTAAAAGTCCTATGGAGAAACCACTTAGTTGAGGGTGCAACATGGGAGGCCAAGGCCGACATGAAGTCCCCTACCCTCATCTTTTTCCTCTTACTCCTAGCCATAGTTGAGGTTAGTAGTCTCTCTTAATTTGGTATAAATTGAAAAATCATGTGTGTTGATGATTATGACATGATTTCCCTGTATGTGCATATTTTTGGAAAATTCATGCTTAAGTTATATGTTGAATTTTCATAAATATTGTTTCTCATGATTAAAATTGCTCCCATAGATGTTGTGTAATGTTGTCTTCATGAGAGTTGTAATGAGCTTGCTTGATGTTGTCTTATTAACAAAATATCTTGTTGATTGCTGAAAATATATGTTGATGCTCATTGAATAAGGAGAAGGTAGTTCCTCCTATATTTATGTGAAGTAAAGAGTTTTGAGCATAGTGATGTTGTGGATTAAATTCCTTTATGATATGATGATATGATGATGTTGCTGTGACTGGTTGTTGTGCTGCTAGTTCAAGTCATTGTCTCCCTAGAAAGAAGTCCTAGCGACATTCGGGGACGAATGTTCCTATGGGAGGGATATTGTAACACCCCTGAAATTTCGTAGGTTGAACTAGGGCCTAAACGTAGTGACAATGCGGTATAAAATGAATTCCCCTAAGTTAGTAGACCATCTAGGTGTTCTATGGTGGTCTATGAGTTAAGGCCTAAGGGAGGAGTGCCAAACAAAAGGGGCAAGCCAAGGCCTAAGGCCAAGGCTGCCCCAAATTTGGAGCGACTGCCTCAAACTCCACGGCCATCACCACAGCTCGTGGTGATGACCACGGATTGTGGGAGGCTTCGTGAAGTTTCCTTGGTCAAGGGAGAAGGACCTCCAAGTGTCCCAGACACTGCCTCACCCTTCACGAGAGGGACCACGAGTCATGGTCCATTTCACGGCTTGTGAAGGTGGGAGTGGAGTTCTCTTAGCTTTTAGGGGGTTGGGGGTTGTTAGGGTAGCTACTTCCCAAGTCACCACAGGCACCACTACGGGCCGTGGTGCACTTGACGAGGGATATGGGTGGCTCGTGAACATCACTTGGCACCAAGGCTTGAAGGCCTTGCCTCGACAAGGCCAAGTCATGACCAAGACCTTCACCACAGACCGTAGTCATGACCACGGATCGTGGGAGGCTCCGTGGTCTTGCCTTGGCCAAGTATTGGCTTGTGCACGAAACGGGAGCCACTGCCTCCAACACCACGGGCAGTGCCACGGCCTGTGGTGCATTTTCACGGTCTGTGAATGTTGGCTGTGGTCCCTGACGGGGACCATTTAAATGAGGAGTTTTGGAACTTTTCCTTTTAAGTCCTATTTAAGTAGGGGTGTTTTGGGTGTTTTTAGATGTTAATTATATATTAGTTTTTAAGTCTAAATTCACAAGTTTTGGTCATCATACACAACACGCAATTGAAATCAAAGCTCTCCCACTTCTCTCTAAACTCTCTCTCTAAAAACCTTAGAACAAGAAGAATACATTAAAGCTAGGGTTTCAAGGTTCTTTCCCAAATTTGCTTGGAGTTTCTCCATTGATTCTCAAGGAATCAACTAAGGTATGGTTGCTTATCACTATTGGGATTCCTTTCCCCAAGAGGTCCCTTCAAGATGAATTTCCAAATCTCCAATTTCTAGGTTTTCAATCCAAAAATGTGGGTCTTCTTTCTAAAGTGAAATTTATGTTATAAACTGAATTTCATTGATGTTATATGAACAATTATGAATGAATTTATGTTGTATTTGTGGTTTCTTAAAGAATTCCCCATGAGACCCATGTTTCTCCTCCTTTTCCTAATTCTAACTCTAGTTTGTGTTGGAATTGAGTGAAGGCTATGAATCAAATTTGATGTTATGTAGTTCATGTTTGTATTATGATTCTACCCTAGGTTATGTATAATTTCTATGAAATTAGGGTTGAGTCTTTGAATGAAGCCTTGAACGCTATGAAGGGAATATGTCAACTGCTTATATTAATGTTGATTATGTATTACTTCATGAATTACCTTGTATTATGTATTGGTCATGAACTGATTGGTGATTGAACTATGAATGTCCTAGGAAGGGAAAGAAGGTATAAAGGTTGATTCTTCTTTGAACTCAAGTATGAAAGGTGAACTACTTAGATTGTAATGATGATATACCTAATGTGTTGTTGTGGTGTTGATGACCTAGTTTCCTCATCCTTAACCCTCTACACTTGAATTAGCTATGAAGTATGTAGGTATATGATGGTATGATTGCAATATGATTGAAAGATAGTTCTCATGATTGTAGTGTAATGTAAAGTGAAAGGTTTACTCACTTGCTAAGTGTCTCTAAAGTGAAAGGATTGCTGCTTACTTATGAACACCTATGAGCTATTATGGTAAGATGTTTTCATAAGAGTCTAGTAAAGACTAATATGAACTGATGTGATGACTAAAGATGATTACAAAAGGGAATTAGATGCTTAGCATCGAAAGGGCATGTAAATGAGATGTGGGTCTCACGTTTAGTAAGTCCGGCTCCCCACATGGGTTTCCTCACGTTTAGCAAGTTCGGATTACCCACGGTATGTGTTATCTCATGAGATGGAAATCCCCACGTTTAGTAAGTTAGGATTTCTAGGAGCAATCTCATTGACCCTTAACTATGTGCCCACATAGGACTTTAGCTTAGTGGATCCACCTAGATAGCTATGTACGAATGGTTACACCTTAGGCAAGTGTTAATCCTTTCTTTTCGGTGTGGGAGTAGAACACCGAATTCCATGTAGCTCTCATGGTCTATGTCGGTTATGGCAATATCTCCCTAATGTAAAACTAAATGAAAGTATGAAAGGTGTGAACTCTTACTTGGGCTTTCTTAAGGGTTTATTCATTGTGTAAGGGAGGTATGGGACTTCTCTTGCACATTGCACTTGTGGGATCCTAAGAGATGGTTGTAGTAGTGTTCACTTATGATTATGATGATTATGACTTATGTATGTTGAAGCTATGTTATGTATGATCATTATGAATATGGTAAGTTATGATGAAGTATGATCCTATGTATGTATACATGAAGTAGATTGCTTAATGTGATACTTGGCTTTGAATAGGGTTATGGGATTCTATTCCTTGCATTGCACTAGTATGTTATGTATGATCATTATGAATATGGTTAGCTTACTTCTCAAGACACTTGGAGTTGCTTCCCCAAATTGGTGAGTCCTCAAGTCCGAGGACAAGACCCTATGATCTTACTTCTATGTTTAGTTCTTTGCTTATGTTGAAAGACAATGTTGTACTTTCCTATTTCTAGACTTCTTATTGATGTAAGGGCTAAGTCCCATTTTCGATGCCTCTATGTCTAGATGGTACATTGTGATGAAGTTAGATTCTATTTTTGTATATGAAGTGAAGTTGAACTTCCAAAGTAAAAGTTTTAAATTTTCCGTGTTTTAATTCTATGATGCATGCTATGATGAATGCTAAGGGCTTGTATAAGACCTCTTCGAGGTCAAATACGCCGGTAACGACTAGGGGGTGCTCTTGGGTCGTTACAGTTAGCTTGCATTTACCATGATTTTATGACTTATGTTTTCTATCTCTCTTATATCATATTTTAGTTTGGTCAATTGCATGTCATGAAATAAAATATGCCTTTTAGCATGATTTAAATATTTTATTCATGGCTATCATACTTGGTACATTGTTTTGTATTAACACATATTCTTGCCTACATTTCCCCAAATGTAGGGTCCGGTAGTCAGGGTCATCAGTTTCGTGGCTAGAGGTTGACTTGAGATATTTTCGAGCTTTGATGAGTCATCATGCTTTGAGGACGGACTTTCATTGTTATAGTTTCTTTCATATATTTCTCTTTTGTAAATAATGTATGGGCTAGGTCCAATTTCATTCTATTGTATTAGATGGCTATAATTAGACAAGTGTATTAGACTTCCTCTTTGCTTTTATAAAATATTTTGGACTTGGACTATTGTTTTACTCTTATTGTTCTATTTCTTATGTTATGAGAGCTAAGTGTCTTGTATGGAGTCCTTCAGGGTTCTATATGCCATGTTACATCTAGGGGTACCCCTGGGTCGTGACAATTAATATCAAATGGGGGGATTTGGGTGAACAATTAACAACTACAAATAACCGGGAGTAAACAAGTAAAGAGGGTTTCTTGAGACTGTAATAAATTGAATGCAAATTCCGCTAAATGGGTGTTTATTATTTACTAAATTCGTTGAATCTCAGTGGGTATGCTACGCTTTAGGTGCAATAGTCATTTCTCAATCAACTATCATGAATCAAGCGAGTTCTTTCGAATCTCAACAGGCACAACACATCTTAAGAGCCCAATACCTCAATCAATCTACTTTTTCGAGCTAGATTTGTAGGATTGCATTTAGACCCACCTTCTCAAGATAAATCCACAACAACACAATCACTAAAATCCTCAATTGAAAGTTTGAACTCTAATACTTCTTTCTCAAGCAAGCTTAGAGTCCTAAAGTAGAATTGTATGTGCAACTATAATTCATCAATTAAAACTCAAACTATTAATTGAACCCACTTCAAATCAATAATAAAATCAGTAAATACTTACACCCATAAGCTAATTGAAACATTCAACTATATAATCACACCCCAAGAATGGGGGTTTTAGCCAAACATAATAAAGAACAAGAAATCGTTACCAAATATGTTTTCCATCAGATTGGGCAACAATCCACAAGTCTCCAAATGCTCAAATTGAAACTAAAAATCAAACGAACCCTAAATCTCTACTCAAAAAGTATAAAAACAATGTTTAGGATTAAAAACCCAGAACTAGACAATGTGGGAACTCCTTTACTTCTTTTGAAAATAGCATTTATACGTTCCCAAAATTTCAGTGTCGGAGTCACTCGATGAAGTAAGTTGGGATTCGCCAACCTTATCGGTGATGCGCTGAGTGCCCCTTCCATCGCCTTCTTGGCTTGGCTTTTTACCCTTTCTTTGCTATAACTATAGGCGATCTAGGTCGAGCTCATCGACCTAGTCGGCGACACGCCAAGTACTCATCTTCTCGCCTTTTTGTCTTGCCTTTTCACCAATTACTTTGTAACTTTTGGCGGGCTAAAATGTCATCGCCGAACACTTCAGCGAATTGCCGAAATGTCCATCCGATCACCAAGTTGGTCTTGTCCATAGGCTGGCCTGCTGAAACTTTTGGCGAGCTGAAGGTGCACTCGGCGAGTGGCTTCGGTGAGTACCAACCTTGCTTTCCTTCAACTTCTTCAGCTTTTTCGCTCATTTTTTCCTGGTAATGCCCTTGCCTTTCTCTTTAGCCTTCATTGCTGCAAATGAACATTTTAACATCAGTTCTGAGCGTAAAATAGGCATTGAGGACACTAAATCCTTAAATATTAAGCCCTAAATGAGTCGAAATTTCTGACTCATCAACACCCCGAACTTAAACTTTTTCTTGTCG
The DNA here is from genome assembly GCF_019186545.1 of Solanum stenotomum. Classification (NCBI taxonomy): domain Eukaryota; kingdom Viridiplantae; phylum Streptophyta; class Magnoliopsida; order Solanales; family Solanaceae; genus Solanum; species Solanum stenotomum. Next base: position 28,118,751 of record NC_064290.1, on the reverse strand, counting down.
TTGTTGACACTCAATATTGGCTCTCCACATTTAACTAAAGTAATAATAAAAAAAATATATATGTTATGAAATTTTTATGGGAATACGAAAAGATTTTTAATTATAATTTTACTTGATAAATTTATTTTATAAATGTTATTTTTTATAAAAATGAAATATATTATATAAATATTACTACTTACTTTCTCATTTTTCTAAATTTCACGTAAAATAAATATTGTTTTTAAGGGTTAACTCGATTTCTTTTAATTAAATATAATCTCTATTATTGTGATAAATATTTTTCGACATTTTTCAAAATTAGGAAGGCTTAATTAATTAATGAGTTAATAATTTATATTAATTTTATTTTTAGAATGAATAATTTTATCAAATAAGCTAGTCTTGCAAAATAATGATTTTTTAATTTAATAAATTATGACTATTTAATAAGGAAGAGTATAATTTTAATTGGATTTAATTTGAGCAAAATTTGGCAATCCAAGTCATTTTAATTCGGTCAATCCACGCGTGCCACATAAGAAGCACATGGATTGTGCTTCTTCAGATTCGATCTCAACCGTCCGATTTAATCTAAGGGACTAATTTAATTCAGAATTTCTCTCTCTCTCTCTCTCTCTATATATATATATAATATTTATTTATTTAATTCTTGATTAATTTTGACCGTTCGATCAAACGATCAAACGGTCCGAAATGAGTAAGACTTTTCTTCTTTCCCAAAAGTAGACTCTACTACCGCCCACGCCTCTTCCTCTTCCCCAAAACGACGTCCCAAACTCGTCTGCTTCCCAGAACGTCTTCTCCATGGCCGTCCACGCTCCTTCCTCAGACCCTATTGTAGCTATGTCTTCTCCACATATGCCCATGGCCGCCTCAGGCTCCTCTCCCATCACCGCCCCACGTGATCCCCCATCCCTTCTGTCAGAGAAACTGCTTTGTGCCATCGGAAAATGCCCCATCAATCACTCAACCCTCTCAAATCGACCTAAAAAGGTTGATTCTTGAGAGATTTTTCTTCTCCTTCATGATTTCTTTGCTATTACCTCTGGGAGTTGTGTTTCTAAGAATTCAAAATTTGAATTCTTGGAGCCCAAATCGACTATAAAAGGATGGACTTCGGGTCTCAACAAAAAGATCCAAGAATCAACTGAAAAATCCATAAACGATCGAAAAATCACCAAGGCAAAAACGTAACAAAAGCTTTCGAGTTCAAAAAATATTTATCTCATCTTTTCTGGTCCTGCTATTTTTTGTTTTGAATTCAAGTTTCGAGGAGGTTTGAAGTTGAAATCGCTTTACGTCAAAGCTCTTGTTTGCTGCTCTATACAAGGTCAGTAGCTTTCTTTTCTCCTTATCCTTGAATTTTGAAATTTGGTGATAACCATAGGTGTTTGGTCCATTTTTTTCTTTTAATCTGCCAGGACCATTTTTAGAATTATATCTCTATTGCTATCGAGTTATTTAGGCGTCAATCTTTTCTTCTGAGTTAAAAAATAGTGTTTGTTTTACTTCATTTCTTAATTAGTCCCCTGTTTAATAGTTAGGTATTTGTGTTGTTGAAAGTTTGATTGATCTTGTGTTGTGAAGAAAAGGATACAATTATACTCTTGTTTTAAACTCTTTATTTAGTGATTGCGCTACTACTGTTTGTCAATTTCTTCATTTTTCTTAAAACCCCATGTATCTATCCTTAAATAAGTTCAACATCTAGTCTCACTGTTGATATTGTTGTTGCAAGGCTTGTCGTTTTTAGCCTCGAATAGAGCCGGATGTTATCGTTCTTGAAACATGATGTTGAAGTTCAACTTCATTTTTTAGTCAAAACTTTCTCTGATCATTATTTGTCTTCGGTTTAGCATTATTGGTGTTTCTATGAGTTTGAATCTATCACTCATTTGATAGTACCTTTTAAAATTAAGCTATTGCATAGCTTAGCCCTTTTTTTGTTTTGATCCACATTCCGGTGCTATCTCGATGCATTGTGTGTTTGTTTATGACCTTCTATAGATAATGTTGCTTATGATTTTCTTTGAATTCCTGTCTATATTGAATATACCATATGCATAGCCATTATATTTTGCAACTTATAACGATATTGTAGGAAGTAGTATGTCGGTATGCATTTAATTTCACCCAAAAATAGCCTCTAGTGTGCTTATTATGAATATTATTGGACTTTTAAGAGCTATCATCTTTTAGTTTGGCCTGTTCTTCATCTCCGCCCATGAAATCATAGGAATGTGACAGTTTCTCATGTCTTGTAGCTCCTCTTTGCTGTCAACATGAAGGGTTTAAACCGGTTAGGATCCTCATTAAGACTTTGCTATGAAAAACTATCTTTTCTGCCCGAAAACATAAAAAATATGTGTAAGTTTTATTTCTTTAAGTTGTTTAGCCATTTGAAATAATTGGTATAATTGATATAATACTGGAATTTTGTTAATGAAGCATGTATGTTTTTTGTTAAATTAAACTTTAAAATAAGTTGCAATCTTAGATGGGTTGTGTTTGTTTTCTCTGATGCATAGTTCTGATAGCTTATATACCTTTGTTGCGGAGAAAATCTTCACCTTTGTTCATGATTTATACGAAAAGGATGAATATACTACCCTATTTTTCTTATGTTTGAAGTATCAAATTCCTTTTTTTTTCTTTCACGGATAGATTTTGCATATAAAACAACATTTAGCGTAAGGCTATTTTTTGAATTTTTTAAAAATGCTTTGTGTTCCACCTATGTGAATTTATTCAATTTAATACTGTGATATGTTTCTCCCAATAGCTACAATCTTGAAATTTTAGTTTCATCTTTTGTTGGACTAATGGATGATTATGATAGTACCCTAACATATTTAAGTTGTTGTGATTAGCATGTCAAGATTAGTTAGGACCCATTTCATTTTTTCCTTAAGATGATGTTGTATGCATTCATATAAATAGTATATCAAAGAGCTACTGTTGTAAACTCTGAATTTTCTTTTTGAGTAGTTATTTACATTGTATATAAATACTAATACGAGTACAGTGTTGGTATCTTTATATAGTTAGTAGTAAAAAAAAACATTCCAAATGACTTATTGTTTATCCGAAACGTGAATATTGGTATACTAACCCACATTTAGGATATTTTCTCAATTCCAAAAAATAGTAAAGTATTTGTATCACTTCAAGTTTACATACATTATTGACTGATCTCTTGCCTTAATATTAGGTCTTTCTAATTATTATTTTTCTTTTGTATGTTGCATGTACAACCGGAGGGCTGGAGTTTCTACTTTGGAACTCATTTTGGCCTAAATATTAGGCCAACAACAATTAGGATCACCGCAATGCTTGGAGTCTCGTAAATTAGGAGTCCAATAACTCTTAGCCTTTCTTTTGTGGTCTTAATTATATTATTTATAATATGTTGGCTAACCTTTATTTATGACTACATAACTCTTAAGTTTTGATATATTAAATTACTTGTCTTTTACTTTTGAAGATTATTTATGTGAGCTAATATTATTTGTTTGCGGATTTTGTTGAAACACTTTTAGAACAAAAATGATAAAAAATATTTCTTCTTGAAAATGGGTTAACAATTTTTCCTTATAGTATTCTTTTAAGCCTTTTAAGTTGAAGAAAAGGGGCTTATAGTTTAAGAAATGAAGTTTTAAAGGGCTAAAATAATATTCATTTAGGCCTACTCATCGCTTAGAACTCCCAAATAAATTTGAAACTAATTTAAAAGCTAAAATAAATTCCTTTAGAATATGAGGCTAAAATAATTAACTTGTGGAAGTATGTATATATTTTTAAAGTAAACAAGTAGGGAAGTAGGCTTATATATTTAACAAAAAATAAAAAATGTTACTATAGAATAAGTCCCAATAGTTACAGGCCCATTTTATATTCTTGGCATTGCCCCTTTATGAAAATATATTCGTTTTTTTTAAAATCAAACATTACTAAAACATTTTAATTTCTTAACATGTTATTTCAAGATTTTAGATATGTCAACAGGCTCAAAATAGATGGTACATACATATATATGTCATACGCAGAAAGGTACAAATCCTATATTTTTAGTTTTCTCTATACATAACTCATTATTTTGTTACACTTCATATTATTTTTTTCTCATATCTACTATCACTTTTACAAATGTTACTTTTTATTTATTTATAAATCCCTACACTTTAATATACACATTATTTTACTACATATTTACACCCGATTACTATCTCATTTTATTTTCATTTTTTTTCATGTATTAATTCTATATATAAATAAAATGACCAATTTTCATATCCTCTAAACTGAACATTTATTTTGGATACATTTATATAGGACACATCTATATCTTAGTACATTTATTTATTTATTTATTTATTACCATATGATAAGCATACTACTATTAAATTTATTTTATAGATGTATATATGTCATACCTTGTATTTTACCCTTTTCTTAAACTAACAAAATTTACTTATCATTGATTTTAAAGCAACAAATGAACAAATTTTCCTAATTATTTTTCCTAAATTGAGTTTAAGGACTATCTTCGGATAGGCTCTGAGGGATGCTTAATACCTTCTCCTCGAGTAACCAAAACCATTACTCAGAATCTCACTGGTTACGCAAAGAAAAACAGAGTTTACATTTACATATTTAAAAAATGGTTTTCCTAATATTTTTCCTTAAAATTAGGTGGCGACTCTAAAACAAAACAATTTTCTTTCAAAATCAAAGTGTCAACCATATTATGTTGTGAACTATTTCGGCTAGTTCGAAATAGGGGTGCGACAGTCCTCAAGTAAACCACAAGATCAATCAGTTCAACAGAGATGTCTAGAAATAGTGCTACTTGAGACTCCACATGAATGCACACGAGGTTCAATCTACCCATGTAATGTTTAACTGTGCACTACAAGTTTAAAGTTGTGACTAGTCATCATCAAATAGAGGTCAAGTTAACCATGCTTGCTTCAAATGAAAATTCAAGCTTAACAAAAGCATTCAAATGCCCTCACATCAAGAATGATTCCATGCCCACACAAAGTCCATCAAAATTTAAGAATTAAGGAATCAAAATCAACTCTAACACTCTCAAAGATAAACACATGCATGATTCTACCCATAGTCTTGCCCGTATTTTTCAATCAACATGACATTTAGCTCAATCAAGATCACTAAGGTCTTTCAAGGCTTGTAACGGGGTTGAGGGTAAAATCATGCATGTGTTTATCTTAGTGACTTCTACCTTCATGAAGCATGGCTTGCATTTCACTTTTTCTCCTTTCCTTTCACTCTTTTTGATATTCATAATCCACCCTAAGTTTTTTTAAGCATGACTCATTGGACACCCCTTTTCTTTTATCCATGCACAAGTTTCATTGCAACATTCTTTTTCAATCTTTTTCCTCTTTTGCTTTTCCTCTCTTGTTTTTTATATGGAGGGATTCCATCTTTTTCAACACAATCCTCAAGGGTAATTTTTTCACAAACTTCTTGGCTTTCCTCATTTTCACCACACCCCCAACTTAGGCTTTCGGCCTAAGTTGGCTATTCAAATGGACCAATGTTTCATGAAGGTTTTAGGTGGGGAGGAAAGAGGTCAAATGTGTTCATGTTTCATCCAAAGAAAAGGTTAGGCTCAAATGGTGCCAAGCTAGGTTCACACTCTCACAAGGTGGTCACAAAGAGGTATATTAGCAATTTGGTTCACTCTTCAAAACTTATTCCTAGGATCATCTATATCATTCATCTACATTAGTCAATTGGAGCAACGGGGTAAGTTCTAGGTATCACTAAGCACATATTTCAAGACAATCTCACCACAAATGGCATTCAACAGAATCATCAATCAAGTTTCTACAAATTTAGCTCGCGTGCAATGATCATCACAAGACTCATTTCAACAATCGTCTAGTCACAATGAGTTGTTAAGAGTTCACACATGACTTATGCATATCAAATTTTGCCTCATTAGAATTACACAAACATATCGTTCAATCAAGAGAAGTATTCAAGTCATCGATATTGATCGCAATCGATACTCAAATATGCAAGAGAACAACCACTTTCAGAAACACAAAATCAAGAGGCCAATTTTAATTCAGATAAAAAACCCACATTCACAAAAATAAGCATTCAAAACAAGTTAAATGCATTCCAAAAGGATAGGTATGAAGATACCTCACCCCGCTAAACAAAACCTAACATTTTTCTCAATGCAAAATAAAATAATTATCTCAAGAGTAAAACTAAAATAGAGTCAAGATCCCCCTGTCAAGCTAGGACTGAGGTGAACACTACATAGTTGGGCTCTCTCAATCTGGGAATCAATGCCCGACTTATATCATTCAAGATCTTTTGCTCCACTGGAGTCAATCATCGAAGTGTCTCGAAGAGTGGCCTTCATGGCCATCTACACCATCATACCCTTTAGATCATCATACACAACTGCATCACAGGTCCCATGATCCTCCTCATCATTCTTTGGAGCATCCGACTCAATATCATCATCAGCCATCGCAACATCTCCGATCGCAAGAGCTCATCATAGATAAATCCATTGATTTGAGCTCATCCACGTCATGTCTCAAACTAGCAAAACCGACTATCAAGGCAGTAACATAGGCTGACTGGCAACCTCCCTGTTCACATGCCTCAACTCACACCATGAGGGCATCTAAGGCTAGGCCATGTGCGGTAATCAACTCCCGGTGCTCCCGTAACTCAACTCTTATAGGATCTAGGGCAGCATCAATGGCCCTCTCAATCAATCTGGGGACAGCTGCCTCGACCCAGGAAGCACGTACATCAGCAGATTGGGCTAGATGACCCATCTTATAGAGCATTGCCTGTGTTAATAGGGGGAGGGCAGTAGTAGTAGAAATAGTAGTAGTAGTAGTAGTAGAAGAAGCACACAAAGAAGGAGAAGTAGTAGTAGTACTAGGAATACCTGAAGGCTCACTGGCCTGAATGGGGGGGGGGGGCTGTATCTGTCTCCAGCATCTCTACAGCAACAACAGGGGAAGTGTCCACTGGCGCTGCTCTCTTTCTCTCAGTCTCGTCCCTAGTGTACTTGGACTAAATTCTCCGGATGTCAGTAGAGGAGGTGAGAGTCACTTCCACATCCGTCTTTGCCACAAGGGGCATTCGAGCACACTGGTACAATTCTATGATCAGCACCAGGAAAGGGAGCGATGCCGGAGTATTGACTCGTTCTAGGATGGCATCAGTGTGCTGCTAATGAAGCCGAACCAGTAATGTGCAACAATATTTAGGTCCTTTTTCTCAATCTAGACACCAGGCTCGATCCACAACGATGTAATATTAGAAATAAAAGGAGCTAACCACCCATTTATGTCATCTAGGGTCTTCTTTTGTATCTGGTCCGCCAAGAAAGGGATCACATTTATGGTACACCCCTACACCTCATTGATATTTGTACTACTGCATTTAACATTCTTACCTCGCACCACCACATGATCAACCGAGGTGAATAAGCTGACGTTCTTCTTTCCCTTTGAGACCTGCTTCCTGTACTTCGCATAGAATTTTCATACCCAGGAAGGTATGTATGAGCCTTGGGGTTATGTGAATGTCTCAATCTTATGGAAATGAATGGTGTCCCACACATTCGGATACCTGTCCACCACTCCATCAGTAGACAACCTCTTTTCTTCTAGAATCGTCCTTAACCCGATAGCCTTAAGTCTGTTAATCGATCGTGGTGGAGGTGCCTATACCAGGGGCACTGGTGGTGCCTGCTGAACAGTCTATGCTGGAGGTGGAGGAGGTCGAGGAGTGACTGGTAGTCTAGCTGGATCATGCAGTGCTTTGGAGGGCAGCTCAACTCGGCTCCTCTAAAGAGACTAATCATTCTATGGCTTTGACACAAAGGCTGGTGATCTAGACCCTGAAGCATCCTCACGATCAGATTCCGGTGTGGTGAGGTGGCTGTCCTAGATGCCCATGTTGTCGGAGTTGTACTCATCTGGACTTGGCTCCACAAGACCCTTCCCTTTATCTGTGCTTTCTCCCCCTGTCAGAGGAAGTTTGGGCTGTGTTGCTCATGGTGCCCACTAAAAAATAACTACTCTCTGTAGCTCGCCGAATATCACAGAATGATTTATGAAAAATTGGGCTGAAAAAGGGTAATCACAAAGACATTTAGCGAGTCACCGAGTGAACTCAGTTAGCACAAGCATATCGCCGAATGTTACAGAGGCTTCCACTCAAATTTCAAGGTAAAAAGGGCGAGTTCAAAGACATTTGGCGAACCCCCAAGTCATTCAGTGAGCTCAGCAAAGATCGCTGAACTGTATCTCGTGCCAGATTTCTACCATGACTTTCAATTTTCAATATTCAGCCAACGACAATGAAATTAAAGCCCTATTCTATACAATTAAACCCAAAACCACATTAATATAGATCTCGGGTAGTCAGACTTTCCTTGATTTGTATAAAATTGACCAATCAACGTATTTTACCCTTAAGAATGACGTCACACGCTCTATCATTGGGCATATTTAGTCGATTGATACAATTTAGGTTACTCAAACTTCACCCACACCAGAACCAACATGCATAACCGCCAATCAATCAATTTAGACTCACAATTCAAATTTAAACAAGCCCAAAATCTAACACGGTCAAATTATCCAATAATAACTAACTAATCATTTAACCACACAAAGGTAAATAGTAAATCCATCAATTATACACACTTGCTTTGATTATGACAATAAAGTAAAGCAAGTTCGGGATACCAACCTCAAAAGTAGACAAATATCAAGCGCAGACAGAGGAGATAGCAAGCAAGAGTGATAATATCCAACTAGGCGATGATGCCTACACACAAAATTGACAAGAAGTATCATCTAAAATGAGGGTGTAAAAATCCAAGAGTTGAAAAATGCAAAATAAAGAAGAGTTTTGAATTTAAAATGGTTGGAAACCCTTTTGACCCTTCAGTTCGCACCTCGATTGATGATGTTACTTATGTCGCTGACCCAATCAGTGCTGCGCTGAATGACATTTTTGCCCTCTGAAATTACCAAAACTCCAACCCTTTGTTTGGTCTAAAAAGTGATCCACATCGAGCTCGACCTGTTCGGCGACTCGTTGTATGGTTCCTGAGCTCGCCTAATTGCTTATTTCTCCTAAATTTTGAATTTTTAACCTGCACATCTAACAATTGTTATTCAAACAACAAAATTAAAAACTAAAACTTGGGTTGCCTACCAAGAAGCGTCTTATTTAACATTGTAGCATGACAAAGACACGCTTTTAAGATTCATTCTTTGGGTTAACCATGGTATAACTCGGTAAACCACCTTTTGGTCTTGGATTTAAATAAGTTGAGATTTGACCCATATGTGTTTCCAGTTGCTTAATAGATATCGAATGTGAGGTAACTGTTTGGTTCAGAGAAGAGACATCATCTTTCATTTCCTTTAGCACCTTGTCCGATCCTTTCACTTTGTTGAGAATACATGCTAGCATATCTTAGGTGCAGAAATTTTCAAGATCAACTCTTGGCTCTTTTGACTTTTGATATACCGTGAGTTTACGGTATTTTTAATACATTTCACTTAAGAGTTGTGTATGTCTAGGGCCATTTTGTATTGGTTTTTATGTATTTTTATCATGTTTGCAGGAAATATGCTCAGACGTGGAAATTGAGAGACACAACTGAAGGATGTACAGAAAAGGGCATCTACGGAGGTGATTTACAGACCGTAGGTCCATTCACGCTCCGTAGATGATGACCGTAGATGGGTAGGCAAGGCTTGAAGAAAATCAGGGAATTCTTGACCAAGTGTGGAACCACGATTGCAAACCACGGACCGTAGATGGACCTACGGGTCGTACTGTTGTTCCGTCAAAGCATTCAGAGAGGGGTTCCAGTACCTGATTTTGAAGATTCTAAGTATGGAGCTACAGAAGAGGATCCATGGACCGTAGATCAATCCACGGTCCATATTGTGGATTCGTCAATTGATCAGAGAAGTGGAGATTTTGAAGATTGGAAAATTGCCTAAGTCCTGAACCACGGAATGGACCTACGGACCATAGGTCAATCCATGGTCCGTAAGTCAGTGTCGTAGATCGAAGACGCGTCCTGAAATATTATTTTCTTATTTCGTTTCCTTTTTAGTTAGGACTTATGTTTCTATATATAGGGCATGTAAACCTTATTTTTGAGGGGTTATACTTTATTATTCTTGTTCTAGTTGTTGGCTTTGGAGATTAACTTGCAACTTTAGCAATTCTTAATTTCCTAAGTTCGTTTTGAAGATTTTGGTTTGGAAATTCAAGTTGAAATTTTGAGTTTTTCATTCTCATTACGTAAGTTCATGATTTCTTCTTCTAAAAATATGAATTGTGTTCTTGCTATTGTGGGTAACTAAATCCACAACTAGGGTTGTGGGAACCATGAGCGATTAACAAAATATGAATAGTAACTAAGCAATTCTTGAATAGTATTATTGCATGCATTGATAATATTTTCGTTTAGAAGTCTTTTTAGCAGTTGCAAACGTTAAAACTCGTCTCGTTACTACTTGCCGGACCAAGGAGGTAATTAACAGAAAAAAATTATCAACATAGATTTAGTGTGATACTATCTAATAGTCTAATGTCGATTGGCCCATCTGGCAGTATGAGCAATACTGAGAGTGCTGGGATAGTAGATAGGAGCACTACTGATGGCGTTCCAAGTGTTGATCCTATGGGCTCTGGGAAACTAGACACACCCGCTTCTTCGGTGGTATTCGGCGCATATGTGCCACAGGTTTGCTTCACCCGATCCTTTACTTGTGATTTTTTTGTGTATTGGGGACAATTGCACTTTATTTTGTTGGGGGTGGGGTAAATGGATTGTGAGTGATAGGGTGAAGCCTGACTAACCTAACTCATAATCCTCTCTTGTGGTTTTCTTGCCTGTTTTCTTTTCCCCCAAGAGAGTGTTTTAATTTCTATTGAACCGACATGTTTAGGATTGTATGTGTAGAAGAAAGTCGAAGAATAAAAATCATGATGGCATAATGAGCATGAAATTGATGCCCGTCTAAAACTTTTGAAATGTGTTAGATCTATAGTCTTGATGAGTTGAATGTGTTGGATCTTAATATGACAAAATAAAGAACCGATTTGACCTCATGACTTAAGCTATAACTTGAACTTGGTAATATGATAATTTGATAATGAAACAATATGCCAAGAGTGTGTGAGAAAAGTTAAATGTTCAGATAGTATGAGTGTAGCGACCCTTTCGAAAGGATACTACCACTTAAACGAGAAATCTAATTAAATACTTGTGACATTTAAAAGAGGTTAACTATGGCCATATTGATTATAATATAGCAGAGGGATTAGATGCATAATGACCTCCAAAAAGTAATTTAAGCAAATAACCGATGAGTTTTTCATGTATATATATATTATCCTCACACTCAAGGATGAAATAACAAGAATATTACAAGCTTTCGAGTACCGAAATCAGCCTGCTTATGCTTCACACAAACATTCATAAAGTAATAGTAGATTTAGGATATTACAAGACTTGGGTTTACACACCCCAAAAAGAACAAAACATATAGCCATATTAATATTAGAACTCATGGTGACATGATCAAATCAGCCCTCAAAATCCCATGTAAATATACAACAAATAGAATATGTACAAGTCCCAAGGTTTATACAAAATATAGATGCCTATATGCAAATGTGATCTTCCTTAAGGCTCTCAAAACATCCTTCTCCAATGGCTAGCTTCAAGCATCATATCGAACAGACCCTACGATAGAAACAACTATCGTTAAGTATATAGCTTAGTGGTGTAAAAACGATAGGTTTGGAGCCCTCCAATTCAGCAAGTTATCATTCTCAAGTCAAGGGCAACATAATTGAACATAATAAATAAATCAAGTAAACAATATATAAGAGTATCAAGTTTTATATTTAAAGATCCAAATGTCAAGAACACTAATAACACAGTTTTCCAAGAGATTCAACAACAAGGCTCGCCCAAAATATACATCATGTCGTCTCACCAAGCACAAGCAGGTATCAAGAAGGGTCAAAACTCAATAATAAAGAGAACCAAGAACCACATTAAAAATGGCTTTCTAGTTCATACTTAAAAAAAGACTACTTCCATTCTTAAGACGGACTAAAAATCTAGAGTCAAGATGGCAAATGATCCGAATCAAGAGGCATGCCAATAGTGACAAAGTCACATCCACAAGAAGGACAAGGTCCCAACAAGAGTGCCAAGTGATCAAACAATCCGTACAAGTGGGCGAGTTACACAAGAGTCTTTAACGTCTTAAAAGATACCAACACGATAATACAAAGTGACAAGAGGTAACCAAGGTACCAAGATCAACTTTCAGATATACCAGCAGTTAAAAGAGTGCAATTACAAGTTTCTACACAAATCTCTGTTCTTTAGCACAAAAACAGTCCAACACAACTTCACGAGTTCAAATCATAGACCAACCAGCTTATCAAAGTCTTCAACTCGTACAAGAGGATATACAACCTTAAAAAATGAATTCAATAACTTATTTATTTTCTAGTAGATCAATAATGATGGCGTAACACAGGGTTATCATCACAAGTAAGCTTAGCCTGTACAAATACGACTATGATCCCAAAACAGTGATTCTGGCCAGCCTAGTACCTCATGTCGCAACTTAGATTTGAAAACGAAAACGGAAAAACAAGACTTTATAATCTTCATAAAAGATGTAGATACATCTCTTAGGGTTGCAAACAAACAAGAATAACCGCAAAATATATTTTGTACAACAAAAAATCTTCAAAATACTAACAATTGTTCATACAGGATTTGTAATTTCAAAATATGGACAGAACTTGTCCTATGTTACGTCCAATATTTCGAATCCATAACAGCTAAATCAGAGTTTTACGTAAACGTAAGAGTTGTAGGTATACAAATTAGCTTTCCAAATCATATTTATGCACTGTAAATTAAGTTCTAGAGCAAGATATATGCATAAAAGACCAAACACTACCCAGCTCAGAAACAGATTTCGTCACTTACCAAAAGGAAGTGTGTGTCTCGAATTCCAGCCAAAAGGGCCAAGTTTTTTTCTTGTGATTTTGAAGAACAATCTGTTTAGATATGTTTTTAAGGTTCTAAGACTTGAGGAAAATGAATTTACTAAAGGAGGTGTGAAAATATATAGTCAAACAAGTGATGTTTATCACTTGGGCAGCTGTCCTTCAAAGGTGCTGCCCAAAAATTTGTATGCTGCCCAAAAATTTGTATGCTGCCCAAAATGTATACATATACACCTATATGTATATAATTGATACTAACACTTTCAATTCAGATGAAATTTTAATTAGAAAAATTACGTAAATACCCCATACAATACCTTAAATTACGAGCACAATTTATTTTAAGCAAAGTTGCAAATATCACAAAATTTCAAGTTCCCAAAATAAGAGTAAAACATATTGTAGTAATTAAGAAATGATGCATCGACATGCAAGAGTTGGTCTAGTATTTTATGGGTGTAACAACTCTCTCCCCCTTAAAGAAATTTCGTCTCGAAATTTACCTTACACTAGTCTCGGAACAAGTGTGGATATAGGTTCCTCGTGTCTTCTTCTCTTTTCCAGATAGTTTCTTTTCCAGAATGGTTCCTCCAAAGTACCTTTACTAAGGGGATTCTCTTGTTCCTAAGTTGCTTTACTTTTCGAGCTTGAATTAGAATAGGTTCTTGATCATACGTCAAGTCAGAATTAACCTCAATAGATTTAACTAGAAGAACATGAGATGGGTCAAAACGATATCTTCTGAGCATAGAAACATGGAAGACATTGTGGATCTTGTCTAACTCTTGTGGCAAAGCTAATTTATATGCAACTTGTCCAACCCTTTCAAGTATCTCATAAGGTCCAATAAATTGGGGACTAAGTTTTCCTTTTTGGCCAAATCTCATAATCTTTTTCCATGGAGACACCTTTAAGAATACTTTATCTCCAACTTGATATTCAGTGTCACGCCTTTTAAGATCAGCGTACGACTTTTGTCTATCCGAAGAAATCTTTAGACGATCCTTGATAATTTTTACCTTGTCCTCTGTTTGTTGCACAATTTCAGGACCAACAAGCTTTCTGTCACCAACTTCACTCCAACAAAGAGGGGTCCGACATTTCCTTCCGTACAAGGCTTCATAGGGAGACATTCCAATACTCGATTGGTAACTGTTATTGTAAGCAAATTTTATCAAAGCCAAGTGTTTGTCCCAACTACCCTCAAACTCCATAATGCAAGCTCGAAGCATATCCTCCAAAATTTGAATCACTCTTTCCGACTGGCCATCTGTCTGAGGATGGAACGAAGTGCTAAATTTCAACTTAGTACCCAAAGCTTCCTGCAAGCTACCCCAAAATCTAGACGTAAACCTTGGGTCTCGGTCAGATACAATAGACACAGGGATCTCATGTAGTCTTACAATCTCATTAATGTACAATTCGGCTAAACGCTCAAGTGAGTAATCCATCCTGATTGCTAAGAAGTGAGCACTCTTTGTTAGCTTGTCCACAATCACCCATATTGCCTCATGATTTCTTTGGGTGCAAGGAAGTCCAGAAACAAAGTCCATAGTTATTCTCTCCCTTTTGCATTCCGGCATCGACAAGGGTTGTAGTAAACCAACTGGGACCTGATGTTATGCCTTTACTTTTTGACAAACCAAACATTTGGAAATGAACTCCGCAATGTCTCTCTTCATACCATTCCACCAATAATGTTCTTTGATGGTCCGTAACATCTTTGTACCCCCAGGATGCATTGCATATGGTGAAGTATGTGCGTCATTTAATATTTCCCTCCTCAATTTGTCATCACAAGGGATGCATAGCCTGTTTTGATAAAATAGTCCACCATCCTCCGTTACTGTAAAATCAAGCTTTTCCTTATTTTGAACTTCTTTGGTCAGTTTTACAAGTTTCTCATCTAACTTTTGTGCTTCTTTACCTATTCAAGTAATATTGGCTTTTCTTGTAAATTAGCAATATTTGAACCATTTGAATCAAGTGTAAAACAAACGGTCATGGCTTTTAACTCAAGGAACAAGGGTAAAGGACTCAAAGAAATGCTTCCGAAGGATTTCCGACATAAGGCATCTGCAGCCACATTGGCTTTACCTGGATAATAATCAATCGTGCAGTCATAATCCTTGATGAGTTCAAGCCATCTACGTTGTCGAAGGTTTAGCTCCTTTTGAGTACCCAAGTACTTTAAGCTCTTGTGATCAGTGAAGATATGACATTTCTCTCCATATAAATAATGCCACCATATTTTTAAAGCAAACACTATAGGAGCAAGTTCAAGATCATGAGTAGGATAATTTAATTCACGTGATTTTAATTTCCGAAAGGCATAAGAAATTACCTTCCCTTCTTGCATCAAAACGCATCCGAGACCATTGTGAGAAGCATCACTGTATACTACATACTCTTTCCCTTCAATTGGTAGAGTAAGTATAGGCGCTTGAGTCAACAAGGATTTGAGAGTTTCAAAGATCTCTTGACATTTGTCATCCCAAATAAACTTTACTTCCTTCTACAAGAGCTTAGTCAAAGGAGAGGCGATAATGGAAAAGCCTTTCACAAATCTTTTGTAGTATCCTGCTAAGCCCAAGAAACTTCTTACCTCAGTCGGACTTTTGGAAGGTCTCCATTCAACAACTGCTTGTATATTACTACGGTCAACTTCACACCTTCAGTTGATACAACATGTCCAAGAAAAGCTACTTCATCAAGCCAAAATTCACACTTGGAAAATTTAGCTTAAAGTTCTTTCTCCTTCAAAATTTTCAAAATAATCTGGAGGTGTTTATCATGGTCTTCACTACTTCTGGAAAAAATTAAAATATCATCTATAAAAACAACCACAAACTGATCAAGATAAGGCTTGAATACTCGATTCATTAGATCCATGAATACCGCAGGAGCATTTGTCAATCCGAATGGCATCACCAAAAATTCATAGTGACCATATCGAGTTCTAAAAGCAGTTTTAGGAATATCTTTCGCTCTAACACGCAGTTGGTGATATCCAGACCTTAAATCAATCTTTGAGAATACTTTAGCACCTTCAGTTGGTCAAACAAATCATCGATCCTCGGTAGTGGATATCAATTCTTGATTTTTATGTTGTTCAATTGTCTATAGTCAATACAAAGCCTAAGAGTGCCATTTTTCTTCCTTACGAATAAAACAGTGGCTCCCCAAGGAGAAACACTAGGTCAAATAAAACCTTTCTCAAGTAGTTCTTGCAATTGAGCTTTTAATTCTCTTAACTGTGCTAGAGCCATTCTATAAGGGGTGATCGAAATAGGAGTAGATCCCGGAATAAGCTCGATTGGAAATTCAACCTCTCTTTTCGGGGGCAATCCCGGAAGGTTTTCTGGAAATACTTCTGGAAAATCACATACCACAGGTATATCCTTGATACAAGGACTCTTCAACTGTATATCAACTATGTGAGCAAGGTATGCCCCACAACCTTGACGCATCAACTTTCTTTCCAAGGCCGCAGAAATAAAACTAGATGTCACTGATTTTTCACCTTGTACAATGATGTGTGAAGATGTAAGATCTTTAAAAGTCACATGCTTAGACCTACAATCTACCACCGCATGATATTTATAAAGCCAATCCAACCCGATAATAACATCAAAATCCTTGAAGGGCATTTCAATCAAATTAGCAGGGAAGACTAGGTTTTGAATCACGAATGGACAATCTTGGAAAACTTGATTACACACAACTTGATAACCTAAAGGACTTTCAACCAGCACATTGTATTTAAGTCTCACAGATTTCACATTTTCAGGAAGTACAAGTGATGCATAAATATAGGAATGTGTAGAACCAGGATCAAATAATGTAAACATACATAAGCCAAATAAGTAAAATTTACCGACAACCACTTCTTGTGCATCTTGCTCATCCTTCTGCCTCATAGCATAAGTGTGTGCAGTAGCCCTTTGTCCACTAGCTTGATTAGCTCCACTTGTACCTGTTGCTTGGGTGTTTTTAGGTCTTGCACCTCTATTAGTTTGATGAGGATTAATAGAAGGCTTATGAACTGAGCCTTCAGTTTTCAAGGAAGGAGCATTATTAGGATTAGGACAATCCTTCACTTTATGATCAAAGCTCCCACAATTGAAATATGCACGAGAAGCTCTCCTCCAAGTACCATAATGAATCTTTCCACATTGTGGACAAGTGGGAACGCGAGGCTTGCCTTTGCCATAATTTGGAGTGCTAGCTGTAGAAAATTCTGATCTGTTTTGCCTTTGTTGAGGTGGTCTGTTATCACTACCAGCCTTAGAATTATCAAACCTTCCCCTTTTGGATGGACCCCCAAAATCTGGTCTAGGTTTTCGGAATCTGTTTTCATTTCTACTAGCCTCTTCTTTATCAAGTCGTTCCCAGGTAAAAGCAGTAGACACTAACTTACGAAATTCCTCATGTTGCAGGATCGCCACATTCTTCCTAATGGAATCATTTAAACCGTCTTCAAACTTCCAGCACTTGTCTTTTTCCTCTTTAATAATACCACTAGCATAGCGAAAGAGCCATAGAAACTTCTGTTCGTATTCAGCAATAGACATGCCTCGTTGCCTTAGATTCAAAAACTCCTTTTCTTTGCATCACAATAAGCAGGTAGGACATACTTCATGTGAAACTCCTTAAGAAAATCATCCCAAGAAAGAACAGGAGGTTTTACCTTGGCATTCGAAACACTTACCCACCAATCATAAGCATCCTTTTGTAATAGTGAAATAGCATACTTAAATTTTGTAACATCTGAACACTCTAATTGCTCAAATACCCTCTCCATGCAATCAAGCCATTGTTCAGCACCAGTGGGATCAACAGTGCCTTCAAACTCCACTCCACCCATTTTCCTCATTTTCTCAAAGTTAATCCCGTAGGGATCATGCATCGATTCAGCCATTTAGTGGAAGAATTCAGCCATTTGTTGAAAATGAGGATTCATGGTTTGAGTACCATGACTAATATGGGGATGTGGACCAACTTCCATTGGTCCGTCAGAAGAAGTGGCCATGACTTAATTACATCATAAGGAAAGATCACATTGCATTAGGGATATGTACTTGATGCATATGCACTATACATGCGATAAAAACATTATAAAGCATGTAATTGACCAAATAATACAAATAGAACCTTTTTACGAAAGTGAACAAGTATACAAGTAATTCAAATCAAAATTCCTAGAACCACAAACCTAGGCTCTGATACCAACACGTGTAGCGACCCTTTCGAAAGGATACTACCACTTAAACGAGAAATCTAATTAAATACTTGTGACATTTAAAAGAGGTTAACTATGGCCATATTGATTATAATATAGTAGAGGGATTAGATGCATAATGACCTCCAAAAAGTAATTTAAGCAAATAACTGATGAGTTTTTCATGTATATATATTATCCTCACACTCAAGGATGAAATAACAAGAATATTACAAGCTTTCGAGTACCGAAATCAGCCTGCTCATGCTTCACACAAACATTCATAAAGTAATAGTAGATTTAGGATATTACAAGACTTGGGTTTACACACCCCAAAAAGAACAAAACATATAGCCATATTAATATTAGAACTCATGGTGACATGATCAAGTCAGCCCTCAAAATCCCATGTAAATATACAACAAATAGAATATGTACAAGTCCCAAGGTTTATACAAAATAAAGATGCCTATATGCAAATGTGATCTTCCTTAAGGCTCTCAAAACATCCTTCTCCAATGGCCAGCTTCAAGCATCATCTTGAACAGACCCTACGATAGAAACAACTATCACTAAGCATATAGCTTAGTGGTGTAAAAACTATAGGTTTGGAGCCGTCCATCTCAACAACTTATCATTCTCAAGTCAAAGGCAGCATAATTGAACATAATAAATAAATCAAGTAAACAATATATAAGAGTATCAAGTTTTATATTTAAAGATCCAATGTCAAGAATACTCATAACACAGTTTTCCAAAAGATTCAACAACAAGGCTCGCTCAACATATACATCATGTAATCACACCAAGCACAAGAAGGTATCAAGAAGGGTCAAAACCCAATAATTAAGAGAACCAAGAACCATATTAAAAATGGCTTTCTAGTTCGTACTTAAAAATAGACAACTTCCATTCTTAAGACGGACTAAAAATCTAGAGTCAAGATGGTAAATGATCCGAATCAAGAGGCATGCCAATAGTAACAAAGTAACAGCCACAAGAAGGACAAGGCCCTAACAAGAGTGCCAAGTGATCAAACAATCCGTGCAAGTGGTCGAGTTACACAAGAGTCTTTAACGTCTTAAAGGATACCAACACGACAATGCAAAGTGACAAGAGGGAACTAAGGTACCAAGATCAACTTTCAGATATACCAGCAGTTAAAAAGTGCAAGTACAAGTTTCTACACAAACCTCAGTTCTTTAGCACAAAAACAGTCCAACACAACTTCACGAGTTCAAATCTTTGACCAACCAGCCTATCAAAGTCTTCAACTCGTACACGAGGATATACAAAGTTAAAAAATGAATTCAATAACTTATTTCCTTTCTAGTAGCTCAATAATGATGGTGTAACACAGGGTTATCATCACAAGTAAGCTTAGCCTGTACAAATACGACTATGCTCCCAAAACAGTGATTCTGGCCAGCCTAGTACCTCCTGTCGCAACATAGATTTGAATAGGAAAATGGCAAAACTAGACTTTATAACCTTCATGAAAGATGTAGCTACATCTCTTAGGGTTGCAAACAAACAAGAATAACCGCAAAATATATTTTGTACAACAAGATATATTCAAAATACTAACAGTTGTTCATACAGGATTTGTAATTTCAAAATCTGGACAGAACTTGTCCTATGTTGTGTCGCAAATTTCGAATCCATAACATCTAAATCAGAGTTTTACATAAACATAAGCGTTGTGGGTATACGAATTAGCTTTCCAAATCATATTTATGCACTGTAAACTAAGTTCTAGAGCAAGAGATATGAATAAACGACCAAACACTACCCAGCTCAGAAATAGATTTCGTCACTTACCAAAAAGAAGTGTGTCTCGAATTCCAGCCAA
This sequence comes from Solanum stenotomum, assembly GCF_019186545.1. Classification (NCBI taxonomy): domain Eukaryota; kingdom Viridiplantae; phylum Streptophyta; class Magnoliopsida; order Solanales; family Solanaceae; genus Solanum; species Solanum stenotomum. Next base: position 28,098,589 of record NC_064290.1, on the reverse strand, counting down.
AAGGGCCAAGTTTTTTTCTTATGATTTTGAAGAACAATCTGTTTAGATATGTTTCTAAGGTTCTAAGACTTGAGGAAAACAAATTTATTAAAGGAGGTGTGAAAATATATAGTCAAACAAGTGATGTTTATCACTTGGGCAACTGTCCTTCAAAGGTGCTGCCCAGAAATTTGTGTCCTGCCCAAAATGTATGCATATACACCTATATGTATATAATTGATACCAACACTTTCATTTCATATGAAATTTTAATTATAAAAATTATGTAAATACCCCCATACAATACCTTAAATTATGAGCACCATTTATTTTAAGCAAGGTTGCAAATATCACAAAATTTCAAGTTCCCAAAATCAGTGTAAAACACATTGTAGTAATTAAGAAATGATGCATCGACATGCAAGAGTTGTTCTAGTATTTTAGGGGTGTTACAATGAGCCAATCTAGAACTTGCCTCGTTGGTCCTGCTAAGATAATCTAGGCTAGAATTTGGGAAGTGATCATAGGCCCTTGTTCAAATTAGTCCACTAAAGCCTAAAATGATCCAACCAAATGAAATCAATGTTCCCTTTCATCCAAATGTTTGAGCCTAAGAGACACCACTTCTTTCAATTCACCTAACTCACCTTTCCTATAATAAATGTTTAGGCCCTGGTCTCTCCTTAGACATGTGCACCTTGACTTAGGCCAAAAGCATAAGTTAAGTGTGGCTAATTGCTCAAATACCCTCTCCATGCGATCAAGCCATTGTTCAACATCAGTGGGATCAACAGTGCCTCCAAACTCCACTCCACCCATTTTCCTCATTTTCTCAAAGTTAATCCCGTGGGGATCAGGCATCGATTCAGCCATGTAGTGGAAGAATTTTGCCATTTGTTGAAAATGAGGATTCATGATTTGAGTACCATGACTCATATGGGGATGTGGACCAACTCTTACACCCTGATGGTTTCCCACTTCAGAACCACTAGTGTGGGGAACACACTGATTCAAGATATTTTCTCCAACCCATTCCAGTGCATAAGGTTGGGAAATAGAGGCACCCGAAACTTCACGAGCAACTTTCATAGGTCAGTCAGAAGAAGTGGCCAAGACTTAATTCCTTCATAAGGAAAGATCACATTGCATTAGAGATATGTACTTGATGCATATGCACTCTACATGCGATAAAAACATTATAAAGCATGTAATTGACCAAATAATACAAATAGAACCTTTTTACGAAAGTGAACAAGTATACAAGTAATTCAAATCAAAATTCCTAGAACCACAAACCTAGGATCTGATACCAACACTTGTAGCGACCCTTTCGAAAGGATACTACCACTTAAACAAGAAATCTAATTAAATACTTGCGACATTTGAAAAAGGTTAACAATGGCCATAGTGATTTTAATCTACTAGAGAGATTAGATGCATAATGACCTCCGAAAAGTAATTTAAGCAAATAACCGACGAGCTTTTCATGTATGTATATTATCCTCACACTCAAGGATGAAATAACAAGAATATTACAAGTTTTCGAGTACCAAAAGCAGCCTGCTCATGCTTCACACAAACATTCATAAAGTAATAGTAGATTTAGGATATTTCAAGACTTAGGTTTACACACCCCAAAAAGAACAGAACATATAGCCAGCCATATTTATATTATAACTCATGGTGACATGATCAAATCAGACCTCAAAATCCCATGTAAATATACAACACATAGAATATGTACAAGTCCCAAGGTTTATACAAAATATAGATGCCTATATGCAAATGTGATCTTCCTTAAGGCTCTCAAAACATCCTTCTCCAATGGCCAGCTTTAAGCATCATCTTGAACAGACCCTACGATAGAAACAACTATCACTAAGCATATAGCTTAATGGTGTAAAAACTATAGGTTTGGAGCCGTCCAATTCAACAAGTTATCATTCTCAAGTAAACGGCAGCATAATTGAACATAATAAATAAATCAAGTAAACAATATATAAGAGTATCAAGTTTTATATTTAAAGATCCAAATGTCAAGAACACTCATAGCACAGTTTTCCAAGATATTCAACAACAAGGCTCGCCCAATATATACATCATGTGATCACACCAAGAACAAACAGGTATCAAGAACGGTCAAAACCCAATAATTAAGAGAACCAAGAACCATATTAGAAATGGCGCTTTCTAGTTCGTACTTAAAAATGGACAACTTCCATTCTTAAGAAGGACAAAAAATCTAGAGTCAAGATGGCAAATGATCCGAATCAAGAGGCATGTCAATAATGACAAATTCACAGCCACAAGAAGAACAAGGTCCCAATAAGAGTGCCAAGTGATCAAACAATCCGTACAAGTGGTCGAGTTACACAAGAGTCTTTAACGTCTTAAAGGATACCAACACGACAATGCAAAGTGACAAGAAGTAACCAAGGTACCAAAATCAACTTTCAGCTATAGCAACAGTTAAAAGAGTGCAAGTACAAGTTTCTACACAAATCTCAGTTCTTTAGCACAAAACAGTCCATCACAACTTCACGAGTTCAAATCATAGACTAACCAGCGTATCAAAGTTTTCAAATCGTACACGAGGATATACAACCTTAAAAAATGAATTCAATAACTTATTTACTTTCTAGTAGCTCAATAATGATGGTGTAACACAGGGTTATCATTAAAAGTAAGCTTAGCATGTACAAATATGACTATGCTCCCAAAACAGTGATTCTGGCCATTCTTATACCTCATGTCGTAACCTAGATTTGAAAAGGAAAACGGCAAAACTAGACTTTATAACCTTCATGAAAGATGTAGATACATCTCTTAGGGTTGAAACAAACAAGAATAACCGCAAAATATATTTTGTACAACAAGATATATTCAAAATACTAACAGTTGTTCATACAGGATTTGTAATTTCAAAATCTAGATAGAACTTGTCTTATGTTGTGTCGCATATTTCGAATCCATAACAGATAATCAGAGTTTTACATAAACATAAGAGTTGTAGGTGTACGAATTAGCTTTCCAAATCATATTTATGCACTGTAAATTAAGTTCTTAAGCAAGAGATATGCATAAAAGACAAACACATCCCAACTCAAAAACAGATTTCGTCACTTACCAAAAAGAAGTGTGTCTGGAATTCTAGCCAAAAGGGCCAAGTTTTTTTCTTATGATTTTGAAGAACAATCTGTTTAGATATGTTTCTAAGGTTCTAAGACTTGAGGAAAACAAATTTATTAAAGGAGGTGTGAAAATATATAGTCAAACAAGTGATGTTTATCACTTGGGCAACTGTCCTTCAAAGGTGCTGCCCAGATATTTGTGTCCTGCCCAAAATGTATACATTTACACCTATATGTATATAATTGATACCAACACTTTCATTTCATATGAAATTTTAATTATAAAAATTACGTAAATAGCCCCATACAATACCTTAAATTACGAGCACCATTTATTTTAAGCAAGGTTGCAAATATCACAAAATTTCAAGTTCCCAAAATCAGAGTAAAACATGTTGTAGTAATTAAGAAATGATGCATCAACTTGCAAGAGTTGGTCTAGTATTTTAGGGGTGTTACAATGGGCCAATCTAGAACTTGCCTTTTGCTAGAATTTGGGAAGTGATCATAGGCCCTTGTTCAAATTAGTCCACTAAAGCCTATCAATGTTCCCTTTGATCCAAATGTTTGAGCCTAAGAGAGACCACTTCTTTCAACTCACCTAACTCACCTTCCCTATAATAATTGTTTAGGCCCTGGTCCCTCCTTGGACATGTGCACCTTGACCTAGGCCAAAAGCATAAGGTGAGGGTGGCTAATTCAAAAAGTTACCTTGATCTTGGCCCTGGTCCGACATCGAATATTTTGTACCTTAACTCATGCTAAACACATAAGTTGAGGGTGGCTGTGAAAAAGGAAACTGAAAGAAAAAGGGTATGAAAAGAGTTGTGTGTTGAAGAGAGAAACAAAAAATAAAAAGATGTGACTTTGTGCAAAAGAAGCAAAAAGATGATAAACAAAAGTGCTGAAAGAAATAAACAAAAACATAGTGAAAGAAAAATAAGAAAGTGAAAAATAAGAGCCATAAAGTCAAAAGTCACATCTGTGTTAAAATGAATCAAGGGAAAGAAAGTAAAATGAAAGGATGCCAAAAATAGGTTGAGAAAAGAGGTAAAAAGCCAATGTAATGTCAAGGAGGGAAGAAAGTCACTAAAAAGTAGCCAAATATATCCTACCTAACCCTGAGCCTACGTTACAAGCTAAGAAAGTCCTATAGTGATCCTAGCAACAAGTTTGGAGAGTCTATGCAGTGAAAATAAGGGCAAACCTATGGTATTAAGCACTAACTGTACTTGAAGTCACTTCTCAGCGTGAGTGTTGAATGAATCCTAAAACTCAAAATTCATAACTATTTTGTGAATAGGATTTCGTGTGAAGTAAGGGCACTAATTACATTGTTGGAAAATTGGTGCCTTGGCGATTGTGAAAAATGTATGTTGTGGTGTCTATTGGTCGATCTTGTCATATCTGATCCGCATGAGTTAGCTTGTTGAGTCTAGATAAAAAGGTTTGCAGTAAATGAGGGATTTTGAGAGAGTAGATAGCCATGTGATTGCTTGAGTTTGAATGTTTGCTTCTACACAAGTGTCGTTTAGAGTGTTAGTGTGTCGCTTGAGGAGAAACAACAAGTTTAAGTTGAGGGTGTTGATATACCGTGAGTTTACGGTAGTTTTGATACATTTCACTGAAGTGTTGTGTGTGTCTAGGACCATTTTGTATTAGAAATAATGTTTTATGTGTTATGTTTGCAAGAAACAGGCTTGGACGCGATTGAGTGATATGACAACTGAAATTATGCAAAAGCAGCCACCCACGGACGTGATTCGCGCATCGTAGGTCCTTTGATGGTCCGTCGATGGGCAGGTGTAGATGGAGCATCAGGGAAGTCTGACTAAGTGTGGAACTATGGGGCAACAAATGGACCGTAGGTCGACCCACGGGCTGTCCTGCACATCTGTCGAATGGATTCAGAGAGTTGAAGTTCCAGTACCTACTGAAAAATCCTAAGTGTGGAGCCACGGAAGGGGACCTACAGACCGTAGGTCGACCCACTATCCGTAGGTCGAGTCGTCGATTGATGTCGCATTCTAGAAGTTTATTTCCTTATTTTGTTTCCTTTTTCTTTAAGACATGTTTTTCTATAAATAGGGTATGTAAACCTCATTTTTGGGGGTTAGACATTATTATTTACTTTTAGTTCTTGGTATTTTGTGGAATTAACTTGCAACTTTTGCAATTTAATTTTTGGATTTCGTTTTACAAAATTTTGACTTTGAAATTCAATTGGAGATTTCAGGTTTCTTCTGCTCTAATCGTAAGTTCATGAATTCTTCTTATCAAAACATGAATTGTATTCTTTCAAGCATGAGTAGCTAATACACAACTAGGGTTGTGGGAACCATAAGCAATTAACAATGTATGAAAAATAATTAAGTAATTCTTGAATAGTTTTTTTGCATGTATTGGTAATTCTTTCGCTTAGAAGTCTTTTTAACGAGTGCACGTGTTAGAACCCACCTCGTTACTACTTGCTGGACCAAGGAGGTAGTCAATGAGAAAAGAATTATCAACAGAGATTTATTAGATGCTATCTAATAGTCTAATATTAGTTGGTGTGAGGGTGAAACTAAGTCATACATTGATGTGATGTCTAATTTAAGGTAAAGGTTAGGGTTAGTAAAGTATACACTCGTAGCCCGAATAAGGTGCGTAGTGAAATTCCTTATTTGGAAGACCAATCACCTAGGGATACCTATCTTACCAACTTTGCAGGTAAAACACTAGGAAATGATTACTATTATTAGGATTACCGTGTTAAGAGCTTATGGGGAACACATATACCCTAGTTTCTCTCTCATATTGATAACTTAAAGTTTGATTTTTTCTCACTTGTTACTTAAACAACAATCAATTATTTGTTTCTAAAAGTCCCCCCTCCCATTTTATTTACTTGTCTCGTAAGTAAGTTGACTAAACGAATATAATAGTGAGTTAAGTTTAAATCTGAACCGTATTCCTTGTGGGATCGACCCCAACCTACAAGTTGGTTCTTTATTTGACGACGACCGTTTATACTTCTTTAATAGAGGTGTAATTTGGGCTTATCACTAATAATGAAGGAGATAATCATCGTAGGGCTCAACCATATCCTTCATTCGGTCCAAGTGGTTCGGGTGCTAATGCTCTTAAGTAAAATATGTTTTGTGCTCTTCAGACTCGAGGCGAACAAGAGGATTCTGCTGATATGGTTACATGTATGTTGAAAGTTTTCCAACTAGATGTACATGCATTACTTGATCCCGGTGCTACTTTGTCTTTTGTGACACCATCTATGGCTACGAGATTTGATGTATTTCCCAAAGTGTTGTTAAACCCTTTTTCTATCTCTACTCGTGTTAGTGATTTTGTGTTGTCTGAAAGGGTATATAGAAAGTGTCTCATCTCATTATCCCATAGAGTTACTCTTGTTGACTTGGTAGAGCTTGATCTGCTAGATTTTGATGTTGTTATGCTTCTAGTGATTGTAGAACTTAAGTAGTCAAGCTTCAGTTCCCGAGTGAGCCTATCCTAGAGTGGAAGGGAAGAAATTCTATGCCGAAAGGTCGATTCATTTCTTATCTCAAAGCTAGATAAATAGATTCCTAAGGTTCGCTTATACCATTTAGTTAGAGTGAGGGATATGGATTCCAAAATCCCTAGTCTTGAGTCAGTCCCCATTGTTAGTGACTATCCAAAAGTGTTCCCATTTGATTTACTCGGTATTCCTCTCGAAAGGGAAATAAATTTTGGTATTGACCTTCTACCAGATACATAGCCTATTTCTATTCCTCCTTATAGAATGGCTCCGGTAGAAGTTAAAGAGTTAAAGAAACGGTTGAGGGATTTGTTAGTTAAGGGTTTCATCCGACCGAGTATCTCTCCATGGGGTGCTCCAGTTTTGTTTGTTAAGAAAACGGATGGTACACTCCGAATGTGTATGTCAAATCGTCAATTGAACAAGGTGACCATTAAGAATAAGTATCCTCTTTCAAGAATAGATGATTTGTTTGACCAACTTCAAGGTGCAAATTACTTCTCTAAGATCGACCTTATATCGGGTTATCACCAATTGAGGGTGAAAGAGGATGATAATCCGAAGACAGATTTTAGAACCCGATATGGTCATTTTGAGTTTGTAGTGATGTCATTTGGCTTGACTATGCTCCGGCGACACTTATGGATTTGATGAATAGGGTTTTTAGACAATACCTTGACATGTTTGTGATAGTGTTCATTGATGATATTTTGATCTACTCAAAGAGCAAGAATGAACATACTAATCATTTGAGGATTGTGTTGCAAGTCCTTAAGGAACAACAGCTCTTTGCAAAGTTTAGCAAGTGTTAGTTTTGTCTAAGGTCCGTAGCTTTCCTTAGTCATATTGTTTCTAGTAAGGGTATTGAGGTAGATCCTAAGAAGATGGATGCAGTCAAGAGTTGGCCTAGACCTCTATTACCTTCAGACATTAGAAGTTTCTTAGGTTTGGCCGGTTATTACTGACGATTTGTTGAGGGGTGTTCTTTTATTGTCTCTCCATTGACATTTTTGACTCAAAAGAAGGCTAAGTTTGTATGGTCTGAATTATGTGAGAAAATTTTCCAACAGTTAGAAAGATAGACTTACTTCCGCACCAGTTTTGACTTTATCAGAAGGGACGGGCGGTTTTGTGGTATATTGTGATGCGTCAAGAATTGGGTTGGGTTGTGTTCTTATGCAAAACGGAAAGGTTATTGCCTATGCTTCAAGGCAACTTAAGGCTCATGAGAAGAATTATCCAACCTATGATATTGAATTAGTGGCGGTGGTTTTTGCCTTAAAGAAATGGAGGCACAATTTGTATGGTGCTCACTACATGTATTCACCGACCACAAAAGCTTACAATAAATCAGAAGGATCTAAATCTTTGCCAAAGAAAGTGACTTAAGTTATTGAAAGATCATGATACAAGTGTTGTCTATCACCCCGTTAAGGCGAATGTAGTAGCGGATGCTCTTAGTAGATTTTCTATGGGTAGTGTTTCTCACATTAATGATGATAAGAAGAAATTGGTACGAGATGTACATAGATTGGCTCGTTTGGGTGTTCGCTTGATGGACTCTACCAAGGGTGGTGTTATGGTCCATAATGGTCCTGAATCATCTTTTGTGAGTGATGTGAAAGGTACGAAATGTCTAGATCCTACTTTGGTAGAATTGAAAGAAGCGGTGCTCAAGAAGTTTGTTGAGGCTGTCTCCCAAGGGGGAGGATGGGGTACTTAGATACGAAGGTCGATTATGTGTTCCAAATGTTGATGACTTAAGGGAACAAATCTTTACAGAAGCCTATAGTTGTCAATATTTTATTCACTCGGGAGCCACCAAGATGTATCGTGACTTGCGGGAGGTCTATTGGTGGAATGGGATGAAGAAGGATATTGCGGGATTTGTGGCTAAATGTCCAAATTGCCAAAAAGTGAAAGTTGAGCATCAGAAACCGGGAGGTTTATCCCAAGACATTAGCATTCCTACTTGGAAGTTGGAAGACTTGAATATGGACTTTATAGTAGGGTTGCCACGTACTCGGCTACAATATGATTTGATTTGGATCATAGTATACCGAATGATGAAATCAGCCCATTTCATTTCCGTCAAAGTTTCTTATATGGAGGAAGACTATGCTAAGTTATATTTGAGGGAAATGATAAGGTTTCATAGTGTGCCCTTGTTTATTATCTCCGATAGAGGTACCCAGTTTACTTCTCAGTTTTGGAAGTCATTCCAAAAGGGTCTTGGTACTAAAGTGAAACTTAGCACGAATTTTTAACCACAAATTTATGGGCAAGCGAAGTGAACGATCTAAAATTTAGAGGATATGTTGAGAGAATGTGTCATCAATTTGAAGGGAAATTGGGATGATCTTTTGCCTTTGATAGAGTTCGCTTATAATAATAGCTACCATTCTAGTATTGGTATGACCCCATTGGAAGATCTTTATGGTAGGAGGTGTAGATCTCCCATAGGGTGGTTTGACATGGGTGAAGTTGCCTTGACAAGACTCGAATCAGTTCATGAGGCTATGTATAAAGTTCGACTTATTAGAGAGAGGTTGAGAACAACCCAAAGTTGACAAAAGTCATATGCCGATGTCAGAAAAAAAGACCTTGAGTTTGAGGTTAGTGATTGGGTCTACTTAAAAATTTCACCTATGAAGGGTGTGATGAGATTTGAGAAGAAAGGGAAACTTAGTCCCCAATACATGGGCCCGTATCAAATTTTGAGACAAGTGGACGAAGTTGCTTATGAACTTGATTTACTGAATGATTTGGCAGCGGTGCATCTGGTGTTCCATGTCTCTATGATTAAAAAATGTGTTAGAGATTCGACGTCCATAGTTCCCCTAGAAGGCTTGGGGATTGATGAAAGTCTCCCTTATGAAGAGGTACCAGATATCTTAGACCGGCAAGTTAAGAAGTTGAGAAACAAGGAAGTTTCTTCCGTGAAAGTATTGTGAAGGAATCACTTAGTTGAGGGTGCTACATGGGAGGCCGAGGCCGATATGAAGTCCCGATATCCTCATCTTTTTCCTTCTACTCTACCTTAAGGTAATGAGTTTCCTCATAATTTACTCCTTTTTTAAGTCATACGTGTTTTAGATATTCCCATGATTTCCTTATGTTATGCATTTTCATGAAAACTTGTGTCTTGAAAGAAAATGAGTTTATATGATTGATTTTCCTCATGTTGTAGTGCATTAAGTATGAGTTGCCTATAGACACCATGAGATGAATTGATGAACATTATTTAGATATGTTTTTGAGAACAAATTGCATATGAGCTCAATGAGATTGTGTTGAGCATGTTTTTAGCTTGGAGAAGGTAATTCATCCTTGAACATGAGTAAATGTTGAAATTTCATGCATATTGGGTTGGTGGATGTAGTTCCTACCTTTCCTTGAGATGCATTTGAGTATGATTAGCTTGGAGTTGATGTTTCCTCCTTATTTACGTGCATTACATGCATAATGGCCTGATAAAGTTACATTCACCCTTCCTATGATGTTTTGAGAATGCCTTACCTTGGAGACGATAGTTGCTCCTCATTTGTATGCATTGCATTATAGGTTGGGTTGTTAGTTCCTCTCCTAATATTTTAGAGCCAGTTTGAATCTCATTCGAGGATGAATTATCCTAAGGGAAAGATATTGTAAAACCCCATATCCGAAAAAGGAGAAAAGGGTAAGATTTTGGGAAGTTATAGGTCCCAGCCACGGAGGCCAACCACGGCCGGTGGGTTGAACCACAGACCGTTGGTGGGTCTGTAGGTTGGCCACCTTGGCTAAGTTATAGAGGCCCAGGACCACGGCCTGACCTACGGACCGTAGGCCAGATCACGGTCTGTGGTTAGGGTCTGTGGATCGATGGCCCAAAAACCATCTTCTGACCACAAACCACGGTCAACCAGGACGGGCCATGGGTCAGATAACGGTCTGTCGACTGGGTCTGTGGGTGGAAGGTCAGTGGTCAATTGGCAATTAAGTTCAGGGGTAGTTGGGTGTTTTCCTAATTAATTAGTTCATATACTATGTCGTTTTGCCTATGTTTAGGACCTCCTATATAAATGATTTCAACCCTCAAATTAGTTCGTTCAACTCATTCTCTCAAATTAACCAAAAGAAACCCAAAGTCTTCCTCTCAAATAATTCTCTCTCTAGAACTTGAAGAAGAAGAAAGAGTTGGAGCTAGGATCAAGGTCAAGTCTCCAATCCTCAAGAATTTGTGGGCTTTGTAATCAAGGTATGATGGCTTTTCATCTATGGAATCCTTTCATCCATGGAGCCCCTAAGATTCCCCAATTGAAAAGTAGAAATTCCCCAATTTGAGTTAGGGTTTTCTTCTAATGTTGTAGGTCTTGATTTATGTTGATCCAAATGATTGGGTTTGTGATTGTTTATGCTTGAATTGATAGGATTACATATTTTTAGAATGAATTTACATGTACCTATTCTTAACCCATGTTTTCTAAGATGAATTTGATATAGATGGGTTTGATCCATGAAAGGAGAATTTTTGGGTTAGATGCATTCTTATAGGATGGATGAGATACATTATGAATTGCTTGAGATTGAAGCATATAGGATGATTATGATGAGTAGCGCTTTGAGAGTAAAGCATATATGATGAATTGTTGATTATTCATGTGATTGTTGTGGAAGGGATAGTTCCCATATGAATTGCGTAAGTATGAATGTGAAAGGCTTTATCACATTGAATGATTCTAGGTTGAAAGTATTGCTCAACTAAAATGAATCTAATGCTAATGACTAAGATATTGATGAGGCTAGAGGCGATTACCCATGACCTTCAAATGAGATGGATATGAGGCTATTACCCGTATTCCATGAAGTAGGATAAAGAGGCGATTAACCCTTATTCCTTAAAGTTGAACAAGATGCGACATGTTCTTATGATATGATTGGACAAGAGGTGAATACGCATGATCCTTATAAAATGATAAGAGGCGAATACCCATGTCACATGATGTTGGACAAGAGGCGAATACCCATGATACATATGTTAAGGTGGACTAGAGACGAGTACCCATGATCTAGGTAAGGACTAGAGGCGACTACCCATGTTCCGTTAAAGTAAGGCAAGAGGCGATTCCCTATGTCTATAAAATATAAGCTAGGTGGATGACCCAAGTCTTGACTAAAGATAAGTTGAGGTTACTTCAAGAAGTATTCCTCATATGTTATGATGATTTATGTGCACTGACTATGCTTATGACTTATGTTGTTATTTCTTTTGCTTATGTCGATGTTTATGTTAGCTATTATATTTAGCACATGCTTATGCTAACACAAACTCTTCCCTACATTTATTATCCAAATGTAGGGTCCGGCGATATCGACTCTCATTCCGTAGCTAGGATCTTAGTAGAGCAAGAATTAAAGATTGGTGAGTCCTCATAGCATTCGAGGATGACCACCATTTCTCTTATGTCCTTTCATTTCATGTTTTGAACAGTATGTATGGGTTGTGTTCCAAGATATTCATGATTAAGATGGTTTGAGACAAGTGTAATAGACTTCTGCTTTTTGATATAAAACTTTGATGTTGGTTGAAAAATGTTTTAAATTTCCTCTCTTTTCTATTATCTTATGTTATGAAAGGTAACTGGCTTATATGAGGCCTCTCGGTGTTTTGTATGCCATGTTACGTCTAGGGGGTACCCCTGGGTCATGACAATTGACCATGTTCATACTTCATGATTTATGATTCTCCTTTAAAGGTTTTAATAGTTGATTTATTAGACTGCTCCCCTTAATTGAATCTCCAGGCCTGCCAAAGACTGCCCACTTACAAAATTGGCCTAAGCCTATGCCAATGGACTCATGACATCCATGCACTGAGTCGTCAAATGACGCACGTTAAGAAGACCCAAGCCTACATGCACAGGCCCATCCCACATATGATCACATTTATATTTTTTTTAACATTTCCATCATACTTAGTACATTCCATGTACTAATACATATGTGTGCCTACATTGTCTTATAATGTAGGGTCAGATTATCTATATCCACTATTCATGGTTAGTTTGGATTGCTAATTCAGACTAGTTGATTGGTGAGTCCTTCGACTCTAAGGGCAAGGCCACGAAGACTTTATTGTTTATGTTGTCTTTTACTATTCTGACTTTGTACGTGATTTATGGGTTACGTTCCAGCCACTCTTGTAATGTTTTAGAAGGACTTGTCAAGACATAGTTATGAGTCCGCATTTCCTTTAAACTCTCTTTATGATATTGGACTCCTTACCTAAACTCTTCTATATTGTGTTGTATGTATGTCAAATGGGTTGTATAGGGCTCTCGGGGTGTTATACATCATATAACATCTGTGGTATACTTTGGGTCGTGACACCTTTGCAAATACGGCTTCAAATGTGTGACGCAAAGAACAAAACTGGGTGCACCAACTCAACTTGGAGTTGGCAAAAATGCTTGGACAGGGGCTCGAGATTCATTCAGAACCCCCGTACATGCAAAAAAATTACGCTACCTCATCAAATTCAATATTCTAGACTCAACGGAAATGTCAAAACTTTCATCAAATATTGTCTCCACAAAAAGTGGTCCCAAACCCAAGGTTCCATTTTTTTCCAAAAGCCATAAGGTTGCTCGAAATAAGTGCAACAACTTCAGAAACTTAACAAAGGGTTTATCTAGACTAAAATCAATGTTCCATAGCTAATAAAATCAGCAGAATTATATTCTGAGATCTTTTACTTGATGTTTTGTCCTTGGTAAAATAGTCAAACTTCATAGCTCCAGGATGGGAAAACTTTGTATAAAAGCCAAACGAACGATATGGTGACTGAACTATTAGTCCCAACAAGTCATAAATGATGTGGGGTCACTAAAGGAAAGTTTTAAAAACTAAAAAGAAAGAAAATGAGGTAGAGTGTCATTACATATCAATATAGATCTACTGAAATTTTTTAAAAAATAGAATAACATCATTGATTTCATGAAAAAAGAGAACATAATGAGTATTAAAATTACAAAAAGAATGGCATGTAGATAAACTTGATCAATAGATAAATAAAAAGATGGTAAAGGAAAAGGGAGATTGTCAACTCTAGAACAGAAAATGAACTTGATATGAATGTTTTTGCCCAAAAATGTTGAGAGTGAAGCAATTACAAAGTATAAAAAGCTACTGATTATAATATATATCAATTTTTTGTGAATGGATGTCCATATAATATACTTTTTGTTGAAGAATGGATGTATACACAACATAATTTGTGTTGTATAATAGATATACTTTGTGTTGTAAGATAGATATACACACAATATACTAGGTGTTGTAAATTAGATATCCATGCAATATACTTGGTGCCCAAGTATATAAATGTATATATCTCTCTATTTTTGTAACAAAGAAATAATATAAGAACACATAAAAAGAAAACTACTATACTTGTTATTTTCTCAGCTATCTTTCTTTCGGTTTTAGTACATTATTTTTATTTTATAAGATGTTGTCAGCACTAATTTAAAATCAAACTCATCTGTAACGACCCGAACCATCGTTACTTATGAAGGGACAAACGTCGTGAGTAACTAGACCCTTCTGTCCCGCCAGAGCGAGATGATGCCATTATGGCGGCGGCAGCCCAGCAGATGGGAGCTCCAAAGCGGGATGGTCAGAGAGCAGAACTTCATGACACGAAATCTTATTTCCTCCTTTTTCCTTAAGTGCCAAAAAGAGGCGAGGGTCACCCCAGAAACCCTCAAAAGGTTGCTCTAGGCTTGGGAAGGAGGGATAAATAGATTTCTAGTGCAAGGTTGGTGAAAGCTCGCTGATTCCTGGCCAAAATCCACCTTCTCATTGTCCGAAAGCTTGGATTGGAGCTACAGTCCCCCTACAACTGCTTGGCGCCCAGGCAGGCTAGGTTTACTTACTTGAGTAGTCATAAATTCGAGCTCACTGTGTAATATATTGCTAATTGACGGTAGAATTCATGTTTAGGCCTTCGCCAAACAAAAAGAGATGGTTGTACATGTACTCTTGGTTGTTAAATATGATGTGTACCGTGGAGCGGAGGGAAGCCTCGCCCGGTGAACAAGGGGTTGGTGATGGTTTTACTTCCCATTTGTGTTATATATGCTTGTTAATTTCTCCATTGTATCATGCATGGATGTGAATAGAGAAATATGAATCGAACCTAATGAAATGACTAAGTATAGGCAATTACATGCCATGAATCTGTTACTTGATTGTGTGACTCTGTGAACTATTTATTATGGGTAGGATTATGGTTGTGGTTGTGCTGAGTGGACCAGGTGCCACGTTCCGACACATATATTGGATCGGGCGTCACGTTCCAACACATATAATGAAAATGGTGTCACGTTCCGACACATATTTATTGGATCGGGTGTCACTTTCCGACACACTAACAGTTTGGGTGTGGGTTCTATGAGAGGACCATTTATGACTACTACATTCATATCTACCTATCATTGATATTGGGGAAATGTATATTGCTCCTAAAATGATAATTAAATTATTAATCATGTATATGTGTGTTTACTATGTTATAATTACTTGCTTATATCTCATTTACTGGAATTAACTGTGAATGATCATGCCCAATCTGTATGTTGTCTGGTAAGTGGAGATGAGGATCCAGGTGTTGCTTTCGACTTTTTTTAGAGAGGTTGTTTGTGTTCTTAAACAATGAGAAGTTGGGCAGTGTTCATGATGTAAAAAGTACACAGGTCCTACCTTGAGAAGGGGATTCGTATTTGAAAATATCAGCGAGCCTTGATAGAGTATACTATGTGGTCAAGGCCTGAACTGTGATGTAGAAGAAGCAAGGGCATGTCGTGAGTGGTTGGGCGGGTTAGTAGTGATTGTATTCGGGAACTCCTTTATGAGAGAGAATGGTTAAGCTATGATCAAGAACAGAGCAAGCAGGGTGATAGAGTAGGGGTTAGAGTCAAGTGTACTAGTACGTTTAAGGAATACGAGAATGGTAAAGGCGTGAGGATAAAGGTTGAGGGGTGTACTTTCTTATTGCATGTTTCCTGCTGGTTGATTTCTTTATATAATGTGGTAGGCATCGGGATGACTAATGATGCCTACCAGTACATGTTGTTTGTACTGATACTACTCTTGCTATGCCATTTGGCATAGTTTGGTTAAAGGGTCATTGATGTTTCATAGGTGAAGACGAAGACAATCTCCAACAGTTTCTACTCTTCCTTCCCCGTGGTGGGAGCTATGTCATTAGTTATTGTATTTTATACCCTGTAATCTTAGAAGCTCTTGTACATGTCTAGACTAGATCCTTGGGGATGTTATTTATTTTACTAATTTTACTTTGGATTGTTTAAACTCTTTATTATGTAAAAATCTTATGAATTTCCTTTTATCTCAAGTTTTCTTTATCTTTCGTATGTTTTTAATCATTTGGGGATCAAAGGTCCTCCTACTTAGGTGTTAGAGTAGGTGCCCGCATGGCCCGGTGGGTTGAGTCATGAAAATTCGGTATCAGAGCCCAAGTTGTTGGTCTCCTAGTACAAGAGCAAATATGGAATAGACTCCTGAGTATTGGTGTGTTGACGTCCACATCTAATCTTCAGGAAGCTATGAAGCATTCTAGGAAGTCGTTTCATTTCTTCTCTCCTTCCGTGCGGGTTTTCACTTGTGGTATGGGTTGAGTCCAATTGGTATCTTCATATTCCAATTGGTATCTCAACAAAATAAATTGGATGTCGTAGTCGCGGTTGAAGAGACATAAATAAGGTAAATTGGAACCGAGAAGGTTCCAATTGGTATCTGGCCTTAGAGGCTATATCAATGCATGGATGATCAACTATTGATCATCCATGAAGAGAATTAAGTTAATAATTTTGACTTGCTTGTGTGATGTAGCTTGATATTGTGATTATGTGCATGGTGTTGTCTGAATAACTGATGATGTATGAAGTGTACTTTCTTGAATGCTATGATGTGATTATGTGCACAGTGTTGCCTGTCTAGATTTCGATGTGTGCATTGTACTTGCCGTAGTGTTTGAAATTATATATGTTATAATTTCTTGGGTTTTCGTGAACTTGTTGTCAGAGAGAGAGAGCCATCACTTGGTTATGTGCAAAGGCCTAGAGATAAACTACGATGTGATTCGTTAACGAATTCTTGATGTGTGACATGATATACTTATGAGAGGGAATGCAACTGTAGTTGGGCATGGACTTACCATTGATAAAGAGGGTAAAGGAAAAGAACAACTTGTGACTGTAGGGAAACTCTGGTTTCAGGGCATTTGGGATTGGTTGGGAACAATGTAAGAAAAAATGTTATTATTACATAATAGTGGAATTTGTTGTTATGATAGGTTCCTTTGACGTGTTTTGCAACCAATTATAAACTGTGTGATTAATAGGAATATTCTGAGGATGTGCATGTTTGTTGTGTTAAATTAGTGGGAAAAGGTTCTGGTGTGTATACCGTTAGGTTGACCTCGGGGTGGACAATGCCTATCTTATCTAGGAGGGTCATCCTAAATGATTAATTATGGCCCTGGAAGTCAATGAAAAACTCTAGAAATGGGGAGAACCCCAGGAAGTGTTGTCCTGGCAACTAACCCCGTCAGGGTAGCTGGGGCGGGATCATTCTGCCAGGGCGGGACTGATGAGTCCACGATTTGGACTCATTTAGGGCTTTATTTGAATAGATTTAGTGTCCTTAAATGCATATTTTGTGCCACTAACTTATCTAAATCCTTGAATTTCAGGTATTTGTATTGAGGAACAAAACATGGACACTATTGAGCATAAAGGAACAAGGCAGCTGAAAGAACGAAGGAAAGAAGGCCTGAGGATCACCTAACCCATTAGGCGAGTCACCGAACGGCCAGGGTCTCGGCTAATTTTCCAGAATGCCAAGCCCTGAAGGAGAATATCTAGTCGGCGAGAGAAAGGAGCAGTCGGCGAGTCGCTGAACGGTTCCGTGATGCAGTGCCATATCGCCCAAAGTTACAGAACCTAAAGATGCTGAAGGTCAAAGCAAAAAGGCGATGACATTGACCAAAGGGCGGATCACCGAGTGGATCGGTGATCCTGACTTACTGCGACGAATGGTCATTCGTAGCACATTTTTGACAACTGTAAATACATTTTTAAACGCTTAGTTTAGGATGCAGTTTTTGAATCTAACATTCAGTTTACAAGTTAAGAGCTTAGAATTGAGTTTTTGGAGACAATATTTCCTTAGCTTTGAAGATTTGAAGATTTCTTTTTCTGAGAAATTGGAAGTGGGTGTTGAAGATTCTTTATCTTAGACCTTTGTAAAGACAATATAAATCCTACCAAGTTGATGGAAACACAACTTGGTGACAACTTTTATCTTTTTATGATGTCTAGCTAAAACCCCAATTCTTGGGATGTGATTATGGGCTGATATAATTGCTGGGTATTGTTAATTGATAGTTTATTTGTTGTTTAAAAGTGATTTCGTTCAGTAATTGTGGTTGAATTTAATAGGTTGTAGTTGCTAATACAATCTTAACTTCGTGTTTTTGGCTTGCTCGAGAGAGAGGTTTTAAAACAAAAATTACTTAATCGATGGTCTGTGGGTATTGGGTTGTCATGGGTTCAGCTCGAAAGAGTGAACCCTAAACATTTTTCCACACATTTAGCTCAAGAGAGTGAATGGACTAAAGCGAAGGTTGTGCTTAATTGCTGCTTATTGGTGTTCGAGAGAAACCAATTTGATTTGGGGCAAATCGTTCGAGAGAAAGTTTATCCTCACTAAAGTCTAGCTTATTCACTAATTCACAATTGTTTGCTATTAATTGCAATTACCTCGTTATCTATCTTAACTCATTATCCTATCACATCCAAAGAATCCTGTCTCCATAATTGTTATTTTTGTAATATTTGATGTTTTAGTAGATAATTGAAACCAAACCCCTCTAATATTTAACACTTGTGTCACCCCTGACTTGAACAATGCTTTTATTCGTAAATGTTTTTAGCTATGATTGACTTGAGCATATTCTTACTTACCTATTGATTCTCAATTACGAACCACTCCCTTGGGACTCGACCCCAACTCACTTAGTTGAGTTATATTACTACTCATGATCGTTGGCACTTAGTATTGGATGAAACACCCTGATACGTGAAATCAAAATGGCACCGCTGCCGGGGAGTGGTGTTAGTTGAGAATTTTTAGTTAAGTTGAATTTTGTTCTTGTTAGTTGTAGTGATACTTACTTAATTTTTAGTTTAGTTTTGAGTGTTTATGTGTTGAAACATGAAAAATGAGTTTAAATGGTGAAACTGGTGACCAAATGAACCACCCCCTTTTGAGATTTTTGAATCTTAGGGATAACCTCCTAACGTTCAAGCAATTGGGGGGTGAGTCTATCCATAAGATTTGGCCGAGATTTAAGGCATTATTGCAGCAATCCCCAAATCATGGAATACTAGATAAATTGCTACTGGAGTGCTTCTATAGAAGTCTTGGTCTCGAAAATAGAAGCGTTGTTAATCAAATTTTTGCAGGTTGTTTGATACAACAACCCTATGAAGTAATAGCCCAACTCATCGATAGCATGATTAAAACCAACAAGGAAACAAAGAAAGACCAAGAATAGGCCGCATTGTTGACTCAACTGGATGTCTTGTCCAAGAAGGTAATGAAGTTGGAAGCAAGGTCCAAAAAGAAGAACAAGCACCTTCCCCCTCACGAGTGTCAAAAGATGAAACAACAAGAAGGTGGACAACATGAAAAGGTCCTCTCACTTATTCTACACAAAATCGAAGAACAAGATAGAGTGTTGAATGAGATAAAAGAGAATGTCTTAATGCTTAATCAAATGACAACCTCCCATTCCATGATTATTCAGCTACAAGACGCCCAGATAAACCAAGTGTTGTCATGTCTATACTCATAACATAAAGAGAGGTTGCTTAATGACACTATGTCCAACCCCAAGAATGACACCAGAGTGTAGACTTGCGTCGTGCCATGACGTTAACTATGGCGCTGCTTGGGAGGAAACCCAAGACACTTCATCGCTTTATATTTTTTTTACGAAATAATGGTATGTTGTTTGTGTAGGTTAAAGTGGGAAAGTTGTTGAAACGTGCAGGATGGCGAGCTAAAGGTCCAGTTGGCATATCGCCGAAGAGGTCGGCGTCCCCGACCTAGACCGTCGTTAGACTCAAGACAATTTTTCATTAGAGTCTGTAAAACTCAGCGAGCCTAGGAAATTATTGGCGAGTCACCGACTAAGTTGGCGATCGCGACCTATACCGCCATTTGGGCCCCTACATTTACTGGAGGTCCTGTAAAACTCGACAAGGTAAGTAACCACTCGGCGTGTCACCGAGTGGATCGGCGAGCATGACTAATATCACCGAATGGGAAAGAACTGGACGGTTTTTAAAAGGCCAAAGGTTTAAACTTTCAAACTCTTCAATTTCCCTCACTTTCGAACTTCACAAACTCACACCTGAACTTTAGTTTCTATATTTTTTTCTTTTTTAGAATATTTTAGTTGTTGATTTGTGCTCGGACTGGGATTACATTGCCGCCTAGCATTTCAATATCAATTTAATCGGCATAAAATATTGGTTTTCCAAACCCCGAGTTTATTTTTATCGAAGTTGTACTCATTTGCAACAATATTAACAATTTAATCGGCATAAAAGTGTGTTGCAACAATATTAGCCTTCAGAGATTCCTCCGGCTACCACCGGAGATGTACACAGGGATGAGGTAGCAGTTGATGAGTCAGATGCTGAGACCGACGAGGAGCAGATAGAGATATGGAAGGAGAGCAAATATGGAGACTTGCCGGATCTTGAGGAGATGATTATGCAGTAGGTGATCCAGACATCACTGACCGAGACGGCTATGGCAGCTCCTAGTGGGTCTGGTACTTCTGTTTCTTCTGAGGTGACTCCGGGTACTAAGGCCCGAGACCAGAGCACTACTCTGGGCACTGATGCCCAAGTCCAGATTGATGCATCAGGTACTGATGCCCAGACAGATGGAGTGATTGTGTAGACGTGATCCCCTATTTACATCCCTCTCTGTCTTACTCTTATTTTGACTTCTGAATATTTATTTTGTTTGCATCAGAGGACAAATGACTTTATTTGTGGTGGGGTGAGGCCCACCTTTTGTGAATATTTGTTTTGTTTATATATTTTTGGGTTTTGATCTGAAATTCTGTTGTACACTGCTTTTTGTGGAATGTTTGAGCTTGTGGCTCCGTGTTTATAATTGTAAATGATTTTTGACCCTTCCAAAAAATTTTGCCACCTCTTGTTTGTGTTGAATGTGGTTGTTCTTTTGCAAATTTGATTATGGATTTTGATAAATATCGGTGCCTTGAATAGTGCTCATAATCAAACAAAAATGAATGTGCGGCTACGATGAGGCCAAATGAAGTTGCGTAGACAATGTGTGAACTCTTAGCATCTCGTTGTGACTAGCCAAGTATCAAATTGAGTCTCTTGTGATGACCATTACACACTAGCGAAAGCGTGGAGTCTTGTTTGACTAAGGTGTCAATGCCTTGTGTGATGAGCTTACCGTGAACCATGTGTGATGACACCTAGAATTTTCCCCGTTGGTCCGGTTGACTAAGTGATGCGAACTCTTGAGATGATCTTAGGCAACTTTAAAAAGTGTGAACCAACTTGACATTATACCTCTTTTTGTGGCCTACCTTGTGAGTGTGTTAACTCCGCTTGAGCACCCTTTGAGTCTTAACCTTTTCTTGAAAGAAACTTGATGACATTGTGACCTTTTATTGATCCATTACCCATAATCCTCATGATTTGTGGTTTGTTTTAATAGCCAACTTAGGCTACAAGTCAAAGTTGGGGGTGTGGTGAAAAGAGAAGGTAAATCAAGGAGTCCAAGAAAGTCCCATTTACCCATGTTTTAAGAAAAATGGAACCCCTCCATATAAAAAAGAAGATGAAAAAGAAGAAAAAAATGAAAAAGAAAAAGTTGCGGAATAAAGTTGTGAAAATGCAAAAATAAATAGGGTTTCGAACAGTTGATGAGTCCACAAATTGGACTCATTTAGGGCTTTATTTTTATAGGAATAGTGTCCTCAAATGCTTATTTTGTCTCAATATCTAATGAAAACTCTTAAGTTTCAGGTATTTGACGTTTTAGTGGAAGCATGGACACTTAGGCGCAAAAAGAAGCAAAGAGGTTCAAAAGAACGAAGAAGATGAAGTTTGTGCATCGCCAAGCACGCTTGGCGATTCGCCAAAGGGACGCATTCCTCCTTTTGTTCCAGTACGTGAAGCCTTGAAGGAGCAGGATCAAAAAGGCGATGAAAGGAGCAATCGGCGTTTCGCCAAATAATTCCACGAAGCAGTACTAGGTCAACCAATGACACAAAGCATGACGATGTTGAAGGCTAGTGCAAGATGGCGACGAAGTACACCAAAGGGCAAATCGCCGAGTTAATCGGCGATTGCGACTAACCTCGTTGAAAGATCCGCCAGCACCATTTTCGGAAGTCTATAAATACTAAACTTGTTATTAATTTTTAAGATTCGAACATTTATTTTAATTTCCACATTAGAATAGTACTTTTTGGGATATTTACTCTCAAGTTTGGAGAGGGTTTTTGGGTGACTTGAAGAAAGAAGGATTTCATCTTCCCCATGTTGGAAGTGGGTCTTCTCCATTCTTCTTCATTTGCTTAAATCAAGGTTTAATTTATGATACCCATTTTATTTTAGTATCATTTCAGATGTATTTTTTTATTTCTTGATATGTGGCTAAAACCCCATTCTTGGGGTGTGATTTAGCAAATATGTGTTGATATTGTTGTTGGGTCTTGCTTGCTGATAGAATAGATATATTTTAATGGTGATTTCACCTAGTGGTTGTGGTTTAATTTAATGGGTTTGTAGTTGCAAATACAAAACCACCCATGTGTTTCTAGCTTGCCCGAGAGGGAGGTCGTGAAACCAAGACCAATAGACTGATGGCCTAAGGAGTGGGTCGACATGAGGTTGAGCCGGAGAGGGTGAGCCCTAGTCCCATATCCTAACACTCAGCTCAAGATAGTGAGTGGGGTAAGGCGTAGGCTGGCCTTCATGCGGCAAATGGGTGTCCGAGAGGAACGTATTTGAAATGGGGTAAGTTGCCCGAGAGGGAACTCATTTCCATCTAAAGCTTAGCCTAGTCACTATTATCTTGCAAATTTCCTATCGAAAGCATATACCCAAAGATTTATCTCAACTTGTATTGCGGTCACACCCCAAGAACTCTTCCCCATACTTGATTTTCTTGTTATTTTTGTTGTTTTTACTATTTGTCACAATACCCCCAATTGATATTTGACACTTTTGTGTCACCCCCTTTTATTTACTATAATTTTACTCATTAATGTCTTTAGCTACAACCAAGTAGAACTAGATTTTATTTTTCTATTAATTCTGAAAACCACTCCCTTGGGACACGACCCCAAACTTTAGTTGGGTAACTATATTACCGACGATCGTAGACACTCGTACCGTAGGTTAGTGTCGTTGGTCATGATAAGAATCAAAATGGCCTCGCTGCCAAGGAGTGGTGTTGTTTGAGAATTTTTAGATTAGTAGAATTTTTGTTCTTTTTAGTTGTAGTCTACTTACCTAACTCTTAGTTTTCTCTAGCTTGTTTGTGTGTTGAGACAGGATAATGAGTATACATGATGGGGATGGTGGACCAATGGAGCACCTCCCAATAGAAGTGATGAGATTCAGGAATCACTTCTTGAACTCCAAGCATCTAGAAGGAGAACCTTTTCATGAGTCGTGGCTGATGTTTAAAACACTATTGATACAATGCCCAACTCATGAAATCCTCGATTTAGTTCTACTTGAATACTTCTATAGGAGTCTGAATCCCAGAAACAGAGGGTTAATAGACCAACTTATGCCAGGTGGTCGTAAGAAATATCCCTATGATACCACAGTCAAATTCCTTGACATTGTGGCGAAAACCAACAAGGATTCTGAGAGGACCAACAATTGATCATTTTGCTGAGTCAGATGGATAACTTGACCCAAAAGGTCGAAGAACTGGAGGTGATGTCCAAAGAGAAGAGCAAATACAGACCACCTATTGAGCAGGGAGGATCTATGGACATTGAAAATAAACATATCGAAGATATGTTATTAACCATTCTTCAAAAGTTAAATAAGCAAGATAGAGTGATAGAAAAGATTAGAGAAAATGTAGAAATGCTAAACCAGATGAGCGGTTCCCACTCTAGATCCTTCCAGCTAATTGAAACTCTCTTGTGTCTGGTAATGCCTCATCTCCATCAAGCACAAAAGTGAAATTTAGGTTTTAACCCGTGTCGTGCCACGACGTTAACTAAGGCGCTATTTGTGAGGCAACCCAAAGCCCTTAACTACTTTAATTTTGTTATTTTTGAAATAAAGGTCTTTTAATTTTGTAGGATTGGGCATGAAAAGTTTGTGAAAAAGTGCAGGATGAATTACACAAGTCCAACTGGCGAATCACCGACTAAATCGGTGACTGCTACCAAGACCGTTGTTTAGATCCACACTTTGACTGAGGGTTCTGTTAAACTCGGCGAGATAGATGAACACTCAGCGGATCGCCGAGTAGCGAATCAAATCCAACTAATGTCGCTGAATGGATAAGATCTGGAAGGATTTTATAAAACTACGGTCTGGACTTTCAACCTTTTCCATATTCGCTCACTCTCGATTTTCGCAAAATCACACCTACTTAGTATTTTCAGAATTTTCTCACCTCGTAAGTATTTTAGCTGCTTTATTAATGCTTGGATCTGTAATAACCTGTCGCCTAGCATCATAGTGTTGACCTAATCTTCCCAAAAGGTTGGTTCTCCAAACTCTGCATTTAATTATGATATTTATGCTCTAATTCCAAGTAATTTTATCATATGTCATGTGTTGTGCCTCTCTGATAAATTTAGGCTATTCAGCATGCTAAGCCGAGCTCGCCAAATCACTTGGCAGTTCGCCCAAGGGACTCCATCTCGCTTTTAAATTTATACTACTTATACTCAGTGTTCTGCAACTCTCGGCCAAAAGATGTGATCGTCAAAAGAAGACAGCAACTTACCGAAGGTGTCCTTGGTAGCCCATTGTCAGCATTCCCGAACCTTTCAGCACTACATACTTCGGCGGATAAAGTCGTGATCGCCAAAGCAAGTTGGCGACTCGCCGATCTATCCGGCGAGTTTGTCTGTAATTGCATCCCTCTAAACTTGATTTAGTTGTTTTAACTTCTTCCGGATTCTTTGCAGAAATGGCTAGATCTAAAGTTGCAGGAAGAAGGAAGCCACCTAGAAGTAAAACAAAAGGGATCATAATCAAAGAGAATGCAGACGTGTTCACAAGCAAAGTTGCTAAACTTTCCACAAATGGTGAAAAAGGGAAAGGCAAACACAAGACCCTTGAATTGACATCTACAAGCACTGACCGTAATGGCTTTTATAGAAATGACCCCAACCAATCTAAAAGTGAGGATGTGGGTTCTAATAAGAAAGATATTCTAATAGCACAGAGGGTTGAGCGGCGAATTAAGAAGCTGAATGATTCATCCAGGGCCAGGACGTACCAGCATACCACTACTACACTTCCAGTTCCAAAGCAGGCAATGGTATTAACACCTCTAGTGCAAGGTCCTCCGCCCGAATCTATGAATCAAGTAAAGGCTGAGGGGCAAAGAAATTTTTTGGAGGAAAAGCGTTTGTCCATAGAAGGGATTATAGACAGGTACCAGAGATAATAGAGTGTCTGAGATACCGCAAGTTCCAAATCTTCCCCAAACCCCGTGGCCCTTATATTCCAAAATGGGTAAGAGAATTCTATAATGCATACAATGCACTAATACCCTAGCAAAAGCAACTAGCAGCAGCCTTCAAAGATGTTGACTATGTGGTTGTCAGAGATAGAAGGGTGAAGTGTGAAAGTGAGGAAATCAACGCAGTCTTGGGCCTGTACACAAACATTAGGGATCACTGCCAGTACTTGATTAGATCAAAGCAGCTGGATGAGATGAAAAAGTGGTTAGCCCCACTAATTGGAGATGAGACTCCCAAGTGGTTGGCGAAAGGAGTTCCGATTGAAAAGAAAGAACAAAACCTAGCAGCAAGGTTCTCGATCAGTTTTATCAGCAGTGCAATTATGCCATCCAAGAATGAGTCAATCCTTCGCCTCGCCAAGGCAGCTTTCCTGGGTTGCGTCATAGAGGAGATTCAAATAAATTTGGGTAAAATCATCGCTTCAGAGATACTGATGCGTGCAAGGCAAAACCGAACCTCACTTCCATTCCCAGTCTTGATCACAGAATTATGCAAATGATCCCAAGTGCCTCGAGATACCAAGAAGGATGTGGAAGTGATGCCCACATCCTCTACTGATATCTGGAAAATCGATGACGAGTACCTCAAGGATCAAGCAGAAAGGAAGAAGGCAACAACGATGGAGTTAGTCAACAGAGAATCATAGCCTGCAAAGGCATCTCTGCCTTCTCCGGCCCCTGGGACTTCAGGTATATACATTGCCACTGTTACTCCCGCTGATACTCCAGGTTCTTCTACTCCTGCACAATTGCCAAGACCCACTATTGTTGTTGTTGTTTCCCGGCTTCCACTTACCAGGGCGTCCCTACTCCGGATGGGACAGTTGGCTCTTTCTACTGATCGTCAAGCTGCTAGCCTAGAGACCTCTATTCCAGGCAAGATCTGGATTGCCTTAATTGATGTTATGACACCTCTGAACACTACCATTGATGCCCTAACAGCCATAATAGCGGTGTGTGAGCACAACTAAGGGTCCATAGAGGAGGTGATGGTATTAAAAGCTGTCATTGCTGAACTAAGAAAAAATGTAGACCACCTAAAGGCCACCGATGTGTCCATGGTCATTCGAACAGTGGAGATTCCAGACATGCCTGAATTTCCTCAAAAGATTAATGGGCATGAGGGTAGAGCGAAGCAGGTAGCCGACCATGAGTCAGAAGCAAAGACATATGAAGAGGCTGAGGGAACTGCAGATGAAGACTTGACTGAGACGGACAAAATTGAGATAGATGTTGTTGTGCAAGCTTCTTCGACAAAATCACCTGCTGCTAGATCTAATGGAGCTGGTCCTTCCGGTGGTTACTCCGGATACCGATGCCCAGACAAATAAAGCGACCCATTAGCCAGGATCCCCTCTTTACCTCCCTCCCTAACCTTTGCTATCTTCAAAATCGTGGTTAATTTTATTTGCATTTGAGAACAAATAATTTTTATTTTTTGTGGGGTGAGTCCCACTTATGTGTGCTATTTGTGATTCGTGTTTTGTATATATTTGGGTTGTCTGTTTTAATTGTCTTTTTTTAAAACTGCTTTGCGATTGTTTGAGCTTGTAGCTCTTTTATTTTTATTTGCAAAATGATATCGACCCTTCCGAAATATTTTGAATTTTTCAAACATTTTTGCCACCCCTCGTGAGTTGATGTGGCTGTTCTTTTGCAAAAAAATTGAGTCCCGATTTTGATCAATACTGATGACTTGAATAGTGATCGTAATCGAACAAACATGAATGTACGGCTACTATGAGGCAAAATGAAGTTGCATAGACAATATGTAAACTCTTTGCATCTCGTTGTGATTAGCCATTTATCAAATTGATTCTCTTGTAATGACCGGTGCACACTAGCAAAAGTGTGTGGTCTTGTTTGACCTAAGTGTTGACGCCTTGTGTGATTAACTTGCCTTGAACCTTGCATGAATAAACCTAAAATTTGTCTTGTTAGTCTGATTGATTTAGAAAGGTGTGCTCTTGAAATGATCTTAGTGAGCCAAATTTGACATATACCTCTTTTGTGGCCTACCTGTGAGCGTGTGAAACTCTTTTGAACACCCTTTGAGCCTTACCTTTGTTTGAAAGAACCTTAATGAACCCTAGACCTTACTTGACCCACTACCTATAATCCTCTTGACTTGTGGTTTAGAGAATAGTCAACTTAGGAGAAAAGCCTAAGTTGGGGTGTGGTAAAAAGGAAAAGGAGAAGTCAAGAAGTGCAAGAAAAGTCCCCCTTAACCCCTGGTGTTACAGAACAATGGAAACCCTTCGGAGAGAAAAACATATATGTGGAATAAAGTACCAAGGAAATCGGGTTTCCAAGCAATCCATGGATGTGAACAAAAAGATGATTTAGAAGCACTAGAAAAAGAATTGATAAATGAGAAGAAGGGAATACATCTTGAACTTCAAGCATCTAGAAGGAGAACCTTTTTCATGAGTCGTGGCTAAGGTTTAAAACACTATTGATACAATGCCCAACTTATGAAATCCCCGATGTAGTTCTACTAGAATGCTTCTATAGGAGTCTGAATCTCGGAAACAGAGGGTTAATCGACCAACTTATGTCAGGTGGTCGTGAGAAATATCCCTATAAGACCGCAGCTAAATTCTTTCACCTTGTGGCGAAAACCAACAAGGATATTGAGAAAGACCAGCAATTGATCTTTTTGCTGAGTTAGATGGATAACTTGACCCAAAAGGTCCAGGAACTGCAGGTGATGTCCAAAGAGAAGAGCAAATGCAGACCACCTATTGAGCAGAGATGATCTATGGACATTGAAAATAAACATATCGAAGGTATGTTATTAACCATTCTTCAAAAGATAAATGACCAAGATAGAGTGCTAGAGAAGATTAGAGAAAATGTAGAAGTGCTAAACCAGATGGGCGGTTCTCACTCTAGATCCATTCGTTAATTGAAACTCCCTTGTGTCATGTAATGCCTCATCTCCATAAAGCACAAGGCAAGGAGTCGCCAAACAATGTTTTGGCTAACCCCAAAAGTGAAATTTAGGTACTAACCCGCGTCGTGCCACGACGTTAACTAAGGCGCTGTTTGAAAGGAAACCCAAAGCCCTTAACTACTTTAATTTTGTTATTTTTAAAATAAAGGTGTTTTGATTTTGTTGGATTGGGCATGAAAAGTTTGTGAAAATGTTCAAGATGAATTACACAAGTCCAACTGGCGAATCGCCGACTAGATCGGCGACTGCTAGCAAGACCGCCGTTTGAATCCTCACTTTCATTAAGGGTTCTGTAAAACTCGGCGAGATAGATGAACACTCGGCGGATTGCTCAGTAGCGAAGCAAATCCAACTAACGTCATCAAATGGATAAGATCTCGAAGGATTTTATAAAACCACGGGTCTGGACTTTCAACCCTTTTCATATTTTCTCACTCGATTTTCGCAAAATCACACCTACTTAGTATTTTCAGAATTTTCGCACCTCGTCAGTATTTTAGTTGTTTTAGTAATGCTTGGATCTGTAATAATCTACCGCCTAGCATTATAGTTTTTACCTAATCTGCCCAAAAGGTTGGTTCTCCAAAATCTGCATTTAACTATAATATTTCTGCTCTCATTCCAAGTAATTTTATCCTATGTCTTGTGATGTGCCTCTCTGATAAATTTAGGATATTCAGCGTGCTGAGGCGAGCTCACGAAATCACTTGGCAGTTCGCCCAAGGGACTCCATATCGCTTTTAAATTTATACTATTCGTAGTCAGTGTTCTGTAACTCTCGGCCAAAAGTTGTGATTGTCAAAAGCAGTTGGCGACTCACCGAAGTTCTCCTTTGTCTCCCTTTGTCTGCCTTACCGAACCTTTCTGCACTGCATACTTCGCCGGATAAAGTTGTGATCGTCAAAGCAACTTGACAACTCGTCGATCTGTCTTGCGAGATTGTCTGTCATTTCATCCCTCTGAACTTGATTTAGTTGTTTTAATTTCTTCCGGATTCTTTGCAGAAATGGCTAGATCTAAAGTTGCAGGTAGAAGCAAGCCACCTAGAAGTAAAAGAAAAGGGATCACAATCAAAGAGGATGCAGACGTCTTCACAAGCAAAGTTGCTAAAATTTCCACAAATGGTGAAAAAGGGAAAGTTAAACACAAGACCCTTGAATTGACAGATGCAAGCACTGACAATAATGGATTTTATAGAAATGACCCCAACTAATCTAAAAGCGCGATGATGTGGGTTCTGATAAGGAAGATATGCTAATAGCACAGGGGGTTGAGGAGCGAATTAAGAAGTTGAATGATTCATCTAGGGCCAGGACAGACCAGCCTACTACTACTACACTTCTAGTTCCAAAGAAGGCAATGGTATTAACACCTCCAGTGCAAGGTCCTCCGTCCAAATCTATGAATCAAGTAAAGGCTGAGGGGCTGAAAATATTTTTGGAGGAAAAGCGTTTGTCCATAGAAGGGGTTATAGACAGGCACCCAGAGATAATGGAGTGTCTGAGATACCACAAGTTCCAAATCTTCACCAAACCTCGTGGCCCTTATATTCCAAACTGGGTAACAAAATTCTACAGTGCACTAATACCCCAGCACAACCAACTAGCAGCAGCCTTTAAAGAAGTTGACTATGTGGTTGTCAAAGATAGAAGGGTGAAGTGTGATAGTGAGGAAATCAACACATTCTTGGGCCTGTCCACAAACATTAGGGATCACTACCAGTACTTGATTAGAACAAAGCAGCTGGAGGAAATGAAAAAGTTGTTGCCCCACTAATTGTAGATGAGACTCCCAAGTGGTTGGTGGAAGGAGTTCTGATTAAAAAGAAAGAATTAAACATAGCAGCAAGGTTCTGGTTCAGTTTTATCAGTAGTGCATTTATGCCATCCAAGAATGAGTCAATCCTTCGCCTCGCCAAGGCAGCTTTCCTGGGTTGCGTCATAGAGGAGATTTAAATAAATTTAGGTAAAATCATCCCTTCAGAGATACTGATGCGTGCAAGGCAAAATCGAACCTCACTTCCATTCCCCGTCTTGATCACAGAATTATGTAAACGAGCCCAAGTGCCTCGAGATACCAAGAAGGATGTGGAAGTGATGCCCACAACCTCTACTGATATCTGGAAGAACGAAGATGAGTAACTTATGGATCAAGCAGAAAGGAAGAAGAAGGCAGTGATGGAGTTAGTCAACACAGAATTATCGCCTGCAAAGTCATCTCTGCCTGCTCCGGCCCCTGGGCCCTCAGGTGTAACCATTTCCACTGTTACTCCCGCTGATACTACAAGTTCTTTTGCTGATGCACAATCGCCAAGACACACTATTGTTGTTGTTGTTTCTCGGCTTCCACTCACCCGGGCGTCCCTACTTCGAATGGGACAACTAGCTCTTTCTACTGATCGTCGAGTTGCTAGCCTAGAGGCCTCTGTTCCAGGCATGATCCGGATTGCCTTAACTAATGCTATGACACCTCTGAGCACTACCATTGATGCCCTAATAGCCAGAATAGCGGTGTGTGAGCACAACCAAGGGTCCACAGAGGAGATGATGGCATTAAAATCTGCCATTGCTGAACTAAGAAAAGATGTAGACCACCTAAAGGCCACAGAAGTGTTCATGGCCATTGGAACAGTGGAGATTCCAAACATGCCTGAATTTTCTTAGAAGATTAATGGATATGGGGGTAGAGCGAAGCAGGTAGCTGACCATGAGTCAGAAGCAAAGACTGATGAAGAGATGCATGAAGAGACTGAGGGAGCTACAGATGAAGACTTGACTAAGACGGACGAAATTATGATAGATGTTGTAGTGCAAGCTTCTTTGGCAAAATCTCATGCTACTAGATCCAGTGGAGTTGGTCCTTCTGGTGGCCACTCCGGGTACTGATGCCCAGATAGATGAAGTGACCCATTATCCAGGATCCCCTCTTTACCTCCCTCTCTAACCTTTGCTATCTTCAAAATTGTGGTTAATTTTATTTGCATTTGAGGACAAATGATTTTTATTTGTGGTGGGGTGAGACCCACTTATGTGTGCTATTTGTGATTCGTGTTTTGTATATAGTTGGGTTGTCTTTTTTGTTTGTTTTTAATTGTGTTTTGTTTAAATTACTTTATGATTGTTTTAGCTTGTCGCTCCGTTTATTTTTATTTGAAAAAGGATTTCGACCCTTCCGAAAAAATTTGAATTTTTTGCACATTTTTGCCACCCCTTGTGAATTGATGTGGCTGTTTTTTCGCAAATTTTTGAATCCCAGTTTCGATTAATACCGATGACTTGAATAGTGCTCTCAATCAAATGATCATGAATGTACGGATACGATGAGGTCAAATGAAGTTGCATAGGTAATATGTGAACTCTTTGCACCTCGTTGTGATTAGTCATTTATCGAATTGATTCTCTTGTAATGACTGTTGCACACTAGCGAAAGTGTGTGGTCTTGTTTGACTTAAGTGTCGATGTCTTGTGTGATTAGCTTGCGTTGAACCTTGCATGAATAAACCTAGAATTTGCCATGTTAATCTGATTGATTTAGAAAGGTGTGATCTTGAAATGATCTTAGGCAACTTTAAAGAGTGTGAGTCAAATTTGACTTATACCTCTTTTGTGTCCTACCCGTGAGCGTGTGAAACTCTTTTGAACATCCTTTGAGCCTTACCTTTCTTTGAAAGAACCTTGATGAACCCTAGACCTTACTTGACCTACTACCTATAATCCTCTTGACTTGTGGTTTAGCGAATAAACAACTTAGGCCAAAAGCCTAAGTTGGGGGTGTGGTAAAAAGGAAAATGAGAAGTCAAGAAGTGCAAGAAAAGTCCCCCTTAACCCCTGGTGTTGCAGAACAATGGAAACCCTTCGTGAAAGAAAAAAAACATATTTGTGGAATAAAGTACCAAGGAAATTGGGTTTTCAAGCAATCCATGGAGGTGAATAAAAAGATGACTTAGAAGCACTAGAAAAAGAATTGATAAAAGAGAAGAAAGGAATGCCTAGGGAATACCACATCTCATGAGGAAAAAGTCACTAAGCCTAAATGACCATACCTTTGAACTCATCCTCATTAAAAGCCTTAGAAAGACCTTTTTGATCTTGAGTAAGCCGAATCGAAAGTCGATTGGAAAATAAGGACAAATGTATGGGTAAAAACATGCATTGTGTTCCTCTTTTTGAGTGTGAGCGTTGCATCTGATTCTTGATCTTGAATTGATTAACCTCTGTCTGTGAATATGGAATCATTTTTTATGTGAGGGCATTTAGATGCTTCATGATGAGCTTGATTGCACAAGTAGCAAGTATTGCAAGCATGAGAATTTTTGGTAATGGTGTGTCACAACTTGAATCTTTGAGTACACAATTGATCCTTGCACAAGTAAATATGAGTCCAGTTGTGTGCATTCATGATTTAGTCTTGTGTAGCACTATTTGAGACACCTTGTTGAACGGCTGAACTTTAGTTTGCTTGAGGACAAGCAAAAGTTTAAGTTGGGGGTGTTGATAATAAGTCCACAAATTGGACTCATTTAGGGCTTTATTTCTAAAGGAATAGTGTCCTCAAATTCTAATTTTGTCTCAATATCTTATGAGAACTCTTAAGTTTCAGGTATTTGACGTTTTAGTGGAAGCATGGACACTTAGGCGCAAAAAGGAACAAAAAGGCTGAAAAGAACAAAGAAGTTGAAGCCTGCGCATCGCCAAGCACGCTTGGAAATTCGACGAAGGGACGCAATCCGCCCTTTGTTCTAGTACGCGATGCCTTGAAGGAGCAGGATCAAAAAGGCGACGAAAGGAGCAGTCGGCATTTCGCTAAATAATTTCGTGAAGTAGTACTAGGACAACCAAAGATACAAATCACGATGATGATGAAGGCTAGTGCAAGACGGCAACGAACTACACCAAAGGGCGAATCGCTGAGTTAATCGGCGATTTCGAGTAACCTTACCAAAAGATCTGCCAGCACTATTTTCTGAAGTCCATAAATACTAAACTTGTTATTAATTTTTAAGGGTCGAACATTTATTTTAATTTCCACAATAGAATAGTACTTTTTGGGATATTTTCTCTCAAGTTTGGAGAGGATTTTTGGAAGACTTGAAGAAAGAAGGATTTCATCTTCCCCAAGTTGGAAGTGGGTCTTCTCCATTCCTCTTCCTTTGCTTAAATAAAGGTTTAATTTCTTATACCCAATTGATTTTAGTACCATTTTAGGTGTATTTTTCTATTTCTTGAAGTGTGGCTAAAACCCCTATTCTTAGGGTGTGATTTAGCAAATATGTGTTGATATTGTTGTTGGGTCTTGCTGGTTGATAAGATAGATATATTTTAATGGTGATTTCACCTAGTGGTTGTGGTTTAATTTAATGGGTTTCTAGTTGCTAATACAAAACCACCCATGTGTTTTCAGCTTGCTTGAGAGGGAGGTCGCGAAACCAAGACCGCTAGACTTATGGCATAAGGAGTAGGTCGACATGAGGTTCAGCCTGAGAGGGTGAGCCCTAGTCCCATATCCTTACACTCAGCTCGAGAGAGTGAGTGGGGTAAGGCGTAATCTGGCCTTCATGCTGCATATGGGTGTCTGAGAGGAACAAATTTGAAATGGGGTAAGTTGCCCGAGACGGAACTCATCTCCATTTAAAACTTAGCCTAGTCACTATTATCTTGCAAATTTCCTATCGGAAGCATGTACCCAATGATTTATCTCAACTTGTATTGCGGTCACACCCCAAGAACTCTTCCCTATACTTGATTTTACTACTTCTGACAAAACCCCCAATTGATATATGACACTTTTGTGTCACCCCCTTTTATTTACTATGTTTTTACTTGTTAATGTCCTTACCTATGACTAAGTAGAACTAAATTTTATTTTTCTATTAATTCTCAAAACCACTCCCTTGGGACACGACCCAAACCTTTAGTTGGGTTACTGTATTATCGACGATCGTAGACACTCGTACCGTAGATTAGTGTCGTTGGTCATGATAAGAATCAAAATGGCACTGCTGCCAGGGAGTGGTGTTATTTGAATTTTTAGATTAGTAGAATTTTTGTTCTTTTTAGTTGTAGTGTACTGACCTAACTCTTAGTTTTGTCTAGCTTGTTTATGTGTTGAGACAGGATAATGAGTATACATGATGGGGATGGTGGACCAATGGAGCACCTCCCAGTAGAAGTGATGAGATTGAGGGATCACATCTTGAACTTCAAGAATCTAGAAGGAGAACCTTTTCATGAGTCGTGGCTGATGTTTAAAACACTATTGATTAAAACACTATTGATACAATGCCCAACTCATGAAATCCCCGATTTAGTTCTACTGGAATGCTTCTATAGGAGTTTGAATCCCGGAAACAGAGGGTTAATAGACCAATTTATGCCAGGTGGTCGTGAGAAATATCCATATGAAACCGCAGCCAAATTCCTTGACCTTGTGGCGAAAACCAACAAGGATACTGGGAAGGACCAGCAATTGATCAATTTGCTGGGTCAGATGGATAACTTAACCCAAAGGGTCAAGGAACTGGAAGTGATGTCCAAAGAGAAGAGAAAATGCAGACCACCTATTGAGCAGGGAGGATCTATGGAAATTGAAAATAAACATATCGAAGATATGTTATTAACCACTCTTCAAAAGCTAAATGAGCAAGATAGAGTGCTAGAGAAGATTAGAGAAAATGTAGAAGTGCTAAACCAGATGAACGGTTCTCACTCTAGATCTATCCAGATAATTGAAACTCTCTTGGGTCATGTAATGCCTCATCTCCATCAAGCACAGCACAAGGGTGTTTTGATTAAGACTAACCCGCGTCGTGTCACGACGTTAACTAAGGCACTGTTTGTGAGGCAACCTAAAGCCCTTAACTACTTTAATTCTGTTATTTTTGAAATAAAGGTGTTTTGATTTTGTAGGATTGGGCATGAAAAGTTTGTGAAAAAGTGCAGGATGAATTACACAAGTCAAACTGGCGAATCGCCGACTAGATTGGCGACTGCTACCAAGACCGTTGTTTGGATCCTCATTTTGACTGAGGGTCCTGTAAAACTCGGTGAGATAGATGGACACTCGGTGGATCGCCGAGTAGCAAAGCAAATCCAAATAATGTCGCCGAATGGATAAGATCTGGAAGGATTTTATAAAACCACGGGTCTGGACTTTCAACCTTTTTCATATTCTCTCACTCTCAATTTTCTCAATATCACACCTACTTAGTATTTTCAGAATTTTCGCACCTCGTAAGTATTTTAGCTGCTTTAATAGTGCTTGGATTTGTAATGACCTACCTCCTAGCATCACAGTTTTGACCTAAACTGCCCAAAAGGTTGGTTCTCCAAACTCTGCATTTAATTATAATATTTATGCTCTCATTCTAAGTAATTTTATCCTATGTCATGTGATATGCCTTTCTGATAAATTTAGGCTATTCAGCGTGCTGAGGTGAGCTCGTCGAATCACTTAGCAATTCACCCAAGGGACTCCATCTCACTTTTAAATTTATACTATTCGTAGTCAGTGTTCTGTCACTCTCGACTAAAAGCCGTGATCGTCAAAAGCAGTCGGTGACTCACCGAAGGTCTCCTTGGTCGCCCTTTGTCTGCATTCCCGAACCTTTTTGTACTGCATACTTCGGCGGATAAAGCTGTGATCGCCAAAGCAACTTGGCGACTCACCTATATATCCGGCGAGTTTGTTTGTAATTGTATCCCTTTGAACTTGATTTAGTTGTTTTAACTTCTTCCAGATTCTTTGCAGAAATTGCTAGATCTAGAGTTGTAGGAAGAAGAAAGCCACCTAGAAGTAAAACAAAAGGGATCACATTCAAAGAGGATGCAGACTTGTTCACAAGCAAAGTTGCTAAACTTTCCACAAATGGTGAAAAAGGGAAGGGCAAACACAAGACCCTTCAATTGACAGATGCAAGCATTGACAGTAATGGCTTTTATACAAATGACCCAAACCAATCTAAAAGAGAGGATGTTAGTTCTAATAAGGAAGATATTCTAATAGCACAGAGGGTCAGGGGCGAATTAAGAAGATGAATGATTCATCCAAGGCTAGGACGTACCAGCCTACCACTACTACACTTGCAGTTCCAAAGCAGGCTATGGTATTAACACCTCCAGTGCAAGGTCCTCCGCCCAAATATATGAATCAAGTAAAGGCTGAGGGGCTGAAAAAAACTTTGGAGGAAAAGCGTCTGTATATAGAAGGGGTTATAGTCAGGCACCCAGAGATAATGGAGTGTCTGAGATACCACAAGTTCCAAATCTTCACCAAACCCTGTGGCCCTTATATTCCAAACTGGGTAAGAGAATTCTACAGTGCATACAGTGCACTAATACCCCAGCAAAAACAACTAGCAGCAGCCTTCAAAGAAGTTGACTATGTGGTTGTCAAAGATAGAAGAGTGAAGTGTGATAGTAAGGAAATCAACGCAGTCTTGGGCCTGTGCACAAGCATTGGGGATCACTGCCAGTACATGATTAGAACAAAGTAACTGGATGAGATGAAAAAGTGGTTAACCCGACTAATTGCAGATGAGACTCCTAAGTGGTTAGCGGAAGGAGTTCTGATTGAAAAGAAAGAACTAAACATAGCAGCAAGGTTTTGGTTCAGTTTTATCAGCAGTGCAATTATGCCTTCCCAGAATTAGTCAATCCTTTGCCTCGCCAAGGCAACTTGCCTGTGTTGCGTCATAGAGGAGACTCAGATAAATTTGGGTACAATCATCGCTTCAGAGAGACTCATGCGTGCAAGGCACAGCCAAACCTCACTTCCATTCCCAATCTTGATCATAGAATTATGCAAACGAGCCCAAGTGCCTCAAGATACCAAGAAGGATGTGGAAGTGATACCCACATCCTCTACTGATATCTGGAAGATTGAAGACGAGTACCTTAAGGATCAAGCATAAAGGAAGAAGGCAGCAGTGATGGAGTTAGTTAACACAGATTCATCATCTGCAAAGGCATCTCTGCCTGCTCCGGCCCCTGGGCCTTCAGGTATATCCATTGCCACTGTTACTCCCGCTGATACTCCAGGTTCTTCTACTGCAGCACATTCTCCAAGACCCACTACTATTACTGTTGTTTCTCAGCTTTCACACACGCGGGCGTCACTACTACGGATCGGAAAATTGTCTCTTTCTGCTGATCGTCGAGCTGCTAGCCTAGAGGCCTCTGTTCCAGGCATGATCCGGATTGCCTTAACTGATGCTATGACACATCTAAGAACTACCATTGATGCCCTTGCAGCCATAATAACGATGTGTGAGCACAACCAAGGGTCCAAAGAGGAGGTAATGGCGTTAAAAGCTTCCATTGCTAATCTAAGAAAAGATGTAGACCATCTAAAGGCCACCGATGTGTCAATGGTCATTGGAACAGTGGAGATGCCATACATGCCTGAATTTTCTCAGAAGATTAATGGACATGGGGGTAGAGCGAAGCAGGTAGCCGACCAAGACTCAGAAGCAAAGACTGATGAAGAGACGCATGAAGATACTGAGGGAGCTGCAATGAAGACTTGACTGAGATGGACGAAATTATGATATATGTTGTTCTGCAAGTTTCTTTGGAAAAATCTCCTGCTGCTAGATCCAGTGGAGTTAGTCCTTCTGGTGGTCACTCCGGGTACTGATGCCCAGATAGATGAAGCGACCCATTAGCTAGGATCCCCTCTTTACCTTCTTCTCTAACCTTTGCTATCTTCAAAATCTTGGTTAATTTTAATTGTATTTGAGGACAAATGATTTTTATATGTGGTGGGGTGATCCCCACTTGTGTGTGCTATTTTTGATTCATGTTTTGTATATATTTGGGTTATCTATTTTTAATTGTGTCTTTTTAAACTGCTTTGCGATTGTTTGAGCTTGTGGCTCCGTTTATTTTTATTTGCAAAATGATATTGACCGTTCCAAAAAATTTTGAATTTTGTGACAATTTTTGCCACCCCTCGTGATTTGATGTGGCTATTTTTTTGCAAAAATTTTGAGTCCCGATGTTGATCAATACCGATGATTTGAATAGTGCTCTCAATCAAACGAACATAAATGTACGGCTACGATGAGGCCAAATGAAGTTGTATAGAAAATATGTAAACTCTTTGCATCTCGTTGTGATTAGCCATTTATCAAATTGATTTTCTTGTAATGACCGTTGCACACTAGCGAAAGTGCGTAGTCTTGTTTGACTTAAGTGTCGATGCCTTGTGTGATTAGCTTCCCTTGAACCTTGCATGAATAAACCTAGAATTTTCCCTATTAGTTTAATTAATTTAGAAAGGTGTGCTCTTGAAATGATCTTAGGCAACTTTAAAGTGTGTGAACCAAATTTGATATATACCTCTTTTGTGTCATACCCGTGAGCGTGTGAAACTCTTTTGAACACCCTTTGAGCCTTACTTTTCTTTGAAAGAACCTTGATGAACCCTAGACCGTACTTGACCCACTACCTATAATCATCTTAACTTGTGGTTTAGCGAATAGCCAACTTAGGCTTTTGCCTAAGTTGGAGGTGTGGTAAAAAGGAAACGGAGAAGTCAAGAAGTGCAAGAAAAGTCCCCCTTAACCCCTAGTGTTGCAGAACAATGGAAACCCTTCGAAAAAAACATATTTATGAAATAAAGTACCAAGGAAATTGGGTTTCCAAGTAATCCATGGAGGTGAATAAAAAGATGACCTAGAAGCACTAGAAAAAGAATTGATAAAGGAGAAAAAGGGAATGCCTTGTGTAGCACTATTTGAGACACCTTGTTGAACGGCTGAACTTTAGTTTGCCTGAGGAGAAGCAAAAGTTTAAGATGGGTTGTTCATGATTCCACAAATTGGACTCATTTAAGGGTTTATTTTGATAGGAATAATTTCCTCAAATGCTTATTTGTCTCAATATCTGATAAAAACTATTAAGTTTCAGGTATTTGACGTTTTAGTGAAAGCATGGAAACTTAGGCGCAAAAAGGAACAAAAAGCCTGAAAAGAACGAAGAAGTTGAAGCCTGCGCATCGGCAAGCATGCTTGGCGATTCGCCGAAGGGACGCACTACGCCCTTTGTTCCAACAAGCAAAGCCTTGAAAGAGCAGGATCAAAAAGGCGATGAAAGGAGCAGTCGGCATTTCGCCAAATAATTCCATGTAGCAGTACTAGGTCGCCCAATGACAGAAAGCACGACGATGTTGAAGGCTAGTGCAAGACGGCGACGAACTACACCAAAGGGCGAATCATCGAGTTAATCAGCGATTCCGACTAACCTCACCGAAAGATCCTCCAGCACTATTTTCTGAAGTCTATAAATACTAAACTTGTTATTAATTTTTAAGATTCGAAAATTTATTTTAATTTCCACAATGGAATAGTACTTTTTGGGATATTTTCTCTTATGTTTGGAGAGGGTTTTTGGGAGACTTGAAGAAAGAAGGATTTCATCTTCCCCAAGTTGGAAGTGGGTCTTCTCCATTCTTATTCCTTTCCTTAAATCAATGTTTAATTTCTTATACCCATTTGATTTTATTATCATTTTAGGTGTATTTTGTTATTTCTTGATGTGTGGGTAAAACCCCATTCTTGTGGTGTGATTTAGCAAATATGTGTTGATATTGTTGTTGGATCTTTCTTGTTGATAGGATAGATGTATTTTAATGGTGATTTCACCTAGTGGTTGTGGTTTAATTTAATGGGTTTGTAGTTGCAAATACAAAACCACTCATGTGTTTTCGGATTACCCGAGAGGGAGGTCGCGAAACCAAGATCGCTAGACTGATGGCTTAAGGAATGGGTCAACACGAGGTTCAGCCCGAGAGGGTGAGCCCTAGTCCCATATCCTAACACTCCGCTCGATAGTGTGAGTGGAGTAAGGTGTAGGTTGGCCTTCGTGGGGCAAATGGGTGTCTGAGAGGATCGCATTCGAAACGGGGTAAGTTGCCCGAGAGGAAACTCATTTACATCTAAAGCTTAGCCTAGTCACTATTATCATGCAAATTTCCTATCGAAAGCATGTACCCAACTATTTATCTCAACTTGTATTGCGGTCACACCCCAAGAAATCTTCCCCATACTTGATTTTCTTGTTATTTTTGGTGTTTTTACTACTTTTGACAAAACCCCCAATTGATATTTGACACTTTTGTGTCACACCCTTTTATTTACTATGTTTTTACTCGTTAATGTCTTTAGCTACGACTAAGTAGAAGTAAATTTTATTTTTCTATTAATTCTTAAAACCACTCCCTTGGGACAGGACCCCAATCTTTAGTTGGGTTACTATATTATCGACAATGGTAGACACTCGTACCGTAGGTTAGTGTCGTTGGTCACGATAAACATCAACAGTAAATGGAAAGTGAATAATGGGATGAAGAAAAGAAAATGAAGTGTTGTTCATACCACATTTCATGAGGACTGTAGCGATTGAGCCTAAATGACCATACATATGCACTCAGCCTCTTTACAGACCTTGATAAGACCTTTTTTATCTTGAGTGAGCTGAAACAAATGTTGGTTGGAAAATACTGGCAAATCTATGGGTGAAATCATACATTGTGTTCATCTTTGTGAGTGTGAGTGTTGCCTTTGATTCCGGAACTTTAAATTGTTGAGCCATTGTGTGTGAATATGGATTCATTCCTTGTGTGAGGGCATTTGATGACCTTTTTTTATCTTGAACACGCATTTGAAGCAAGTAATGTGAGCTTGAGATTCTTTGATTACGGTGAGTCACAACTTGAGTCTTTGAGTGCACAATTGATCTTTGCATGTGTAAGTTGAGTCTTTTGTGTGCGTTCATGATTGAGTCTTATGTAGCACTATTTGAGACATCCTTTTTGAACTGCAGAACTTGAGTTTTACTTGAGGACAAGCAAAAGTTTAAGTTGGGGGTATTGATGAATCCACGATTTGGACTCATTTAGGGCTTTATTTGAATATATTTAGTGTCCTCAAATGCATATTTTGTGCCTATAACTGATGTAAATCCTTGAATTTAAGGTATTTGGATTGAGGAACAAAGCATGGACACTATTGAGCAAAAAGAAACAATGCAGCTGAAAGACCGAAGGAAAGAAGGCCTGAGGATCGCCTAACCCATTAGGTGAGTAGCCGAACGGCCAGGGTCTCGCCTAATGTTCCAGAGTGCCAAGCCCTGAAGGAGAAAATCTAGTCGGTGAGTCGTCGAGCGGTTCTGCGATGCAATGCCATATCGCCCAAAGTTACAGAACCTGAAGATGCTGAAGGCCAAAGAAAAAAGGCGATGAAATTGACCAAAGGACAGATCGCCAAGTGGATCGGCGATCCCGACTTACTGCGCCAAATGGTCCTTTGCAGCACATTTTTGACAACTATAAATACGTTTTTAAATTCATAGTTTAGGATGAAGGTTTAGAATCTAACATTCAGTTTTCAAGTTGAGATCTTAGAACTGAGTTGTTGGAGACAATGTTTCCTTAGCTTTGAAGATTTGAAGATTTCCATTTCTGAGAAATTGGAAGTGGGTGTTGAAGATTCTTCATATTAGACCTTTGTAAAGACAATATAAATCCTAGCCAGTTGATGGAAACACAACTTGGTAACGATTTTTACCTTTTTATGATGTCTAGCAAAAACCCCAATTCTTAGGGTGTGATTATGTGATTATGGGTTGATATAACTGCTGGGTATTATTAATGAATAGTTTATTTGTTATTTAAAAGTGATTTCGTTCAGTAATTGTGGTTGAATTTAATGGGTTGTAGTTGCAAATATAATCTTAACTTCATGTTTTTGGCTTGCTCGAGAGAAATGTTTTAAAACCAAAATTACTTAATCGATGGTCTGTGGGTATTGGGTTGTCATGGGTTCAGCTCGAGAGAGTGAACCCTAAACCCTTTTCCACACATTCAGCTCGAAAGAGTAAATGGACTAAAGCAAAGGTTGTGCTTAATTGCTGCTTATTGGTGTTCGAGAGAAACCAATTTGATTAGGGATAAATTGTTTGAGAGAAAGCTTATCCTCACTAAAGTCTAGCTTATTCACCAATTCACAATTGTTTGCTATTAATTGCAATTACCCGATTGTCTATCTTAACTCATAATCCTATCACATCCCAAGAATCTTGTCTCCATAATTGTTATTATTGTAATATTTGTTGTTTTAGTAGATATTTGAAACCAAACCCCTCTAATATTTGACACTTGTGTCACCCCTAACTTGAACTATGCTTTTATTCATAAATGTTTTTAGCTTTGATTGACTTGAGCATATTCTTACTTGCCTGTTGATTCTCAATTACGAACCACTCTCTTAGGACTTGACCCTAACTCACTTAGTTGGGTTATATTACTACTCACGATTGTTGGCACTTAGTATTGGATGAAGTGCCCTGATACGTGAAATCAGGGACCGCCAGAGCGGGACAGGGCAAGACAGAAGTCTCCCCTATTTTTCACTTGTTTCACCTACGGTCTCCGAATCGTGCATGGGCTAATTTCCGCAATCCAATCAATACTCCACAGTAGAACAATGAGTTATAATCACCTAGCATTTAATTACAACCATAAAAATAGAAAAAACGAGCATCCATGTGCTTACAAAAACTTAAGGAAAAGCAAAAAAGGAAGTAGAAATATTGTTTGTTACATGCCCAAAGCAGGGCAAACCCAAATCAAGGTCCATGGGGAGGAAGAGTGTTATCATCTGAAACTAGGTCCTCCTGGGCTACCTCTCCAGTCCACACCTCGCTCAACCAGGAGAACTCCTAAAAGTCCTTCGGCTCAAGCATGGCAAGCTCCCACTGGGGGGCGACGCAAGAGAAAATGACCTTAATGGCCTTCCACATTTGGCCCATCAAGCGTTCCCTCTCTAGATTCTTCTTCTTCTCCCATCAGAGCTGGCGGCGGAGTATCTCAACCTTGAGGGCAGTGGAAGGTGGAACTGGAGTCGAGGTGCTAGCATAGGATCCTCTCAATCTCCTCCGGACGGCCTCCAGGTACTCCTTCACACAAACACCTAATAGTGGGGGCTGAAACTGGGTAGGAGGGGTGTCTCAGCCTCATCATCATCCTCTCCTTCATTGTCCACCTTAGTCGTTGCTCTACTGTTGTCGGCCCCATCCTCCTTTATTTTCTTTCATCCCGAGGTCGAGGGCTGCTAATCAAAAGAGGATGAAAAGGGGGACCCGTAGGAAGTACCTCATCAGTTTCCAAGAGTGGCACCCCCGCCCGTGTGCACATCGTCGTTACTAGTTTAGGTAGGAAAAATGCCTTCTTGTTTCCTCTGTAGAACATCTTCCACTCGGACACGATCTGTGCCCTTACATTCAATCCAATCCCCTGCACAGTGCAAACCACCACTAGAGCCCGAGGGAAGTTCACGTCTGTGCGGTTGCCCGACGGGCAGATCCTCCTATATACCAGGTGCAGCCATCTCATGGCATCCGGTAACCAATGAGTACTGGTGATGCCCTCCTTAGTAGCCCAGTGAACCCAGTCCCAGTGCGCAGCCTCTACTTGTGTGTCCCGCAGCCAACCCAAATCCATCTCCCTCAGTCTTGTCTCATACTCTGAGTTGAAGAGCTCCGGCACCTATAGCACCGCATTGACAAACTAAATGCTTAGAGGGATGTCGACTCCTCTGATGCAGATGGTAGGGTGAGGATAGTCCCAGCAGAAAGTAGGGAGTAGGGAATAGAACTCCCTCACCCAGCCTGAGTGCGCGGAAGAGGGGGTCTATATAAATAGACCCAACCAAACTCCATCAGTTGGGCATAGAAGGCGGGTGCTTTCTCAGCTAAGACCACGAGGTGGAAACCCCTCTTGCAAAAAAATTTGGTGTTCCAGTAATCATGGTGCCTCTCCCGACTTGCAGCATCGGGGAACCGGACAAAAGGCAAATTTTCTTTATTGATTCCATCCATGGTTAGACAAGCCTGCAAATTCATGAAATGTGCACGTTAGAACTCCGTGGATGTCACGACCCAGGGGTACACCCTAGATGTAACATGGCGTACTAGACCTCGAAAGGCCTAACACAAGCCACTTAGCATATCATAACATAAAGTAAATAGAAATGATGCAGAAATTTTTAAACTTTATCCATACAATCGAAGTATTTTAT
Source organism: Solanum stenotomum (assembly GCF_019186545.1). Classification (NCBI taxonomy): domain Eukaryota; kingdom Viridiplantae; phylum Streptophyta; class Magnoliopsida; order Solanales; family Solanaceae; genus Solanum; species Solanum stenotomum. The sequence goes on along the minus strand of NC_064290.1, from coordinate 28,054,079 downwards.
AAAAGAAAGTGAAAGTCTAGACTTGTCTCAATGTAGCCATCTATTACAATCCTTGAATCAAAATAGGGACATAGCCCTTACAACAAAGTCCAAAAATAAAATGCTAGAAGGGAACTACAAATGAATCATCCATCCTCGAATCATGAGGACTCACCACAAGCTAGGAGAATAGTCGGTCCAAGCTTTGACCAAATGAAGATCACCTCAAACACCGGACCCTACACTTGTGGAAAATGTAGAAAAATATGGGTTAGTACAAAAATGCACTAAGTATGATAGCCATGCATAAAATCATGAAAACATTCTAAAATGGACATTTTAGTTGAATGCATTTGATTTACTAAGTTCAAGCATCCTTTTAAAGACAATGGAAAAGCATAAGTCATAAGCATATTCAACACATACAGACCATCACATCATAATGGAAGCATACCATAAGTACTATCAAAGCATACTCATGCAATGTATGAATAAGATCTCATAATCCCACCCATACTAAGTTAAACCTCTTGAGTAGCTATAGTTCATATTCATATTCTTGTCCATACTATCATAAAGGGATTAGCCTTAACCGACATAGACCATGTGAGCTTAACATGGAATCCAGTGTCTACCCCACAATGAAAAAGAGTTGTCCTACTTGCCTAAGGTAGAACCATACTCTTAGCTTAGGTGGATTCACTAGATAAAGACGTATGTGGGCACATAGTTTATGGGATAAGGAGATTGCTTCTATAAACCCGCCCTCTACTAGCGGAGCAACTTCCATCTCATGAGACCTCTTCAAGAAACCCACCCTTTACTAACAGAGGAGCTTCCATCTCATTGTCAATATCCACTCGGTACTAAGAATGATTCCCATTGAGTTCATATTAAGTCTTTGACTTAAGTTCATACGCATGGAAGAATGTCTTGACACTCAATCCAACATAACTCATACTAAAGCTCATAGATTCGATAGGTGAGACTAGTCTTCCAACCTTAGAATCACTATATGTGACAAACCTTTCACATCATATCATATTGATGCATAAGTGTGTACATGAGGATAATCATCCAACAATACAACAACTAGATCATAATCATATTCACTTTATTCTCAAAGTGTTCTACAAGCATATACATAAACCTCATAATCATGCATAATTCTCATGCTTTGCTTTTAAAGGACCATAGATTACATTCAATCAACACATCTAGAATTACTACATTAGACATGGATAATAATATGATTCAATTACTACCATTACTATAAGCACAATCTCATAATACTCTTCTTTCTACAATTCTCCCACATCACAAGGTCAATAATTGGAATATGGGAATTTCATGGATTCTTGGGGAATTTCATCATAAAACTATAATAAATCATCAACTCAATAATAATATCAAGTAATTACACCAATAGAATCGTTTTTGAAAAAAAATCCATGACTTGGAGTAAAACCCTAACTTTTGGGGAAATTACTATCTTTGAAATTGAGTTTGGAGGGACTCCTTGGATGAAGACTAACCATGGATGAAGGAATACCATACCTTAGTTATGATTCTCCAAATAAATTGAGTGAAAAATCCTTGTTTCTTCAAGCCCTAGATTCAACCTTCCTCTTCTTCTTCCTTGAATTCTAGAAATAGAAATTTTGAGAGAAGATGAACTTTTGGGGTTTTGATTTGGGTGTTGTGAAAATATGACTTAGTTTTGGTGTATTTGGCTTAAAAATGACTTATATAGTGACCCCAAACTTACCCAAAACGACTTCACTTTAATTGGACCTAAAAAGGGAATACCAAAAATAACCCTCGCTTTAAGTGAGTTGCCTAGGTACCACGACGGGCCCATGAGTCGTGGTCATGACCACGAGTCATGGTCCCACTCATGGACTTGAGGCAGTAGCTAGGTAGATTGTGCTTTTAGCTTACACGCCCAAGGCAATTCCACGAAGGGCTCCACGAGTCGTGGTCAAGGCCACGAACCGTGGTCCCTCTCGTGGACCTTGAGGCAGTGGCTAAACCACTTTTCTTCAACTCCCTCACACCCCTAACTCCCTTCCCCGAGCCTTCCCACGCGTCGTGGTCTTCACCACAAGCCGTGAAGTGGCTCGTGAAGAGGCGCACTCTTGGGCAGCCTTTGGGGAGGCTACTGCCTAGCCCTCCATGGGTGGCACCATGAGGCATGGTGGCCACCATGGGTCATGAAGGCCCTCGTGGAGGTGGGGCAGTGCCCTGGCAACGCTTGGGCAGCCTTGTCCCTTTCCCATTTTGCCATTGGCCTTAGGTCACCTCCATTACTCTAATTCTCACACGCTTAGCTCTAGTTTTAGCCTACTAATTTTCGGAGTGTTACATTATCTCTGCCTTGAGAATATTCGTCCTCGAATGACGATCTAGACACCTTACGGAAGTAAAGACTCAAGACTAGCAGCCCATCATGCATGAAACATCAAAATAATGCACAACTCAAAGGAGGAAACATCAACTCCATCTCAAAACATAATCAATGCAATACAAGGAAGTAGGAACTACATCTATCAACCTAATATGAATGAAACTAAACATTTCTCATATTCATAGGAGGAACTACCTTCTCCAACTAAAAATCATGTTCAACACAATATCATGGAGCCCATATGCAATTACTCTCAAAAGCATACTAAAGCATGTTCATCAACTCATCTCATGAAGTCAAATAGGCAACTCATACTAAATGTGCAACAACATGAGGAACATAAATCATGAAAATTCATTTTCTTACTAAACATGAATTTCATCAACAACATGCATAACATATGAAAATCATGGAAAAGCTCATACAATACACATGACTTCCAAAACACTAAAACTCAAGAGGAACTAATTACCTCAAGTTTGAATAGGAGTAGAAGGAAAAAGATGAGGATATCGGGACTTCATATCGGCCTCGGCCTCCCAAGTAGCACCCTCAACTAAATGATTTCTCTATAAAACCTTCATGGAAACTATTTCCTTGTTTCTTAATCTCTTGACTTGCCGGTCTAGGAACTCTACCGGAACCTCTTCATAGGAAAGGCTTTCGTCAACTCCCAACCCTTCTAAGGGAATAATGGATATTGAATCTCCAATACACTGCTTAAGCATAGAAACATGAAATACTGAGTGAACCGAGGTCAACTCATTCGGTAAATCTAACTCATAGGAAAATTTACCAATACGCTTTAAAATTTGATATGGGCCTATATACCGGGGACTAAGTTTCCCTTTCTTGCCAAACCTCATCAGACCCTTCATGGGTGAGATTTTCAAATAGACCCAATCATTAACATCAAATTCTAGATCCCTTCTTCTCACATCGGCATAAGACTTTTGTCTACTTTGATCCGTTCTCAACCTCTCTCTAATGAGCCGAACTTTCTCAATAGCTTTATAAACCGATTCGGGACCAATAAGAGAAATATCACTTACTTCAAATCAACCAACCAGAGACCTACATCTCCTACCATACAAGGCTTCAAAAGGAGCCATACCGATACTTGAGTGGTGACTATTATTGTAGGCAAACTCTATTAATGACAAGTGGTCATCCCAATTACCCTTGAAATCTATAAGACCCTCAACATGTCCTCTAATGTCTGAATGGTGTGTTTCGCTTGTCCATCCATTTGAGGGTGAAAAGTTGTGCTAAGCTTCACCTTAGTACCAAGCCCTTTTTGGAATGACTTCCAAAACTGTGAAGTAAATTGAGTACCCCGATCCAAAATAATAGATAAAGGAACCCCATGCCACTTCACTATCTCACTTATATACAACGTAGCATAGTCTTCCGCCAAATGAGAAACCTTAACGGGAATAAAGTGGGCTGATTTTGTCATCCTATCTATAATGACCCAAATAGAATCATGTTGCCTTCGAGTACAAAGCAAACCCACAATAAAGTCCATATTCACATCTTCCCACTTCCAAGTGGGAATAGAAATATTTTGTGACAAGCCTCCCGACCTTTGATACTCAACCTTAACTTGTTGACAATTAGGACATTTGGCTACAAATCCCGCAATATCTCTCTTCATAGCATTCAACCAATAGACTTCTCGTAGATCACGGTACATCTTAGTGGCTCCCAGATGAATAGAATGTCGAGAACTATGAGCCTCCCCTAAAATTTGTTCCCTTAAACCATCAACATTCGGAACACATAATCGACCTTTGTACCTAAGCACCCCATATCCCCCTTGGGAGAAAGCCTCAATGGACTTCTTGAGTACCGACTCTTTCAACTCAACCAATATAGGATCAAGTATTTGCTTAGCCTTCACATCCATCACAAGGGATAATTCAGACCCATTATGAACCATGACACCACCCTTGGTGGAATCCACTAGTTGGACACCTAGTCGGGCCAATCTATGCACCTCACGGACTAATTCTTTCTTTTCATCCTCTATATGAGTCATACTACACATGGATAATCTACTAAGTGCATCCGCTATAACATTAGCTTTGCCGAGGTGGTAGAGGACACTTATGTCATAATCCTTCAAAAGTTCTAACCACCTTCTTTGTCGGAGATTCAAGTCTCTTTTTACTGAACACATATTGAAGAATCTTGTGATAGGTGAAAACATCCACATGGACCCCATACAAGTAATGTCTCCATATTTTCAAGGCAAATACTACCGCCGCTAATTCAAGATCATGGGTAGGATAATTCTTCTCATGCACTTTAAGTTGCCTTGAAGCGTAGGCAATCACTTTACTATTTTGCATGAGGACACATCCCAACCCCACTCTACAGGCGTCACAATATACAACAAAACTATTTGTACCTCCGGTAAGGTCAACACCGGAGCGGAAGTAAACTTATCCTTCAACTCTTGGAAACTTTTCTCACAAGCTTTCGACCACTCAAACTTAGCCTTCTTTTTAGTCAAAGTCATCAACAGAGAAGCAATAGAGGAAAGCCCCTCAACAAACCTCCAATAGTAACCGGCCAAACCCAAAAAGCTTCTAATGTCGGAAGGAGTTAGAGGACTAGGCCAACTCTTGACCGCATCCGTCTTCTTTGTATCTACCTCAATACCCTCACTTGACACAACATGACCAAGAAAAGCTACGGACCTTCACCAAAATTCACACCTGCTAAATTTGGCAAAAGGTTGTTGGTCCTTAAGAACTTGCAATACAATTCTCAAATGGTCCACATGATCATTTTCGCTCCTTGAATAGATCAAAATATCATCTATAAACACAATCACAAACATGTCTAGTTATTGCCTAAATACTCTATTCATCAAATCCATAAATGCTGCCGGGGCATTTGTCAACCCAAATGACATAAGAACAAATTCATAGTGACCATACCGGGTCCTAAAAGCCGTCTTGGGAATATCAACCCCTCTCACCCTCAATTGGTGATAACCCAAACGAAGGTCAATTTTGAAGAAATAGCTAGCCCGTTGAAGTTGATCAAACAAGACATCAATTCTCAGAAGGGGATATTTATTCTTAATTGTCACTTTGATCAATTGATGATAGTCAATGCACATTCTAAGAGACCTATCCTTCTTTCTAACAAACAACACAGGATCACCCCATGGATAGATACTCGGTTGGATAAAGCCCTTGTCAAATAAATCCCTTAGTTGCTCTTTCAACTCTTTTAATTCGGCCAGATCCATTCTATAAGGAGGAATGGTGATAGGTTGTGTATCTTGTAAAAGGTCAATACCAAACTCTATTTCCCACTCAGGAGGAATACCAGGCAAATCATTGGGGAAAACTTTCGAAAACTCATTCACTACCGAAATTGACTCTAAAGAAAGGATTTCGAACTCAATATCCATTAACCTAACTAGATGGTAAATGCATCCTTTGGAGATCATTTTCCTAGCTTTATGGCAAGAAACAAATTGACCTATAGGGATAGAATTTCCCTCCTTCCACTCTAAAATAGGCTCATTTGAAAAATGGAATTTAACCACCCGAGTCCTAAAATCTATAGAGGCATAACATGCATGCAACCAATCCATACCCAAAATCATATCAAAGTCTAACATGTCTAACTCTACCAAATCCACCAAGGTAACTTTATGGGACAAAGAAATGGGACAACTTTTAAAGACTCTTTTAGCCACAACCGAGTCACCATCTGGGGTAGAGACTAAAAAAGGTTCTACTAACACTTCGAGAAGTATTTCAAACTGCATGGCCACAAAAGGTGTCACAAAGGACAAAGTAGCATCGAGATCTAACAAGGCATACAAATCTATAGAAAAGACTTTAAACATATCAGTCACCACATCTGGGGAGCTCTCTTGGTCATCTCGGGATCGAAGATCATAAAAGTGGTTTTGCTTTTAGGCATTGGAGTTTGAACCTCTTGGAGGAGCTTGCTTTCCCTCTTTTGCTCTTGCCGCAAGTGTTGGACAATATCTCATCTTGTGTCCACTCTTTCCACAACCATATCACCCATTTGAGACAACTAGGCATTTTCCATCATGTTTTCTACCACATTTTGCACAATTGGACCTAGCAATATAAAAACCACCACTATTTCCTCCTTGAGGTTTAGGGTTGGAAACCCTATCCTTGTTGACCCTTGGAGAACTAGAGGAGCCTTGATTGGAAAACCTTTGTTTGAACCTTTGTCGACCTGGTCCATCGGACTTTGCATTGGAGGAATTCCCATCACCAGTTATAGGTCTTTTCACCTCTCGATTCCTTATCTTGAGTTTTGACTCCAAAATTTGTTGAGCATATACCATAAGCCTTGAGATATCCATGTCATGATAGATCATTATCGTACGACATTCTTCTTTAACCAAGTCGGACACACCGATCAAAAACCTACTCATCTCATCCCTCGGATCTTCCACCATAGATGGAGCATATTTGGATAGTTGGGTGAATTTCAAGGCATACTCTTTAACGCACATGCTACCTTGCCTAAGGTTAATGAATTCTTCCACCTTAGCTTCCCTCAACTCTCGGAGAAAGAATCTATAAAGGAATGCCAATTTTAATACTTCCCACTCTATAGGACCCGCTCCTACCAACCTATTTCTCTTCCATTGAGTATACAAAAATTGAGCCACACTCTTCAATTGGTAAGCGGCTAGCTCTGCTTTCTCTACCGAAGTCACCCCCATGGCATCAAGTATTTTATAAATCTCCTCTGCAAATTTTTGAGGATCCTCCCCCACTTTGGAACCAAGAAACTCGGGAGGGTTCATTTTTGCAAAATCCCTCAATCTAAAGGCCGCGGAATTCATATTAGGGTTCACATGAGTCCCAACATTTCTATTTTCCTGAGTCATCACCGCTTAAACTTGAGTAGTCAAAGCTTGAGCTTGAGTCGTCATGACTTGAGCCAACATTTGAAAAGATGATGAGTCCACCAATTGGACTCATTCAAAGGTATATTTTAATAGAAATTGTGTCATCAAATGCTTATTTTATCTCAATATCTGATGAAAACCCTTAAGTTTCAGGTATTTGAAGTTTTAAGGAGAGCATGGACACTATGTCGCAAAAAGGAACGAAAAGAGCTTAAAAGAATGAAGAAATGAAGGTCTAAGGATCGCCGAGTCCACTTGACGAGTCATCGAAGGGTCTTACTTTGCCTTTTGTTCTAGTGTGTTGAGCCCTAAACAAAAGGATCAAGTCAGTGGAAAAAGGGAGCAGTCGGCGCATCACCGAGTATTTCCGCGAGGCAGTACCATGCCACCCAATAACCCAGAGCACGATGATGTTGAAGGCTAGTACAAGACGGTGATGAATTACACCAAAGGGAGAATCGCCGAGTAGTTGATCGGCGATTCCAACTATTGATGCCGAATAATCCACTACAGAACAAATCTGTGATAACTACAAATATTAGTTAGAGTTTTTAGTTTTAGTGGGGAACAATTATTATTATTTTCACTTAGAGAATAGTACTTTTTAATATTTTTGCTCTAAGTTTGAGAGGGTTTTGGAAGACTTGAAGAAGAAAAGGGTTTCATCTCCAAGGATTTGGACTTGGGTCTCTTAGATTCTTCATTCTTGGCATGTAACAAGACTTAAATATTCATACACATTTAAATTCAAGCTCATTTAGGTATAAATTTATATCTCTTGATGTGTGGCTAAAAACCCCAATTCTAGCGGTGTGATTTAGCGAATATGGGTTAAGATAATTGTTGGGTCTTGCTTGTTGATAGTATATTCGTAGTTTAAATGTGATTTTGTTTAGTGGTTATGGATGAGTTTAATGAATTTGTAATTGCAAATACAAGTTTATTTATGTGTTTTCGGCTTGCGAGAGAGAGAGAGGTCGTAAAACTAAGACCACTAGATTAATGGCCAGTGTGAGTGGGTCGACATGAGGTTCAGCTCTAGAGAGTGAACCCTAGTCCCATGTCACACACTCAGCTCGAGAGAGTGAGTGGATTAAAGCGTAGGCTGGTCTTCATGCGCCAAATGGGTGTCCGAGAGGAACGCATTTGAAACGGGGCAAGTTGCTCAATAGAGAGCTTATCCCCCTTAAAGTCTAGCCTAGTCACAATTCTTCTATGAATCTTCTATCGAAAGCATGTACCCAATAATCTAGATTTACCCGTATTCCCATCATATCCCAAGGATTCCCTCTCATTCTTTAGAAACCCTTGTTTATTTTGTTGTTTTTACTTACTAGTGACAAAAATCCCCCCATTGTTAATTGACACTCTTGTGTCCCCCCTTTAATTTACAATGTTTTTACTTGTTAATGTCTTTAGCTACGACTAGTTAGAACGAAATTTTATTTTTCTATAAATTCTCAAAACCACTCTCTTGGGACGATCCCAACCTTTGGTTGGGTTACTAAACTGTTGTACGATCGTAGACATTTGCATCGGAAGTTGTGTCTTGATTACGCAAACATCAAAATGGTGCCACTACCGGGGAGTGGTGTTCTTTGAGAATTTTTAAATTAGAAAAATTGTGTTCTTCTCAGTTGCAGTTTACTCACTTAATCTTCAGTTTTGCTTTGAGTATTTGTGTGTCACAATAGGACATATGAGTGCAAACAGGGAGAATAGCTACCAAGCGGGTCACCCAGCTAGTGATGTTTTTCATCGAGACGACATCGATGATGTTAATAGTGTTTACAACCCTGCCCACGTGAGTGAGATGGGTGCAATTTGCATGCCACAAGCCGACGGAAATGCAACGTTTGAAGTTACTAGCACAACACTCCAACTCATATATTCAAGAGGTTTATTTGGAGGGTTAGAGCATGAAGATCTGCACGAACATATACGAAGCTTTGTGGAAGTGTGCACCCCTTTATCGTTTAAGAATCTATCTCAAGAATCCATACGGCTTCGCGTATTTCCATTATCATTGACCGGGGGAGCTACTAAATGGTTGGTTGAGCTTCCAAACAACTCCATCAAATCATGGGAGGAGATGGTTATGGCATTTCGTGAAAGATTCTTCCCTCCATCAAGAATGATGAAACTGAGAGACGACATACAGAATTTCAAGTAAAATGAAGGTGAACCACTTCACGAATCATAGAAAAGGTTCAAGAGATTTTTGCGTAAATGCCCAACACATAGACTGCCAGGTGAATTGTTACTCCAATACTTTTACCGTGTCAATAAAGGGATAGCTGATCAATTGGTACAAGGAGGAATAATGTTACAATCATTTGAAGTAGCCTTATTTCTCCTAGATGGTATGACTAAAGTAAACTAGGCATGGTACACCAAGGATGATCAAGTTTCCCCACTATGATTTTGATTTACATAAGAACAAATCGATAAAGAAAGAGAAAGGGACAAAAACATCAAAAAGATGTTGTCTCAAATGGAACTTCTACAAGAACATATGAAGGGGACACATGAAGTGTTTCGAGTTGAGGAGGGTTCTTCTTCCGGTTACTCAAGATCGGGGGAAAATCAAGGTTGGAACTCCAGATGATATGAGAAGGGTTTCCACCCGCGCTATCAACAGCGGGGTGGAAATCAAGGTTGGAACTATTATAGGGGTGAAGAACCAAGGAGATATTGGCAAGATTGGGCTAAGCAAGATGATCATGAGGAGGACCATACTCACTTGAGTGAAATCCCGATATCTAAAGGGAGTGCAAGTAGTCCTCGGGTAAGCGATTTGTTGTTGCGCAGACTCGATAAAATTGAGGGCTCTGAGGATTCACTAAAAGGGATGAAAGATGACTTTTCATCATTGAACAGTAAAGTGAATTCTCATGCTGATGCCATCAAAATGCTGGAAGGTAAATTGAGTCTGTTATCAGCTCAATTAACGTCCAAAACATCGATGGAAGATATTGAAAGAGAAATGGTTGTAATTACTTGTAGCGGCAAGGTCGCAATAGGAAATGTGATGGAACATGAGGATCCTCAAAAGCATGAAGAGAGTCAAGGTATGGAGGAAAAAGAATTACCTATCCGACAAAACCTTACAAAAAAACCACAGGAGGAAGCGGAGCAACAAGTGCAAGTTCCAAAAGTTATGCACCCTTTACCCAAGATACCTCCACCATTTCCCCAACGTTTGAAAAAGAAGAATGAAGATGAGAAGTTTAGAAAAATTTTGTTAGTATTCAAGAACTTATCAATTAACCTTCCTCTGGTGGAAGCATTGTTGGAAATGCCAGGATACGCCAAATTCATGAAAGAGTTAGTTACAAAGGAAATGAGCTTAGACTATGAAACGATTGAGGTGCCCCATAATTGCAGTGCAATTATGAAAAAATGAGTCAATCACTAAGAGAGAAGTTCTTGGAGAATTCACAATCCCGTGCACAATTTGCATGCTCCAATTTACTAAAGCGTTGTGTGATTTAGGAGTAAGCATTAACTTGATGCCCTATGCATTATACAAGAAACTTGGTTTGGGTGAACCAAAGGCAACCACAATGAGACTCCTTATGGCTGATCGATCAATCAACCACCCAGTGGGGATACTCTATGACATATTGGTAAAAGTGGATCGGTTCATCTTTCCGGCTGATTCTGTGATTCTAGATTGTGAGATCGATGTTGAAATCCCCATTATTTTGGGAAGGCCATTCTTAGCTACCGGGAGAGCATTGGTGGATGTCGAAAGCGGGAAATTGAAGTTCTGTTTGAACGATGATGAGGTGACCTTCAATATCTGTAAATCCATGGAGCAACCAAGTAATATCCATGTGGTGTCTACTGAGGATGTTATAGATGAGGTAGTGGCAAATGTGAGCCATTTAATGCGAAAGAATGAACCACTGGAATATGTACTTGCAAATTATGATGAATCTGAAGTTCAAGGCTCTAAGGAAGTGATAGTTGCCTTATCGGGGTTAGGAGTATATTCAAGAAATCCAATCAAGTTGGATATCGACCTGAAAAATAGAGAAAGTCCTCATGCAAAGCCATCAACAGAAGAACCACTGAATCTGGAGTTTAAAGCCCTACCCTCTCATCTTAAATAGGCCTTCTTAGGAGCCAATAATACTTTACCAATGCTTGAAAAGAAGGTGAAATTGCTCATTGAAGACTGCGGAAGCATATAAAAGCTATTGGATCGACAATAGCTTATATAGTAGGAATTCCTCCTGGCATCTGTACTCACAAGATTCGGCTCGACAATGAATGTAAACCTAGTGTGGAGCATCAACGGAGATTGAACCCTCCAATGCAAGAAGTGGTGAAAAAGGAGCTCATCAAGTGGTTAGATGCAGGAGTGATATACCCTATTACAGATAGTAAGTGGGTATGGCCGGTGCAATCTGTACCGAAAAAAGGAGGTATAACCATAGTCCCAAATGCAAAAGGAGAACTTGTGTCGACAAGAACAGTGACAGGGTGGAGAGTATGCATGGACTATCGAAAGCTTAACTCATGGACTGAAAAAGACCATTTTTTAATGCCTTTTATGGACCAGATGCTTGACCGATTATCAGAAAGTGGGTAGTATTGTTTTTTGTATGGGTACTCCGGTTACAATCAAATCTCTATTGCGCCGAAAGACCACGAGAAAACCACTTTTACTTGCCCTTTTGGAACATTTTCATTCAAAAGGATGCCATTTAGGCTATGTAATGCCCCAGCAACATTTTAGCATTGCATGTTGTCTATTTTCACAGACATAGTCGAAGACTCTATGGAGGTATTCATGGACGACTTCTTAGTTGTAGGGGATACATTTGAAGAATGCTTGACACACCTAGGGCAGGTACTCCAAAGATGTGTGGAAACGAATCTGGTTCTGAATTGGGAGAAATGTCACTTTATGGTGAAAGAAGGTATCGTTCTTGGGCACAAGGTTTTGCAAAAGGGGATGGAAGTTAACAAGGTGAAAATTGAGGTCATTGAGAAATTACCCCCACCGATTTCAGTAAAGGGTGTTCGCAGTTTCTTGGGGATGCAGGGTTCTACCGAAGGTTCATTAAAGACTTCTCAAAGATTGCACATCCATTATTGATGCTTATCTTGACCAATGACACTAACCTATGGTACGAGTGTCTACGATCGTTGATAATATAGTAACCCAACTAAAGGTTGGGGTCGTGTCCCAAGGGAGTGGTTTTGAGAATTGCTAGAAAAATAAAATTTAGTTCTAACAAGTCATAGCTAAAGATATTAACGACTAAAAACATAATGAATCAAAGAGGATGACACAAAAGTGTCAAATATCAATTGGGGGTGTAACACACCTAAAATACTAGATCAACTCTTGCATGTCGATGCATCATTTCTTAATTACTACAATATGTTTCTCTTATTTTGGGAACTTGAAATTTTGTGATATATGCAACCTTGTTTAAAATAGATTGTGCTCGTAATTTAAGGTATTGTATGGGGGTATTTACGTAATTTTTTCTAATTAAAATTACATATGAATTGAAACTATTCATAACAATTATATACATATAGGTGTATATGTATACATTTAGGGCAGCACACAATAAAATGGGGCAGCACCCTTTAGGGACAGTTGTATATGTGACTAAGCATCACTCATTAGACTATATTATCACACCTCCTCTTGTGATTTTCGTTTGGAACTGAAGTCCAAGAACATTTTCTAACCAGATTTTCATCAAAATCACAAGAGAAAACCTTGGTCCTTCTAGTTGTAAGTCGAGACATCCTACCTTTTGGTGAGTAATAAAAACTTGTTTTTTTTGAAGCTGGGTAGTGTTTAGTAATTTTAGAATATCTCGTTCTGTATAGCTTCTTTTGAGGTAAATAAATATGTTTTGGAAATCTGATTCCTATACCTACAACTCTTATGTTTATGGTAAACTCTAATTTAGCTATTAGGACTACTAAATAAGGGACGAAACCTATGACATGTTCTGTCCAGATTCTGGAATTTGAAATCATGTATGTTCAACTGTTAGTGTTTTGTTTATATCTTTTTGTACAAAGCATATTTTGCAGTGATTCTTGATTTTTTGCAAGCTTAAGAGATGTACCTACATCTTTTATGAAGGATATAAATTCCAATTTGGCCGTTTTCTGTTTCAAATCTAAGTTGCGACATGAAGTGATTTTATTGGGCAGAATTTCTGTTTCGGGAGTATAGTGGTATTTTTACAAGTTAGGCTTACTTGTGATGATAACCCTGTGTTACGCCATCATTATTGAGCTACTAGCAAGTAAATAAGCGGTTGAATTTATTTTGTAAAGCTTGTATATCCTCGTGTACGAGTTGAAGACTTTGATACGCTGGTTGGTCTATGATTTGAACTCGTGAAGTTGTGTTGGACTGTTTTTGTGCTAAAGAACTGAGGTTTGTGTATAAACTTATACTTGTACTCTTTTTTACCTACTGGTATATCTGAAAATTATCTTGGTACCTTGGTTACCTCTTGTAACTTTGCATTGTCGTATTGGTATTCTTTAATACATTAAAGACGCTTATGTAACTCGCCCCCTTGTACGGACTGTTTGATCCCTTGGCACTCTTGTTGGGACCTTGTCCTTCTTGTGGCTATGACTTTGTCACTCTTGGCATGCCTCTTGGTTCGGATCATTTGTCATCTTGACTCTGGATTTTTAGTCCGTCTTAAGTATGGAAGTTGTCCATTTTAAGTACGAACTAGAAAGCCATTTTTAATATGGTTCTTGGTTCTCTTGATTATTGGGTTTTGACCCTTCTTGACACCTGCTCGTGCCTGGTGTGACGACATGATGTATATATTGGGTGAGTCTTGTTATTGAATCTCTTGAAAAGTTGTGTTATGAGCTTTCTTCACATTTGGACCTTTAAATATTGAACTTGATACTCCTTGTATATTGGTTACTTGATTTACTGATTTTTTTTCGATCGTGCTTCCCTTGACTTGAGAATGATAACTTGGTGAATTTGAGGGCTCCAAACCTATAGTTTGCACACCACTAAGCTATATGCTTAGTGATAGTTGTTTCTATCATAGGGGCTGTTCGCGATGATACTTGAAGCTGGCCATTGATGATGGAGATTTTGAAAGCCTTAAGGAAGATCACATTTGCATATAGGCATCTATATTTTGTACAAACCTTGGGACTTGTACATGAACTTTGTGTTGTATATTTACATGAGATTTTGGGGGCTGATTTGGTCATGTCACCATGGGTTGTAATATAAGTATGGTTATACATTTTTTTATCTTTTTGGGGTGTGTAAACCCAAGTTTTGTAATATACTAATTTGCTATATGTCTTGAAAGTTGTGTGAAGCATGAGTTGGCTGATTTTGGTACTCGGAAGTGTAATATTCTTGTTATTTCACCTCGAGTGTGAGGTTAATATATGCATGAAGATCTAGTCGGTTAATTGCCTAGATATTTTTTTTTTTTGAATTCGTTATGAATCTGATCCCTCTACTAGATTAAAATCAGTATGCCTCATTAATTGGTTTTGAATGTCGCGAGTATTTTAATTAGATTTCTTGTTTAAGTAGTGGTACCGTTTTGAAAGGGTCGCTACAGGGGGTTTTGTCACAAGTAGTAAAACAACAAAAATAACAAGAAAATCAAGTATGGGTAAGAGTTCTTGGGTGTGACTGCAATACAAGTTGAGATAAATCGTTGGGTACATGCTATCGATAGGAATTTTTCTAGCTAATAGTGACTAGGCTAAACTTAAGAAGGAAATAAGTTCCCTCTCGGGCAACTTACCCCATTTCAAATGTGTTCCTCTCGAACACCCATTTGTCGCAAAAGGCCAGCCTACGCCTTACCCACTCACTCTCTCGAGCTGAGTGTTATGATATGCGACTAGGGCTCTCCATCTCTGGTTGAACCTCATGTCGACCCACTCCTTAGGCCATCAGTCTAGTGGTCTTGGTTTCGCGACCTCCCTCTCGGGCAAGCCGAAAACACATGGGTGGTTTTGTATTTGCAAATACAAACCCATTAAATTAAACCATAACCACTAGGTGAAATCTTCATTAAAATACATATATCCTATCAGCAAGCAAGACCCAACAGCAATATCAACATATATTTGCTAAATCACACCCCAAGAATGGGGGTTTTTAGCCACACATCAAGAAATAACAAAATACACCTAAAATGATACTAAAATCAAATGGGCATAAGAAATTAAACCTGATTTAAGCAAAGGAAGAAGAATGGAGAAGACCCACTTCCAACTTGGGGAAGATGAAATCCTTCTTTCTTCAAGTCTCCCAAAACCCTCTCCAAACTTGAGAGAAAATATCCAAAAAGTACTATACTATTCTGGAAATTAAAATTAATGTTCAACTTCTTAAAAATTAATAAAAATTTTAGTATATATAGACTTCAGAAAATAGTGTTGGCGGATCTTTTGGCGAGGTTAGTTGAAATCGCCGATTAACTCGGTGATTCGCCCTTTGGTGTAGTTCGTCGTCGTCTTGCACTAGCCTTCAGCGTCGTCGTACTCTGTGTCATTAGGTGGTATAGTACTGATTCGCAGAACTATTCGGCGAAGCACCGACTGCTCCTTTCATCACCTTTTTTATCCTTCTCCTTCAAGGCTTCGCGTACTGAAACAAAGGGCGGAGTGCGTCCCTTCGGCGAGTTGCCAAGTGTGCTTGGTGATACGCAAGCTTCAGTTTCTTCTATCTTTTCAGCCGTTTTGTTCTTTTTTGTGCCTAAGTGTCCATGCTTCCACCAATACTTCAAATACCTGAAACTTAAGCGTTTTCATCAGATATTGAGACAAAATAAGCATTTGAGGACACTATTTCTATCAACCCCTAAATGAGTCCAATTTGTGGACTCATCAACACCCCCAACTAAAACTTTTGCTTGTCCTCAAGCAAACTTAAGTTCAGCCGTTCAAAAAGGTTGTCTCAAACAGTCCTACACAAGACTCAATCATGAATGCACACAACAAGACTCAATTTTACTTATGCAAGGATAAATTGGGTACTCAAAGATTCAAGTTGTGACACACCATTACCAAAGATTCTCATGCTCGAAATACTTGCTACTTGTGCAAGTTCAAGCTCAACAAAAAGTATCTCAATGCCCGCACATAAAAGATGATTCCATATTTACATACACATGTTAATCAATTCAAAACCAGGAATCATATGCAATTCTCACACTCAAAAATGAGGAACACAATGCATGTTTTCACCCATAGGTATGCCCTTATTTTCCAATCGACTTTCGATTCGGCTTACTCAAGATCAAAAAGGTCTTTCTAAGGTTTGTAATGGGATGAGTGCATAGGTATGGTCATTTAGGCTCAGTGACTTCTTCCTCGTGAGATGTGGTACTCTCAAGGCATTCCCTTCTTTTCCTTTATCAATTCTTTTTTCTAGTGCTTCTAAGTCATCTTTTTATTCACCTCCATGGATTGCTTGGAAACCCAATTTCCTTTGTACTTTATTCCACAGTTTTTTTTTTGGTCTCCATCGTTCTGCAACACCATGGGTTAAGGGGGACTTTTCTTGCACTTTTTGACTTCTCTTTTTCCTTTTTCACCACACCCCCAACTTAGGCCTAAGTTGGCTATTTGCTAAACCACAAATCAAGAGGATTATAGGTAATGGGTCAAGTAAGGTCTAGGGTTCATCAATGTTCTTCCAAAGAAAGGTAAGACTCAAAGGGTGTTCAAAAGAGTTTCACACGCTCATGGGTAGGCCACAAATGAGGTATATGTAAATTTTGGCTCACACTCTTTAAAGTTTCCTAAGATCATTTCAAGAGAACATCTTTCTAAATCAATCAGACTAACAGGGAAAATTCTAGGTTTATTCATGCATGGTTCAAAGCAAGCTAATCATACAAGGCATCGACAATTAAAGCAAACAAGACTACACACTTTCGCTAGTGTGCAATGGTCATTACAAGAGAATCAATTCGATAAATGGCTAATCACAACGAGATGCAAAGAGTTCACATATTGTCTATGCAACTTCATTTGGTCTCGTCGCAGCCGCACGTTCATGTTCGTTCAATTGAGAGCACTATTCAAGTCATCAGTATTGATCGAAACCAAGACTTAAATTTGTACAAGAACAGGCACTTTCAACACAAGCGGTGGCGAAAATTTTCGAAAAATAATAATAACTTTTCAGAAAGGTCAAAATCGTTTGCAATTTAAAATAAAATGAGCCATAAGCTCAAACATCCATGAAAAGCAGTGTAAACACTATTTTAAACAGAACAACCCATATATATACAAAACACGAATCACAAATAGCACACAAAAGGTGAACCTCACCCCACTACAAATAAAAGTGTTTCTCCTCAAATGCAAATAATACAAAATCCAAAAGGCAAAGTAAAGAAAGATAAGACATAGAAAGAGGTAAATAAGAATCTTGTCTATGCAGTCTCTCTATTTGCCAGGGCATCAGTGCCCTGCATCTCCCTGAAGTAAAACAATGGTCTCCAGAGTACTGTTGTTTTGGTTCTCATTGTTTTCCTTTGCCTTGGCTTCTGCAGCAAGATTAGCTGCAATCATCTGGTCTATCTTATGAGCTGCTTCAAAGGCCTGTATTGCATTAGCGAAACTCCGAGCCCATGGAGGCACATTAGGGTCGATGGGAAGTTGTCTCTTTGCCCTGCTTATTTTCATCTTTTTTAAACTCTCGTGCTTTTATGTGCCTGGGTGGATCATTTCTCCCTGCGACTTTTGGTCTAACCATTTCTGCAAAGACTTCGAGGATAAGTTAAATAGTAATTCAAACAGGAGAAAAAGGGTGTTTCTGAGTGTGGAATCACTTAGCCAATCTAGTTGGCGAGGTGCTTGTCCTGTTAGGCTAATCCGTTGAAAATGATGTACAAATGATACAAGGGAGCAAATAAAGGGCAAACAAGGGATCTTTCGGTGAGTCACCGAGTGCATTGTGCGAATTAAAATGACCGTTGAAAGTCACAGATTAATTAATACATAAAGTATTCAGTTAAAGGCGATATGGGGACGTTAGGCGAACCACCGAGTAGTTCGGTGGATTTTGTTCATCTCGTCGATCAGCTCAACGTGTCTATTTTCAACCTAGCCTTTCAAATTTCACCCCGCAACCCAAGATAATGCAACATGAGCTTATATAATTCAATTTCAACGAAGACTCGTAGAAACTTTTATTCCCACCATGTAACAATTCACTCAAAGCATAGCTAAGTGGGAGTCCCTCGAATCATGCAGAAAATACCAAATCATAATCAATAATATATGCAATCCCAGTATCTTAGAGACTCAGCAGAGATTTTATGCTATCAATCATTATGTGAATGAGTACAAATTTTGATAAAATAACTGAGGGGTTCTATTACTAACCTTTGGTGCCGATTTAGTTAGTACGAATGTGCTAGGCAGCAATGCGATCCAAATCCGAGCACAATCCAACGCTTAAAATACTCTAGAACTGCAAGAAATAAAATTCTAGAGTGCAGGTGTGAGTTTGATAGGATGAAGCAGTGAGGGAGAGTGAATGAAATGGAACTTTTAAACCTAGGGCTTGTAAAAACCGTCCAGTTTCCGCCCATTCAGTGATGTTAGTCAATTCGCCCATTCACTCGATGAAGCGCCAAGTGTCTAGTTTCTTCGCTAACTGCAACAGGATCTGCAACTAATGTGAGGATTCCAATCAACGATTTTCATCGAGATTGCCAATATGGTCGGCGATACGCCACTAATTTTCTTCAAACCACCGAGTTTTAGAGGATCCAAGTTGATAGTGCCTTGAGTCAGACGGTAGAAAGAATCGTGTTCACCGATCTTGTCGGTGATCCGCCAACTGGACATGTTGTTTTCCTCCATATGCTATTTGAATCAACTCTCTTACTTTAACCTGTACAATTAACACACCATTATTCTAATAGTAATTAGGGATTACTAAAAGGGTTTTGGGTTGCCTCCCAAATAGCGCCTTAGTTAACGTCGTGGCACGACGCAAGTCCATCTTCAGACCTCACTCTTGGGGTTAGCCATAGTATCACTAGGCAAACCCCATTGTTGTCTCGGATTGAGATGAGATGAGATATAACCCATTTGGGTTTCTAACTGCTTGATCGAAACTGAATGAGAGGTGACAGTCTGGCTGAGGGTACACACGTCTTCTTTCATACCTTTCAGCATTTTGTCTGACCCTTCAACTTTGTTTAGGATACGCGAGAGCATATCCTCAGACCTACCACCTTCCAAATCCTTGGGATTCTGACACTCGTGGGGGGCACATAGCTATCTTTCTCCCTATCCTTCCAATTTGGATTACCGTCCCTCCATTCAGGATCTCGATCCTTCCAGCCGTCGTCTCTAACCCATCTTTGATTACCACCCTTCCTTGGGTAGTTTAGACGATAGCCCCCGCCTTGGTTAGCTAGAAAATTTACTTTCTCGTCATACATGGCTTCAAACTTCATCTCCTCAGGATTCACACTCCGGACTCCCACAGCGTTGACACCACGAGCACCAACCCCTATGACATTTTTGGATAAAATGTCAAGTTGCATCATGATCTTGGCCATGTTTTGGTCTCTCTCATTATCTTTTTCAACATGTTCCTTAGATAGCTGAAATGTGACCGACGAGATTTGGTATTCGCGAGTGTACCACGCCCTGTTGATGGTTGTCATCCCATCGAGAAGTTGAGTTGCTGCTGCATATGGTTACTGCATTAGGCCTTCGGGTGAGAGTTGGTCAGCTACACCTTCGTTTCCCGAGTCTAGACTCCGGTAGAAGTATTGAATGAGCACATTATCAGGTAGACCATGGGTTGGCATTGTAACACCAATTTCTTAAATCGGAGCCAAGTTTCATGCAGAGGCTCTCCATTTAGATGCTTAAAGCTTTGGATGCTATCCCGAATAGTCATCATATTCGAGGGAGGGAAAAACCACACATTAAATGCGGTGACCAACTTCTCTCACGAAGTGATCGAGTTACGTGGCAACTCAGCTAGCCACTTGCACGCCTCCCCCATCAATGAGAAAGGGAATAGTCTTAATTGAACTGATTCCTGAGAGATGTTCTTGAACGAGAAAGGTCTACACACATCTACGAAGTTTCGAAGATGCTCATGTGGGTCCTCATGAGCTAATCCATGGAAGAGTCCCTTTAGTTGAAAAATTTGCAACATGGTGCTTGTTATGTGGAACACCACATTTCCCTCTATTGGAGGTAGACGGATGGCTCCAACACCTCCCATGAGACGTGGATCATTGATGTTGGGGTCATGGACATCATTGAGGTTGCCAATGTCGTCCAGATGGCCCACTTGGCTCCCATTACTACCGTTAACACTCATGCTTTCTGAAATATTCACACAGCACACAAACAAAACTAAAAATTAGGTAAGTAGACTACTACTAATAAGAACAAAGATTTTAATAATCTAAGAATTCTCAAATAACACTACTTCCCGGCAGCGGCGCCATTTTGTTGCTTATCGTGACGAATGATACTAACCTACGGTACGAGTGTCTACGATCGTCAATAATATAGTAACCCAACTAAAGGTTGGGGTCGTGTCTCAAGGGAGTGATTTTGAGAATCGATAGAAAAATAAAATTTAGTTCTAACTAGTCGTAGCTAAAGACATTAACGATTAAAAACATAATAAATCAAAGAGGGGTGACACAAAAGTGTCAAATATCAATTGGGGGTTTTGTCACAAGTAGTAAAAATAAGAAAATCAAGTATGGGGAAGAGTTCTTGGGGTGTGAACGCAATACAAGTTGAGATAAATCGTTGGGTACATGATTTCGATAGGAATTTTGCAAGATATTAGTGACTAGGCTAAGCTTTAGATGGAAATAAGTTCCATCTCGGGCAACTTACCCCATTTCAAATGTCTTCCTCTCTGACACCCATTTGCCGCATGAAGGCCAGCCTACGCCTTACCCCACTCACTCTCTAGAGCTGAGTGTTAGGATATGGGACTAGGGCTCACCCTCTCAGGATGAACCTAATGTCGACCCACTCCTTAGGTCATCAGTCTAGCGGTTTTGGTTTCGCAACATCTCTCTCAGGCAAGCTGAAAACACATGGGTGGTTTTGTATTTGCAACTACAAACCCATTAAATTAAACCACAACCACTAGGTGAATTCACCATTAAAATACATATAGCCTATCAGCAAGCAAGACCCAACAACAATATCAACACATATTTGCTAAATCACACCCCAAGAATGGGGTTTTTAGCCACACATCAAGAAACAACAAAATACACCTAAAATGATACTAAAATCAAATGGGTATAAGAAACTAAACCTTGTTTTAATCTAAGGAAGAAGAATGGAGAAGACCCATTTCCAACTTGGAGAAGATGAAATCCTTCTTTCTTCAAGTCTCCCAAAACCCTCTCCAAACTTGAGAGAAAATATCCAAAAAGTACTATTCTATTCTGGAAATTAAAATTAATGTTCGACTCCTTAAAAATTAATAACAAGTCTAGTATTTATAGACTTCAAAAAATAGTGCTAGCGGATCTTTCAGCAAGGTTAGTTGAAATTGCCGATTAACTCGGCGATTCACCCTTTGGTGTAGTTCGTCGCCGTCTTGCACTAGCCTTCAGCATCGTCGTACTTTGTGTCATTAGGTGTTATAGTACTGGTTCGTGGAACTATTCGGTGAAGCACCGACTGCTCCTTTCATCACCTTTTTTATCCTTCTCCCTCAAGGCTTTGCGTACTGGAATAAAGGGCGGAGTGCATCCCTTCGGTGAGTCGCCAAGTGTGCTTGGCGATTTGCAAGCTTCAGCTTCTTCGTTCTTTTCAGCCTTTTTGTTCTTTTTTGCGCCTAAGAGTCCATGCTTCCACCAAAACTTCAAATACCTAAAACTTAAGAGTTTCCATCATATATTAAGACAAAATAAGCATTTGAGGACACTACTTCTATCAAAATAAAGCCCTAAATGAGTCCAATTTGTGGACTCATCAATTATGCAAACTCTTAGAGAAGGAAGTGAAATTCTATTTTAGTGATGCTTGTATGGCTGCATTTCAGTGTTTGAAAGAGAAACTAGTGTCCACCACGATTATCATCATCCCAAATTGGTCTGAATCT
Source organism: Solanum stenotomum (assembly GCF_019186545.1). Taxonomy (NCBI): domain Eukaryota; kingdom Viridiplantae; phylum Streptophyta; class Magnoliopsida; order Solanales; family Solanaceae; genus Solanum; species Solanum stenotomum. Next base: position 28,031,645 of record NC_064290.1, on the reverse strand, counting down.
TTTGAATTAATGTGTGATGCTAACGGTATAGCATTGGGAGTCGTGTTGGGGTAAAATCCCAACAAACTATTTCACCTAATTTATTATGCAAGCAAGACTCTTAATAGTGCCCAGCAAAATTATACGGTCACTGAATAGGAGTTGCTTGCGGTAGTTTATTCATTTGAAAAGTTCCGGGCATGCTTGCTAAGCACCAAAGTAATCGTACATACTGATCTTGCTGCACTTCGTTACTTGATGGCAAAGAAAGATGCAAAACCAAGATTGATAAGGTGGGTGCTACTATTACAAGAATTTGATTTTGAGGTAAAAGATCGAAAAGGATGTGAAAATCAAGTGCTTGATCACTTATCAAGGTTGGAAGTAAGGGCAAATACTAAGCTTAAGGTCGACATAATCGACTCCTTCCCCCGATAAACAAGTGTTTGCAATATCTCTTAAACATATGCCGTAGTATGTAGATTTTGCGAATTACATTATGTGTGGGCTGATGTCGGATGAGTTGACCTTTTAGCAACAGAAAAGGTCCATGTTCGATGTTAAAAAGTACTTTTGGGATGAACCGTACTTGTTTCGAGAGTGTGCTGACCATGTCATTAGGAGGAGTGTTCCAGAAGAAGAAGTGTTAGAAATTCTTCATACTTGTCATACATCTCCAGTGGGAGGTCACCATGGTGGTATTCAAATCGCCGCTAAAGTTCTACAGAGTGGATACTATTGGTTGTCCCTCTACAAGGATGTACATGAATTTGTGAAGAAATGCCCTCAATGTCAGCAGCAAGGTGGAGTGTCTAGAAGACACGAATTACCTATCACTCCTATTTTAGAGGTCGAGCTATTCGATGTATGGGGGATTGATTTCATGGGCCCATTTGTGAGCTCATTTGGAAATAAATATATCTTGGTGGCTATAGATTATGTTTCCAAATGGGTGGAAGCCATCGCACTTCCAAACAACGAAGGAAAAAACGATGTCCAATTTCTGAAATGCTACATTTTCACAAGATTTGGCACTTCGAGAGCAATAATTAGCGATGGGGTCCCCACTTTTGCAACATATGGATTTCAATGACACTGAGTAAATATGGGGTGAAACACAAAGTAGGAACCCCATATCATCCCTAAACAAGTGGCCAAGTTGAAGTGTCAAATCGAGAAATCAAAAGCATCTTGGCAAAGACAGTAAATGTCAATAGAACTGACTGGTCAAGGAAACTCGATGATGCACTATGGGCATATCAAACCGCTTACAAAACACCTATCGGTATGTCCCCATATCAGTTGATTTATGGTAAGGCTTGTCATTTGCCCATCGAGTTAGAACACAAAGCATTGTGGGCATTGAAAGCTTTAAATTTGGACTGGTCAAAAACTTCAAGGAAGAGGGTAGAGCAGTTGAACGAACTGGATGAATTTATAGTCAGATCATATGAAAATTCAGCCATCTACAAAGAGAAGATGAAAAAGTGGCATGACGCTCGGATACTCAAGCGGGACTTCAAGGTAGGAGATTGGGTTTTGTTATACAACTCTTGACTTAGACTCTTTTGGAAAGCTCAAATCCAAATAGTCTGGACCTTTTAAAGTAACGCGAGTGTTCACCAATGGTGCCATAGAAGTTGAAAGGACCTCCATTTAAAGTGAACGGTCAACGTCTGAAAGTATACTTTGGGGATTTTTAAGAGATTTCTTCAGTTGAAGTGGTGTATTTGGAAGACGCCTAATGGCGTTGTTATGTCGTGCCACAACGTTAACTGAGGTGTTGCTTGGGAGGCAACCCAAAACCCAGTTATTGCTTTATGTTGCTTTGATAAAATAATAGTGTGTTGATTGTGCAAACGAAAGTGTGGAAGTAAATGAAAAGTGCAGATTGGCGGACAACATGTCAAATCAACGAATCACCGAACGGTTCGGAGACTTCGAACTAGACCGTTGTTAGACTCTAGACCATCTTGCATTGGAGTCTGTAAAATTCGGCAAGCCCAGAAAAGTATTGGCGAATCGCCAACCATATCGGCGACCCCAATGTTTACCGTCGTTTAAACGTCCAAATTTTCTTGGGAAGTTCTGTAAAACTCAGCGAAGTAAATAGTTGGTCGGTGAAATGCCGACTGACTCAGCAATCAAGACTACTGCCACCGAATGAGCATGAACTGGACAGTTTGCAAGCCAAAAGGGCTAAAATTCTACAACTTGTTCACTTTTACACGCTTTCATTCCTCCAACTGCATCTTGCACACTAATTTCCATATATTCCTGCATTACCTAAGTGTTCTAGTTATCAATTTGTGCTCGGAACATGGATTGCACTTTAAATTGGTCAGCAAAAAATGATGGTTGTGAAGCATTTGAGAACGTGGGTTGAGACTAAACGCGCTAGGCTGCCTAGCAAAGTTGTGGAGAGCTTGAGGAACCACTCAACGGTCCACTTAACGTCCCCACCTCAAACATGCCACCTCGACAGATGAGCCAGCTGCTTAACCAGGATTATCCTTTGCCTCCCTCTCTGTTATTCTCTACTTGTACTTTCGGATGTTTGTTATTTACATTTGCGGGCAAATTACTTTTATTTGTGGTTGGGTGAGGCCCACCTTTTGTGTGCTATTTGTGACTCATGTTTTTGCTTATGTATTTGGGTTTTGAGCTATTATTTTGTTAAATACTGCTTTCTGTGGATATTTGAGCTTGTGGCTCCTTTTATTTTACATTGCAAAATGATTTTGACCCTTTTGAAAAGAATTGATTTTTTTGTACATTATTGCCACCCTTCGTGTGTTGAATGTGGCTGTTCTTTTGCAAAATTTGAGTCTTAGTTTTGATCAATACCGATGACTTGAATAGTGCTTACAATCGAACGAACATGAATGCGCGGCTACGATGAGGCCAAATAAAGTTGCATAGACAATATATGAACACTTTGCATCTCATTATGACTAGCCTTGTATCAAATTGATTCTCTTGTGATGATCATTGCACACTAGCGAAAGTGTGGAGTCTTGTTTAACTTATAGTGTCAATGCCTACTGTGATGAGCTTACCTATGAACTATGCATGATAGACCCTAGAATTTACCCCGTTGGTCCGGTCAACTAAATGATGTTATCTCTTGATATAATCTTAGGCAACTTCTACGAGTGTGAGCCAATTTGACATATACCTCTTTTGTGACTTACCCTGTGAGTGTGTGAACCTCTTTTGAACACCTTTCAGCCTTACCTTTCTTTGGAAGAAACTTGATGAAAACTAGACCTTTCTTAATCCATCACCCATAATCCTAATGAAGTTGTAGTTAGTTTGAATAGCTAACTTAGGCCAAAGCCTAAGTTGGGGTTGAGGTGAAAAGAAAAGGGAAAGTAAAGAAGTGCAAGAAAGTCCCTCCTACCCATGGTTTTGAGGAAAATGGAACCCCTCCATATAAATAAATAAAAAAGAGAAAAAGAAAAATAATGAAAAAATAAAGTTGTGGAATAAAGTTGAAAAATGAAAGGGGGTTTCCAAACAATTCACGGAAAGTAAATAATAGGATGACTTATAAGCACTAATAAAAATGATGAAGGAGAAAGGAAAGGAAGTGTTGTGAGCACCACATCTCATGAGGATAAAAGTCACTGAGCCTAAATGACCATACCTTTGCACTCAGCCCCATTACAAGTCTTGAAAAGACCTTTTTGATCTTAAGTGAGCTGAAACAAATGTCGATTGGAAAATACTGGCAAACCTATGGGTGAAATTATGCATTATGTTCTTCTTTGTGAGTGTAAGCGTTGCATCTGATTCCTAAGCTTTAAACTGTGAAGCCATTGTGTAAATATGGAATCATTCTTTGTGTGAGGATATTTGAACACTATAGTTGAGCTTGAACTTGCATTTGAAGCAAGTATTGTGAGCATGAGATTCGTTGATATTGGTGAGTCACAAATTGAATCTTTGAGTGCACATTTGATCTTTGCATAAGTAAATTGAGTCTTGTTGTGTGCATTCATGATTGAGTCTTGTGTAGCACTATTCGAGACACCCTTTTTGAACTGCTGAACTATAGTTTGCTTGAGGGCAAGCAAAAGTTTAAGTTGGGGGTGTTGATGAGTCCATAAATTGGACTCATTCAGGGTTATATTTTAATAGAAATTGTGTCCTCACATGCTTATTTTATCTCAATATCTGATGAGAAACCTGAAGTTTCAGGTATTTGAAGTTTTAAGGAGAGCATGGACACTACGTCACAAAAAGGAACGAAAAGCACTGAAAAGAATGAAGAAATGAAGGTCTGAGGATCGCTGATTCCACTTGGCGAGTCGCCGAAGGGTCTTACTTCGCCTTTTGTTCCAGTGTGCTGAGCCTTGAAGAAAAAGATCAAGTCGGCGGAAAAAAGAAGCAGTCGGTGCATCGTCGAGCAGTTTCGCGAAGCAGTACCATGCCGCCCAATAACCTAGAGCACGACGATGCTGAAGGCTGGTACAAGACGGTGATGAATTACACCAAAGGGCAAATTGCCGAGTTGATTAGCGATTCCAACTAATGATGCCGAATGATCCGCTGCACCACAAATCTGTGATAACTATAAATATTAGTTAGAGTTTTTAGTTTTAGTGGGGAACAATTATTATAATTTTCACTTAGAGAATAGTACTTTTTGATATTTTTTCTCTAAGTTTGAGAGGGTTTTGGAAGACTTGAAGAAGAAGAGGGTTTCATCTCCAAGGATTTGGACTTGGGTCTCTTGGATTCTTCATTCTTGTCATGTAACAAGACTTAAATCTTCATACCCATTTGAATGCAAGCTCATTTAGGTATAAATTTCTATCTCTTGATGTGTGGCTAAAAACCCCAATTCTTAGGGTGTGATTTAGCAAATATGGGTTAAGATAATTGTTGGATCTTGCTTGCTGATAGTATATTCGTAGTTTAAATGTTATTTCGTTTCATGCTTGTGGATGAATTTAATGAATTTTGTAATTGCAAATACAAGTTTATTTATGTATTTTCGGCTTGCTCGAGAGAGAGGTCGTAAAACTAAGACCACTAGATTGATGGCCAGTGTGAATAGGTCGACATGAGGTTCAGCTCGAGAGAGTGAACCCTAGTCCCATGTCCACACACTCAGCTCGAGAGAAAGAGTGGGTTAAGACGTAGGCTGATCTTCATGCGGAAAATGGGTGTCCGAGAGGAACGCATTTGAAATGGGGTAAGTTGCTCGAGAGAGAGCTTATCCCCCTTAAAGTCTATCCTAGTCACAATTATTCTATGAATCTTCTATCGAAAGCATGTACCCAATAATCTAGATTAACCCGTATTCCCATCACATCCCAAGGATTCCCTCTCATTATTTAGAAACCCTTATTTATTTTGCTGTTTTTACTTACTAGTGACAAAAATCCCCCCCATTGTTAATTGACACTCTTATGTCCCCCCCCCCCCTTTAATTTTCAATGTTTTTACTCGTTAATATCTTTAGCTACGACTAGTTAGAACGAAATTTTATTTTTCTATAAATTCTCAAAACCACTCTTTTGGGATGATCCCTATCCTTGGTTGGGTTACTAAACTATTGTACGATCGTAGACACTTGCATCGGAAATTGTGTCTTGATTATGCAAACATCAAAAGTCGACCTAACCTCCATGTCCGACATAGCCGAGGATTAATCGAAGCTTGATTAGCTTAAGGAGGAGCCTTTTCATTCACATTGTCACCCTCCATTCTTCTTGCGTTAGCCCTTCGTATATTCATATCTTGAAGACACAAGAGAAGGATTAGGAGAGGGACTTTTATAGAGTTAAACTCTATGGCACGACTCAAGAATAATGAAAGAAGTGGAATTTCCTAAACATCTTATAGCATCTCATTCATAAATGTGGCATGTTTCACACTCATGAACAAGACTCTACTAGACGTGGCTTATGAGACATCATCCTAGAATCATTCTAAACTTTGTGCTCTGATTACCAAGTTTGTCACGACCAAAGGGTACACCCTAGATATAACATGGCGTACTAGACCTCGAATGGCCTGACACAAGCAACTTAGCATATCATAACATAAAGTAAATAGAAATGACGTGGAAATTTTAGAACTTTATCCATAAAATCGAAATTTTTTATAAAAGTAAGCGAAAGTCTAGACTATGTAGCCATCTATTACAATCCTTGAATATAAAATAGGGACATAACCCTTACAACAAAGTCCAAAAATGAAATGATAGAAGGGAACTACAAATGACTCATCCGTCCTCTAATCATGAGGACTCACCACAATATACGAAAATAGTCGATCCAAGCTTTGACCAAATTAAGATCACCTCAAACACCGAACCCTACACCTGTGGAAAATGTAGAAAAATATGAGTTAGTACAAAAATGCACTAAGTATGATAGTCATGCATAAAATCATGAAAACATGCTAAAAAGGATATTTTAGTTGAATGCATGCAATTTACTAAGTTCAAGCATCCTATTGAAGACAATGGAGAACCATTAGTCATAAGCATATTCAACACATATAGACCATCACATCATAATGGAAGCATACCATAAGTACCCTCAAAGCATACTCGTGCAATATATGAATAAGATCCCATAATCCCACCCACACCAAGTAAAACCTCTTGAGTTGCTACAGTTCATATTCATATTCGTGTTCATACTATCATAAAGGGATTAGCCTTAACCGACATAGACCATGTAAGCTTAACATGGAATCCGGTGTCTACCCCGTACCGAAAAGGGGTTGTCCTACTTGCCTAAGGTAGAACCATACTCTTAGCTTAGGTGGATCCACTAGTTAAAGACCTATATAGGCACATAGTTTATGGGATAAGGAGATTGCTTCTAGAAACCCGCCCTCTACTAGCGGAGCAGCTTCCACCTAATGAGACCTCTTCTAGAAACCCTCCCCCTCTACTAACGGAGGAGCTTCCATCTCATTATCAATATCCACTCGGTACTAAGCATAATTTCCATTGAGTTCATATTAAGTCTTTGACTTAAGTTCATACTTATGGAAGAATATCTTGACACTCAATCCAACATAACTCATACTAAAGTTCATAGATTTGATAGGTGAGACTATTCTTCCAACCTTAGAATCACTATATGTTACAAACCTTTCACATCATATCATATTTATGCATAAGTGTGTACATGAGGATAATAATCCAACAACACAACATCTAGATTATAATCATATTCATTTTACTCTCAAAGTGTTCTACAAGCATATATATAAACATCATAATCATGCATAACTTTCATGTTTTGCCCTTCAAGGACCATAGATCACATTCAATCAACACATCTATAATTAATACATTAGACATGGATAATAATATAATTCAATTACTACCATTACTATAAGCATAATCTCATAATACTCTTCTTCTACAATTCACCCACATCACAAGGTCAATAATTGGGAATATGGGGATTTCATGATTCTTGGGGAATTTCATGATAAAACTATAATAAATCATTAATTCAATCATAATGTCAAGTAATTAAACCAATAGAATTTTTTTAAAAAAGGAATCCATGACTTGGAGTAAAACACTAACTTTTGAGGAAATTACTATCTTTGAAATTGAGTTTGGAGGGACTCCATGGATAAAGACTATCCATGGATGAAGGACTACCATACCTTAGTTATGATTCTCCAAAAAAATTGAGTGAAAAAGCCTTGTTTCTTCAAGCCCTAGCTTCAACCTTCATCTTCTTCTTCCTTGAGTTCTAGAGAGAGAAATTTTGAGAGAAGATGAACTTTTGGGGTTTTGATTTGGATGTTGTGAAAATATGACTTAGTTTTGGTGTATTTGGCTTAAAAATGACATATAGTGACCCCAAAATGACTTAACTTTAATTGGACTTAAAAAGGAAATACCAAAAATAACTCTCACTTTAAGTGAGTTGCCCAGGTACCACGAGGGGCCCCACGAGTCGTGGTCATGACCACGAGCCGTGGTCCCACTCATGGACTTAAGGGAGTAGCTAGGCAGATTGTGCCTTTAGCTCACACACCCAAGGCAACTCCACGAAAGGCTCCACGAGTCGTGGTTAAGGCCACGAGTCGTGGTCCCTCTCGTGCACCTTAAGGCAGTGGCAAAGCCACTTTTATTCAACTCCCTCACACCGCTAACTCCTTTCCATGATCCTTCCCATGCGTCATGGTCTTGACCACGGGCCGTGAAGTGACTCGTGAAGAGGTGAATTCTTGGGAAGCCTTTGGGGAGGTTACTGTGGTGGCCACCACGGGTTGTGAAGGCCCTCGTGGAGGTGGGGAAATGCCCTGGCAAGACTTGGGAAGCCTTGTCCCTTGCCACTTTTTCCATTGGCCTTAGGTCACCTCCATGACTATAATTCTCACACGCTTAACTCTAGTTTTATCCTACTAATTTCTGGAGTGTTACAATGGAATTAGTCAATCCCTTGCTATGGAAAGGAAAAATTTCTATTTGAAGTGGAAAGAGGCCACTGTTCCGCAGGATCCCGCCACAGCGGCCATGCCATAACAGGATGTCGCTAAAGCGGCCTTCATCTAGGTCAAACTTAAGGGCGCGATCATGGCGTCCCATCACCCCAAAACTTTTTTTTTAGCAAAATTTTCACCAGATCAGTGTTTCTAGAGTACCCTAGTACCTAAATATGCGAAGACCCTAGCATTTCAACTCCTAGATGGTGCCCGAATTCAAGTTTTCCACCAAGAACACTACTCAACTTCCCCCACCCATTTCAGAACTGTTTCGGCCATATTATCTTGAAATCCTTATTCTCAGAACGTTGTGGAGACAATTTGAACGTAAGAGAAGTGTCTATGCTACATTATTCTTATCAAATCAAGCAACACATGTAAAAATTTTGAAAACTACCCCAAGGCCATTCTACCCAACCAATTTTTTTCCTACAATCATTGTTAAGAAAGTATTGAAGTAATTAGAGTATGGAGCAAGAGCATTACCTTAAGGTTGATGTTCGAAGCGAAGAAATCAAGAGATTTTTTGGAGTTTTAGGGTGGGTATAAGAGGAAATGGGGAAACCATTCCCCTTTTCCCTAAACTAGCCTTGACCTTCTGCCAAGGCGTAAGGGTCCCGCCATAGCGAGAACCCTACCGCTCTGGCGGGGTCAGGCCACGCAAATTGGTGTGTCTCTCTTCCTTCGTGTGTTGCCTCATTTTCCTAGTTGATTCCCTGGGTAAGATCCTTTCATGCCTAAACCTTGGGAACTGCTATCTTTTGTTGTTCCATAATGGGCCGATCTATTAGTTTCGAAATACTCCAAATTGGCTCGTCCTTACTCCTCCGCTTGTCATTCGGGGATGAACGAGGGGTAAATTGGTATCTATTGTAACAACCCAAACTGTTGTTACATATGAAGGGCAAAACGTCGTGAGTAGCTGGACCCCACTGTCCTACCAGAGCGAGATGATGTCGCTACGGCGGTGGTGCCCCAGTGTGATGGAGTGCCAGAGCAGGATGGTCGGAGGGCAGAACTTAATGATGCGAAGTCTTATTTCCTCCTTTTTCCCTAAGTGCCAAAGAGAGGCGAAGGTCACCCCAAAAACCCTCAAAGGCTGCTCTAGACTTGGGAAGGAAGGAGAAATAGATTTCTAGCACAAGGTTGACGACAACTCGCTGAATTCTTGGCCAAAATCCACCATCTCGTTGTCTGAAAGCCAAGATTAGAGCTACAATACCTCTACAGCTACTTGGCGCCCAGGTAGGATAGGTTTACTTACTTGAGTACTCGTAAATTCGTGATCACTGCGTAATATATTGTTAATTGATGGTAGAATTCATGTTTAGGCCTTCGGGCACAGAAAAAGGGATGGTTGTACATGTACTCGTAGTTGTTAAATATGATGTGTACCTTGGGGGGGAAGCCTCGCCCGGTGAACTAGGGGTAGGTGATGGTTTGACTTCCCGTTTGTGTTATATATGCTTGTTAATTACCCATTGTATGCATGCATGTATGTGAATAGAGAAAGATGAATGGAACCTAATGAAATGACTAAGTATGGACAATTACATGTCATGAACCTGTTACTTAACTGTGTGACTAAGTGAATTGTTCATTATGGGTGAGATTATGGTTATGGTTGTGCTGATTGGACCGAGTGTCACGTTTCGATACATATATTGGATCGGGTGTCACGTTCTGACACATATATTGGACTGGGTGTCACGTTTCGACACATATATATTGGATTAGGTGTCACATTAGGACACACTAAAAGTTTGGGTGTGGGTTCCATGAGAGGACCATTTGTGACTACTACATCCATATGTACATGTCAATGATATTGGGGAATTGTATATTGCTCCTAAAATGATAATTAAATTATGCATCATGTATTTATGTGCTTACTGTGTTGTAATTACTTGCTTATATCTTGTTTACTAGAATTAACTGTGAATGATCATGCCCAATATGTATGTTGTCTGGTAAGTGGAGCCGAAGGTCCAAGTGTTACTATCGACCTTTTTTAGAGACGTTGTATGTGTTCTTAAATAATGAGCCGAGGGTCCAAGTGTTACTATCGACCTTTTTTAGAGACGTTGTATGTGTTCTTAAATAATGAGAAGTGAGGTAGTGTTCATGATGCAAAAAGTACACAGTACCTACCTTGGGAAGAGGATTCGTATTCGAAATGGTTAGCGAGCCTTGATAAAGTATACTATGTGGTCAAGGGCTGAATTGTGATGCAGAGGCAGCGAGGGCATGTCGTGAGTGGTTGGCCGGGTTGATAGTGGTTGTATTCAAGAACTTCTCTATTAGATAGAACATAGTGAGTAGGGTGATAGAGTAGGGGTTAGAGTCAAGTGTACTAGTACGTTTAAGGTATACGGGAATGGTAAAGGTAGGAGGATAAAAGTTGAGGGGTGTACTTTCTTATTGCATGTTTCCTGCTGGTTGATTTCTTTATATTATGCGATGGGGATCAGGTTGACCAATGATGCCTATCAATACGTATTGTTTGTATCGATACTACTCTTGTTATGCCATTTAGCATAGTCTAGTTGCAGGGTCAGTGATGTTTCATAGGTGAAGACGGAGACAATCTCCAACAGCTTCTACTCTTCCTTACTTGTGGTGGGAGATATATCATTAGTTACTATATTTTATAACTTGTAATCTTAGAAGCTCTTGTACCTATTTTGACTAGATCCCTGGGGGCGTTATATTTTTTACAAATTTAACTTTGGATTGTTTAAACTCTTTATTATGTAAAAATCTCATGAATTTCATTTTATCTCCAGTTCTCTTAATCTTCTGCATGTTTTTAACCGTTTGGGGATCAAGGGTCCTCCTACTTAGGTGTTAGAGTAGGTACATGCACGGCCCGGTGGGTTGGGTCGTGACATCATCTCAAAGTTGAGTTTATTCTCTTCATTGAAAGAAGATACAGTTTATGAAAAAATAATTTTGATATCGATGCTATGCATATTTGTATATGAATTTTACTACATATATACTTTATTACTCTCTTGTGGTTATGCTCACTACTACAAAAGGGAAAATTGAAAATTTTCAACAATCAATCATAAACAAAATGAAATTTTTGATTTATTTGATCTATCAAATATTTAATTCTTGTCATATTTTCATTCTACTTGGCCCATTAATGAATATGGATTCACTATAGTAGTAGACTAAATAATCTGCATAAAATATGTTAAATTAATTATATAATTTTTTCAAATTTCTCAATTTTTTTTTTATAATGATTATACATTAGATTGAAAAATAAACTTAAGAATAGATTAAAAAAAATTCTATACTTTACCGATATTCTTCAAATTTGAACGTCACTTCTTACGGGTTGTTCAAATATCAAAAATCTAAAAGATACTGCGAATTTAGCACAACATTAAGAGTGAATGATGAGGCAATGATTTGTTATTTAAGTGGTAAATTAATATATTTGTGAATGATAAGCTAATGGTATATTTTTTCTTTCTAGTAAGCTTCCTGCATAATAATAATTATAACATTAGTTCTGAATTGTATATATATGCAAAAAAAACAAATGTTAATTTTAGAAACTCATAAAATATATTGTTAACATATAACATACATGTTATTGAGAAAATTTAACCAGCAACTGTATTGGGTACAATTATCAAGTGTTGATTTAAATTGTGAATTTTGAGATATCATTTTATTTATTGTGATGATTAGTGTTTAACTCTAGTTGTTTAATCCTTGAATTGTAGTATAAGAAAACAAATTCTTAACTAATAATTAGTGAAATTAATGTGGAAAATTAATTTGTTGGTCTTTCAATAAGTGAATTATTCATAAAAAATTTAAGTTGAAAAATGATACTTAGAGCCACCTGTGAGGACTAACGCTACTTCATTTAGCAAAGGTAACAATTTAAATATGATTTTTTGGTGTTATTATGACAAAATATATTTGTGTTATTAGTTATGAAGTTATAATATTTTAAAGTCTCAAGGGTGAATTTGTTTTATTTTTGATTGTATATGTTTGGTATGTAGCAAGAGTTAATGGGAAATGGAGGGAAGATGAAAGAGGAACTTGAAAAAGTTGGGAACTTGGAAAGTTGAGAACTTGAAAAGTCCTCTTAAAAGACATTGAAAAGACATTTGTCCCTCATCGGTGGTGGAAAGAAAAATAGGAGAGTTTAAATATAGAAACACTTCTATTAATTGTTAAAAGGGTTGAAAAGAGGGACTCCCCTCACGCCGTCGTCGTCGTCGCTCGGCTCGGCTTTGGCTTTGGCTTTGGATTTGGATCGAGAGATTATTTTTTGGACAAAGTTTGTTTTAATTATTTTAGTTAATTAATTATTTAATTAATTAAATTAAATTGCCAACGTTTTAATTAGTTAATTAACCGATTCAATTAATTAGTTAATTGGCCCGACCCGACTCGGATCCACGCACGACCCGTTTTATTTAAATCTTTCCCATTTTATTTGAATTTCCCGTCGTTGGAAGTGACTGTTCTGAAAGGGTTACAACTTTCAGAAACAGCCATGACCGTTTGAAAGGTTGCAAACTTTCATGAATGGTCGTGTGGATTCTGAAAGGATTGCAACCTTTCGGAACCAGTTCCTCTTGCCTATAAATACATTGATTCCTCAGACTTATTCCTTACGAATTTTTCTGATTTCTTCTTTTTCTTCTGCACAAAATTTCTTCGTGTACTTTACTGCTGTTGAGTGGTTCGCTGACACCAGAGTTTTGGGTATCAATACACTGGTGATTGAGATCATTCTATCCTGGGAGGAAATATTCCAAATCAAACCTCGGATACTAGAGGGGAATAATTTCCTTAAGGGGACACTGTGCATTCAGTGGGCTTGATCTTTTTCCTGATTCTGTTTTTCCAGATTGTAGTACGTTTTTTACAGATTTTAGTTTTGTCAATTAATTTATGTTCATCTATTCTTACTGGTTTATTAAACATTGGTTACTTCGTGTTTCTGCAAAGTTTATTGAAATCAGTAATTCTGATTTTTTATACGCAGACTGATAACAATCTTAAGGAAATTATTTTTATACTTTTTAATCTGTGTTTCTGGTGGAGAGAAAAACCTTTGTGGTTTTATACTTCTATTAAGTTTGCAACTTAAGTTATTACTTACTGAGTCATTTGTATCAATTTTTGTTTGTTACAGATTCTGAAACGGCTAATGACAATGTTACGGTGGCTGTTGCTGCACCAACTCAAACTGCTGTACCACCAGCAGAGAAACCGGGAAAATTCTCTGGTGTGAATTTCAAAGGATGGCAGCAAAGGGTATTTTTCTGGCTTACCACTCTTGGTCTGCAGAAATTTACCAATGAAGTAACTCCAGTGCCTTCTGCTGAAATGCAACACAGAGAAAAATTCATGATTATTGAAGCATGGAAACAGGCAGACTTCCTATGTAAAGGCTACATTTTGAGTGCGTTAGAGGATGACTTATATAATGTCTATAGTGCAATGACAACTTCGAAAGAATTGTGGGATGCACTTGAGAAGAAATATAAGACAGAAGATGCATGCTTGAAAAAGTTTGTGGTCGCAAAATTTTTAGACTACAAAATGTCAGATAGCAAAACTGTTGGATCACAAGTGCAGGAACTTCAACTTATTTTCCATGATCTAATTGCTGAAGATATGATAGTAAATGAAGCGTTTCAAGTGGCTGCAATGATCGAGAAGCTACCTCCTTCGTGGAATGACTTCAAGAATTATTTAAAGCACAAACGTAAGAAAATGAAGCTTGAAGATCTTGTGATTCGGCTCAAGATTGAGGAAGATAACAAAACCACCGAAAAGAAGTCTCGTAAGAGTTCGACAGCAATTGGAGTTAATATTGTTGAAGAAGCTCCTACCAAAGACAAGAAGAGAAAGAAGTCCAACGGACAAAAGTCAGAACAGGCCAAGAAAAAGTTCAAGGGCAACTGTTACAATTGTGGTAAGGCTGGTCACAAGTCTTCTGACCGTCGTGCTCCAAGAAAGGACAAAGACAAAGACAAAGGCAAAGGCAAAAGCCAAGCAAACATCGTGGAAGAGATGGAAGATGCAGATGACCTGTGTGCAATGATCTCAGAGTGCAACTTAGTTGGAAATCCCAAGGAGTGGTTTCTCGACTCAGGTGCCACTCGACATATTTGCTCTGCGAAAGAAGCCTTTGCAACATACACTCCTGCTGAGGTTGATGAAGATTTGTTCATGGGAAACACAGCAACAGCAAGGATTGCAGGAACTGGGAAAGTAATGTTGAAGATGACATCCGGCAAGGTGTTGACTCTGAACAACGTTCTGCACGTTCCTACTATTAGGAAGAATTTAGTTTCTGCTGCACTGCTCGTTAAAAACGGGTTCAAGTGTGTCCTAGTTAGTGACAAAGCTGTAATAAGTAAGAATGAGATGTTCTTAGGAAAAGGCTACCTCACTGAGGGCCTCTTCAAACTGAATGTAATGGTTGTTGACAGTATTAATAAGAATTCTGCTTCTGTTTACTTATTGGAGTCAAATGATTTATGGCATGCCCGTTTGGGACATGTAAATTACAAAGCCTTGCGGAAATTGGTTACTTTAGAAGTATTGCCTGATTTTAAATGCGATAAATCGAAATGCGAAATTTGTGTGGAAAGTAAGTTTGTTAAACATCCTTATAAGTCTGTTGAAAGAAATTCAAAACCTTTAGACTTAATTCACACAGATATATGCGATATGAAGTCGACACCATCTCGTGGTGGGAAAAAGTATTTTATAACTTTTATTGACGATTGCACTCGATTTTGTTATGTATATTTGCTTAATAGTAAGGATGAAGCAATTGATGCATTTAAGCAATACAAAAATGAAGTGGAAAATCAATTGAATCTAAAGATAAAAATGATTCAAAGTGATAGGGGTGGAGAATACGAATCTCCTTTTGCTGAGATATGTTTGGAATATGGTATTATCCATCAAACTACTGCACCCTATACACCGCCGTCAAATAGTTTGGCTGAACGGAAGAACAGAACATTAAAGGAAATGATGAATGCCTTAATAATCAGTTCTGGTTCACCAAGAAATCTATGGGGAGAAGCCATCCTTACGGCTAACAAGATACTCAATAGGGTACCCCGTAGCAAAACGCAATCAATTCCATATGAGTTATGGAAAGGAAGGAAACCCAACTTGAAATATTTCAAAGTGTGGGGGTGTCTTGCCAAGGTAGAAGTTCCTTTACCTAAGAGGGTGAAAATTGGACCCAAAACAGTGGATTGTGTATTTATTGGATATGTTGTGAACAGTAATGTCTGCCGGTTTTTGGTTCATAAATCTGATAATCCTGAAATTCATGTGAATACGGTAATTGAGTCAGATAACGCTGAGTTCTTTGAACATATTTATCCGTATAAAATTGAATGTGAGTCGACAAGTGAAAGATCTAAACGACCACGGGAAGAATCAAAGGAAAATGCACAACCTAATGAAGATCCTAGACGTAGTACTCGCCAACAGAAATCCACTTCTTTCGGACCAGATTTTGTGGCATTTTTGCTTGAAAATGAGCCTTCAACATTTAAAGCAGCTATGTCGTCATCTGAGTCAATCTATTGAAAAGAAGCAGTCAATAGTGAGATCGAATCAATTTTAAGTAATCATACTTGGGAATTGACTGATCTTCCTACAGGAAACAAACCTTTAGGATCAAAGTGGATCTTTAAAAGGAAAATGAAAGCCGATGGGACTATTGACAAATATAAGGCTAGACTTGTAGTCAAAGGATATAGACAAAACGAAGGTCTGGACTACTTTGATACATACTCTCCAGTAACAAGGATAACATCAATTATAATGTTAATAGCACTAGCGGCAGTGCATGATCTTAAAATCCACCAAATGGATGTAAAGACAGCCTTCTTAAATGGAGAGTTGGAGGAAGAAATTTATATGGAACAACCTGAAGGGTTTGTGGTTCCTGGTAAAAAAGAAAAAGTGTGCAGACTTGTGAAGTTGCTTTATGGGCTCAAGCAAGCACCCAAACAATGGCATGCTAAATTTGACCAAACAATGTTGGCAAATGGATTCAAGATTAACAAATGTGATAAGTGTGTTTACATTAAAAATGCTCTGAATCATGAAGTCATTGTTTGTTTGTATGTTGATGACATGTTAATAATGAGTAAAGACATTGACAATATAAATGCTACTAAGCACATGTTGTCCAACAAGTTCGATATGAAGGACTTAGGAGTTGCTGATTTGATCTTAGGGATCAGAATTCTCAAAATTCCTCAGGGACTAGCATTATCTCAATCTCATTATATTGAAAAAATATTGGATAAGTTCAAGTACTTGAATTTCAATATTGTCAAAACTCAAATTGATTTAAGTTTTATATTTCAAAAGAATGTAGGTGAAAGTGACTCTTAATTGGAATATGCCAGAGTGTTGGGAAGTTTGATGTATATTATGAATTGTACGCGACCAGATATAGCATGTATTATTAGCAAACTGAGTCGGTTCACTAGTACTCCGAATCAAACTCACTGGATGGCAATGAAACGTGTGTTGGGTTATTTGAAGCATACACAACACTATGCTTTGCATTATAATAAATGTCCTGCCGTGATTGAAGGATATAGTGATGCAGATTGGATCACCGGGTCAAATGAAGTAAAATCCACAAGTGGTTATGTGTTTACACTTGGTGGAGGAGCAGTCTCTTAGAAATCATCCAAACAGACATGTATCGCTCGCTCCACAATGGAATCTGAATTCATTGCCTTAGATAAGGCCGGTGAAGAAGCTGAATGGCTTCGGAATTTCTTAGAGGATATTCCATTCTGGCCCAAACGTGTGGGACCTATTTGCATACATTGTGATAGTCAAGCAGCAATAGGTAGGGCAGGGAGCGTTATGTACAACGGGAAGTCTCGTCATATACGACGGAGACATAATACCGTAAGACAACTCCTCTCTAGTGGAATTATCACAATTGACTATGTGAAGTCAAGCGATAATGTGTCAGATCCACTAACGAAAGGCCTAGTGAGAGAGGCAGTTGAAAGATCATCTAAGGGAATGGGTTTACGGCTTAGGACAAGTCAGCAGGGCGGTAACTCTATCTAGCAGACTGGAGATCCCAAGAGCTAGATTCAAGGAGAAAAACAAAGTTGTGACTGACGGTTCAACATTGTCAATCAACTCAATTCATTCTCACGATAAAGACAATGTTCAGGAACAAGGTTAAGACTTTAAGGCTTGTTAATGAGTTAATAAAGCTTAAAGTTTTTAATGATTTGCTAAGTTTGGTAGATTTAACAAAATAGTGTATCTACGAGATGACACAGTTAGAAATCACCTATGTGAGTGTGAAGTGTAAGCCGCTTCAAAAAGAATTTTATGTCAAAAGCCTATTCTTTATACACTCATGAAACCAGGAGGAGTTCATGGCTGAAACGAACACAACAGTAAGAACCATAAACGGTAAAGGGTTAATTGTGTGACATATGGTTGTCTAGGTATACACCAAAGCTCGACGGTTCAAAGATATCGCATCTACCAATTGACCGAGTATAGACGACATATGTTCACTACGAAAAGTCCAAGGGGAAACCTACTTATCCAGATGCAATTGATTCTTGCTTGTAAAGTACACACTCGTCCGTGCATTCCTTATGTTATAAACATTCCCCATTAATGTGGGGGATTGTTTGGTATGTAGCAAGAGTTAATGGGAAATGGAGGGAAGATAAAAAAGGAAATTGAAAAAGTTGGGAACTTGGAAAGTTGAGAACTTGAAAAGTCCTCTTATGCTTTATTGAAAAGACATTTGTCCCTCATCGGTGGTGGAAAGAAAAATAGGAGAGTTTAAATACAGAAACACTCCTATTATTTGTTAAAAGGGTTGGAAAGAGGGACCCCCCCTCGCGCCGTCGTCGTCTCGCTCACTCGGCTTTGGCTTTGGATTTGGAAAAATGATTGATCGAGAGATTATTTTTTGGACAAAGTTTGTTTTAATTATTTTAGTTAATTAATTATTTAATTAATTAAATTAAATTAAATGGTCAACGTTTTAATTAGTTAATTAACCGATTCAATTAATTAGTTAATTGGCCCGACCCGACTCGGATCCACGCACGACCCATTTTATTTAAATCTTTCCCATTTTATTTGAATTTCCCGCCATTGGAAGTGACTGTTCTGAAAGGGTTGCAACTTTCAGAAACAGTCATGACCGTTTGAAAGGTTGCAAACTTTCATGAATGGTCGTGTGGATTCTGAAAGGATTGCAACCTTTCGGAACCAGTTCCTCTTGCCTATAAATACATTGATTCCTCAGACTTATTCCTTATGAATTTTTCTAATTTCTTCTTTTTCTTCTGCACAAAATTTCTTCGTGTACTTTACTGCTGTTGAGTGGTTCGCTGACACCAGAGTTTTGGGTATCAATACACTGGTGATTGAGATCATTCTATCCTGGGAGGAAATATTCCAAATCAAACCTCGGATACTAGAGGGGAATAATTTCCTTAAGGGGACACTGTGCATTCAGTGGGCTTGATCTTTTTCCTGATTCTGTTTTTCCAGATTGTGGTACGTTTTTTACAGATTTTAGTTTTGTCAATTAATTTTTGTTCATCTATTCTTACTAGTTTATTAAATTTTGGTTACTTCGTGTTTCTGCAAAGTTTATTGAAATCAGTAATTCTGGTTTTTTATACACAGACTCATGATAACAGTATATAATGTCAATGATTGAGGGTAAGACAATGGATTCAAGTTTCATCGCACCAAAAGGTTAAGCCATCAGTTAAAGTCTCGATGCATCATGATGATAAATTTTTGGATTCAAGTCTCATTGTAATTTTTCTAATAAAACTTTATATGAATAAGATATTAAATTAAAGTCACAACACAATATATTGATGATATAATGATGACTAAGAAAATTGGTATGCTTTTGATAAAAATTGTGAAACCCGTCTCACTGAATATGCTTTATTTTTTGAAGTGAATGTGATAGCAATAGATTAAAAGTCTCAAAGATGACAAGATAATTTTGTGATTGAACATATGGATATGGACGTGAAGAAAAAAAATACCAGTCATCATTGTGATAATTATAAAAGAAAGAACATTATGAGTTCTCAAAATGGTCCTTCAAAGAGTAAAGGTAAATGTTATCATCAAATTTGGTATAAAAGGTATTGGGCACGCAGTTGTTGTGTGACCTAATTGAATTTATAAATCATCCATCAAAATAAAGAAATATAAAGTAGTGGTGTACTGACCTTTTTAAAGTGATTTTGAGGTTTATCATATAAATATAATAAATTTCAAACCATGGCAATAAATTTCTAATGTAAAATTATGAAGAAAATATATATGATTATAGTTGATTCCTTGAAGAGAATGTGACTTGTAATAAATATCATGAATGCTCGACTATTCTTGAAAGTGGATGTATCAAGACATGATGAAATTTATGAATAATGATGTTCTTTTAAATGATGGATAAATGTCATAACTCTCCTCTATGGGAGGTTTGAGAGAAATGAAAAAAAAAATTGATATAAATGGTCATTGATCAAGTACTTTTAGTACATCACAAATATTGTGGTATATATGTTTTGTTATAAACTACCAAAAGGACAAAAGAAAGAAATAATTCTTGGTTGCACAAACTTATCATTGGTTATGTACTTGTTGTTGGGTTTTAAAAGATGAACAACACTTTTGTACGTCAAAAATATTTTATTAGGCAATGAA
Organism: Solanum stenotomum; assembly: GCF_019186545.1. Taxonomy (NCBI): domain Eukaryota; kingdom Viridiplantae; phylum Streptophyta; class Magnoliopsida; order Solanales; family Solanaceae; genus Solanum; species Solanum stenotomum. The sequence goes on along the minus strand of NC_064290.1, from coordinate 28,011,425 downwards.
TAAAAAAGGGAGAAGATAATAATGACAAAAGTAAATCAAGAAATAAATTTTGTCTGTAATGATTTTGACCATGATAATAATAATATAAATTTCTCCTAAGGAGATGTTCACCACACAGACAGTGTTATGAAACATGCAGTAATATCCAAAGTTAATTGTGAGTTGTGCTGAGCTAATTTGCTATTATCCAAAGAAATAAAATTGCTCATGTTACTGAAATTTTAGCAAGTCTCAAAAAAAAAACTTTCAAAGTTTCAAAGAAATTTTCAAAGAGAAAAAAGTAAATTATATCGAGACCGTAAAATATGAGAAGATTTATGTCACGCCCCGACCCGACACCATGGGTGGGACTGGCACTCAAGAATCATTGTTGGCCCCAAGAGAACCCTTAGTTTGGCTTAACTAATAGCGGAAGACTTAAATAACAAGAAACGGTCTCAAAGGATAACCCATGCAATAACTTAAAGAAATATTAAACTAGCCAAAATGGCAACTCAAGTCTTAACATAAACAACTGAAAATGGAAAGACTAAAGAACTATAATTATCCGTCTATGAATCCTCTAAAACAAAGAGGGATGTCGGGACAAGACCCCCGATCATCCTAACAACTGAAGTACTAAAGGGGTCCTCCGGAAAATAAAGAGTCTCAAACTCTGAGTGCTCAATTGGATCAACGAGGCGCTGGATGCTAATCCTGGTTACCTGTATCTGCATCATAAAATGATGTAGGCCAAAAGGCATCAATACATTGAATGTACGAGCATGCGAGGGGAAAACTAAACACGACTTAAGCTTGAAAAGAATCTGAAGAGAAAACTTACCTTAGCTTTACTTAACTCATGGATACTTAACTCAAATGTAGAATAAAACAACAGTAAAATGCAGTTTATCTAAGGCATTTAAACAGTAAATAATAACTCAATTTACTCATATAATAAAGTAATATAATTATGTGGGAGTTTCTCTAACCGACAACCACCACTATGAGCTAAAGTGATGATACACCATCTCTCCCATGCAGCCAAAACTGTCCTATAACTTGTCGGGACATACAACGCCTCAACTAAGTGGATCCACTAGTCTATGCTAAAAAGCACTAAGGAATCATCTAAAAAGTATGACCCTTTTTCTACCCACTTTGACCACTGGTTTATGGAGACATTGAGTTGTTATGAACTCATCCCCACATCGGTGCTCAATACTACTCCCAAAATACTCAACTCATTTGTTTTAAAAACAAAACTATTTCTGTGGTTTGAGGTAATTACTCAAAAATTAGCTCAAAGGCTTTCTTCGAAATCGGTGTTTCCTCTTTTGTTTAAATGTGAAAACATTTACCCTTTGGGAATACATAGTCCCGATATACTCTTTTTGAAGAAATGAACTTCACTCTTTACTCTTTACTCAACTCAAAACTCAAGTTTTAAAACAAAGTTAAAACGTTTGTAAAAGACTTTTGGAAAAAATTTATGAACTTCTCTTGACTTGACTCTTAACTCTCCTTGAGTTGAATTATGGATTCAAGGCTCATGATCTCATGTTTATGGATGGTTTCATGATGTTTACACATACCTTAGAGTGTAGAAATCAACTAGAAAACTTAGGTACGTTGCTAGGGAACTCAAACGGAAAAAAAGTGGGAAAGAGTAGAGGACTTGGCGTCCCAGCGCTCTGAGTGGCGCGGGGAGCCAGAGGGCAAACTTAAGAAGCTGGGTTGGGGCGCATTGGCTGGAGCGGCGCCCCAGAGCCCAAACTTTCGAGATTCATTTGGGGCGCTCTGAGTGGCGCGGCGCCCCAGCCCCCTCCCTAGGTTTTTGACGAATTTTCTTGCTCGTTTTTCAACACTAAACCCTCTAGATTCAATTAGTTTCTTTCCCAAACGCGACACAACCAAAGTATACAAGTACCCACTCCAAAACAACCTTACATCTCCCCAAATTGCTCCCAAGAACTCCTCCAAAACTCATAATCAAGATTCAAACGAAACTTAAACAAATTTCATCAAGAACTCATAATCTTTTTTTTAAGAACACAATTACGCTGAATTGAATCATGATTGGCGCGTGGGTGAACTAACCCAACACTATGTTATCTCACATACCTCGTAGGGATCACCCCTTGACGAAATCCACGATCTTAGCTTCAAGAACTTGACGATTTCTTGTCTCTTCTCCTCTTTTCTCCTCTTCTTTTCTCTTCTCTCAAGACCCTAACTCTTTTTGATGAAACGTAAACTGAACCAAATTAGTTTCGACCCAAACTTAATTACCAAAAACGAAATTAAATAATTGGGTAGTGAAAATACCATAATACCCATCTAAAATCCGGTTTTGACTTTCCTTATCTAGATAGCCCAATTTTGAATGGTCATATCTCCGTCATACGAACTCGAAATCGAGCAAACTCAGCGGCGTTGGAATGATAATTCAAAGATCTTTCCTGCGGTATCTTGTATCACACATAAATCATCCTGATCTAGGAGTTATGGTGGCTTGAAGTTGACCCAAAAATGACTTAAACAAATTTTCCAAATTTTTCATTCTTTCCAAAAATGACTCTTTCTAATTCTAGCTCTTTCATTTAGCGAGGTGTTACAATTTAATATTTTCATATTATTACACTTAGAGCGGGTTACAAATATTTATGTGAAAAGTTACCCTTTTTTTTATGTTGTTTGTGGTATATAAATATGAGCATAATGGTGGAATCACAAGCAAAAGTAAACTAGAAGTTTAGTGAAATAAATATCTGTTGGCAGAGACAATTGATCATCCCAGTTCAAATATCATGAAAAAAATAGTTGAAAATTCATGTGGTTATATATGAAGAAATAGAAAGTTCTTCGTGAATTTCTATATACTTTGTGTTCTCATGATAAATTGATCATACCAGCTAAGATTGAGATTGTATCCCATGATGTTTTCTAAAACGTATGAAAAAGTGAATATGAGCTCATTTACCTGTCATGTGGACCAAATACTATTATATCATTTTTTATATGATTTCTAATAAATGCATCTATGTTAGGTCACATGTACTTTGTTATCAATTTGTAATTTGATTTTTGTAAGGTTGTTTGCTCGAATTGTTAAATCAAGAGCACATTTTAAATTATAAAATTATATTGATAATGTTGGCTTATATCCAAGTGAATTTTACATAAATTATATAGCTCAGATTATATCTAAATCATTGGTTATTAGAAAAGCCAACAAGGATCCCCAATCACAATTTGTTTAGGATCGGGTGCCAAATAATTCTCATCTAGAAATTTAAATGTGCGGTATCTGATTCAATTGTTCCACCACAACGTCACACACAAAGATGAGTCCCCAAATTAGGTTAGGGTAAATGTTAGATTTGTTAAAATTAGGGGGAGAGATGATAAACAACTTGAAAATAAGTTATATATAATGAATTATCATTGGTATGATCCTCGTTCAAAAGATAATTTAAGTCAATTGACAGACGCATTTGTTGATCCTTATTATAATCCAGTTATAAATGCTCCAATGAAAGATATTTGAAGCATATAATTTGTGGCACGCCTAAAGCGTGATAGATTAATTGGTTCGATAAAACTTTTTTAAGCAGAGCATCAAATGATCAAGATGGTCATAATAATGAGACAAATATTTTAGAAAGAACAGCATGACATAACAATTTAGAAAGAACAACGTGACATGACACTTTATAAGTTTACTAGGAAAAGGCATAAATTCCCCCTGAACTTATATTGAAAAGTATTTACACGCTTAAACTATCATGATGACCTATTACACATTTTTACTATTCAAAAGTGAATTTAATGCCACCCTGAGACGTGTAACACTACTCTCACAGGGTGTGGTGTAATACACTCGCTGTCACATCAGCGCTACGTCAGCGCCATGTCAGAAATTATAATTTCTTATAATTTTTTTGGCCTTCTTTTCTCTATTAATTACTTTTCTTTTGTCAACAATATTTTACACTAGTTAATCTCTAATTAATTATTAAAATTCTATAATAATTATACCTTGTTCATCACAAAATCTCACCCACTTCATCTCTTATCTCATGGAAAAAACCATAATCGGCTACCTTATTCACTATTGATTCTTTGTTCTTCACCACCTCCATATCACCTTCAATTCTTCTTCTTCTTCACCATCCACCACTAAATATCACCATTTTCAATATAATTTTTTTCTTCTACATCATCTTTGATTTCCACTCTTTTTTTTCAAAATTGTTACCCAACGCCACCACACTCATAAAGTTGTCATCTTCACCAAATTAAAAAATTGATTAATCTTCTTCACCACCTTCAATTTCCTCTTTTTTTACCCATTACCTAGAACCACCATACCTATAAAGCTGCAATTATAACCAAACCCAAAAATTGATTAACAAACAAAATTTCTTTAACAAAGTCAAAAAATAGAAAAGATAGAAACAATCAACCAAAAACACCTAAACATAACTTAAGGATTTATTTAGGTTTATCCAAAATTCTTTTTAGATTCTTTCTTTAGTAAAAATTATCACAAAATACAATTATTCACTAACAAATCTATGAGAATAAACCTAATTGCTAATCAAAAAGAAAAGTTGTGCTTTGAGATTGTGATGTATAAAGAATGAAGAAGAGATGTGAAAAAGAAGAATAGGTGTGAAGAAGAGGAGGTTTGAAGAAGAGGTGTAGGGGTAGGGTAGGGTAGGGGGTTAAAAGTTGATTTTAATTATTATTTTTATTTTTATTTCTAACTTACACATATAGTTTTTATTTTTATTTTATTTTTTTTGCCAAGTCAGTTTTAAGGGGTAAATAAATTCACTTTTAAATAGTAAATGTGTGTAATAGGTCATCATGATAGTTTAAGCGTGTAAGTGATTTTTCGATACAAGTAAATTTGAAAAAAAATGGCTTTTCAAGGCCTTGTTTTGTGTGAAAAACATGTAACCTGTCAAATTGGGTAAAGTTTTAAAATGAGAACGTAGAGTTGTTTAAATGATATAAATGTTAGTTGAAGTGTGTAAGAAGAAAAATGGTGTGAACGAGGTTTATTAAAATCAAAACCATTTTAAATGACAAAGTAGAATAATAATTGTAATATAAATGATGCAGAGACAGAGGAAGTGGGTGATGAAGGCATTTTGATGGTGGCAAATGCAATGATGCTGTTGGTGGCACTGGCAATAGTGTTGATCTTGTTGTTGAAAGTGGTATACAAAATCATATGGGTCCCTTTAAAAGTGCAACATGTGTTGAAGAAACAAGGCATAAATGGACCAGGTTACAGCCCAATTTTGAACAACACAGCAAAGATTAGAAGATTGATGATAGCAGAAGCTGAATCAAAGTCTAGCTGTTTCACTCATAATCATGAAACAGTAGTTTCCCGTGTCATGTCACACTATTATAATTGGTCAACGATTTATGGAAAGAATTTTCTTTACTGGTTTGGTCCTAAACCTAGGGTTGCAATTGCTGATCCCAATCTCATAAAGGAGATATTGCTTAATACCACTTCCTTTGAGAAAATCAAACATAACCCTTTGTCAAAACTTCTGCTTGGAGATGGGCTTGTTGGGTTAGATGGTCACAAATGGGCTATTCACAGAAGGATCAGCAACCACGCCTTTAACATGGAGATAGTAAAGGTACCTACTCTATTTCTAATTAATTACTCTAATATATATGGACTTGACCAAAAAGGATTATGTCTGGACTCAGAGGCGGAACTAGATAGGGGTTCATGGATAAAATTGATTGATGAGTCACTGCTAAGGAAGGAAATGTTTTTCATACTAGAATTGTGGGTTCGAACCCACCTCTCTTTTTTTAAAGGTAATTTAGAACCCAAACTCTTAATCCTAGCTCCGCTTCTATGTCTAGTTGAGATTGATACAAGGATCCGCGTCATACTGGACTAAAATGTTGCCTTTTTGATCCTCCATGACTTTCACACTCTACTAATTATAATTTACATCCAATCACACCAATTACAATATTTAGCTAGTCTCAGGAAGGGGGTTTTGTGTATTGTGATATATATGAGTGCAATGCATTGTGTAAATATTGTAGCTAAATGATTCTTCTATGTGTCTTAGGGTTTGGTTTATTGATCAATTGGCATGTGTCCATTTTCTCAGGGTTGGATTTCTGAGATGGTTGATAGCACAACAAAGTTGTTGGACAAGTGGGAAGACGTAACAAGTGCAAGAGACCAGTTTGAGATGGATGTACACAAAGAATTTCACAAACTTTCAGCAGACATCATTTCTAGGACCGCTTTTGGAAGTAGTTTTGAGGAGGGAAAGCGTATTTTTGAATTACAAGACCAGCAAGTGAGCCTTGTTTTAGAGGCCATACGAAGTGTCTACATTCCTGGATTCAGGTGCATTTCGTTATCGATAGTATGATGCATCTCACCTTTCATTGATTTTGTTGAATACCAAACTTATATGTATCATTTCTTTTATGTTACAATCCCCTTACCACTTTTTCCTTGTATGAATTGTGCTATGTAAAGGTTGGGAGAAAACAAATGCAAATGCATCTCATTCTTTACTGTTGATTTCTTTATCTTAAGTGTAACCATATTTATGACTTCTTAATTAGAAACTGCATGTGCTTGGTGATAGAATAATATCTGTACCTGAGATGCCTATGAGAATGTCAAAATCACTGTCAACTTGTGTTTAGTGCGCTCTTGCTGATAATAACGAATTGCCAACCAATTTTTCCCACCATTTAACTTCTCAGACACATTTGAGTCAGAGTAGGTATCATTTCTGTTCTATAGATAGATACCATGTAAAAGCAAGAGGGAAAAACATGATAGAAAATAAGAAGGGGTTCTAAAAAAGAAGTGTCCCATATGAACTAGGAAGAGCTCTCTTTGTGGGCTTTGCCCGAAGATAAATTGGTGGATTTGTCCCCTCCACTGTGCGCGAGACCTAATCTAAATCCCGTTTAGCAGAAACCACTTCTATATTTTGGGCCTACAAGAAACTGTACAAATTCCTTAACCAAAATGTATCCAGATTCATTCTGTAGAATTAAGTGAGCCATTATTTCAAAATTGTAACCCCTGGCTCATTATGTGAATTAATGGACCATTATTTCTTTATCCTATTATGGTCAGATTTTTCTCCCATTATGTACATTCTATCTTTGGAGAAAGACAACCAATTGAGAAAACACTCCTTTTCTTCTTGTTATATTGTTGGATTTTCCACTATTTGATAAAAAGTTCCTCTTTGATATGAGAAAAATCTTTGTTAGTTCTTCTGCGAGTTTGTTGAATCCTTGTGATATACATATATCGGGTGAAATATTCCTAAGGATAGTTCCATATGCATGCTTCAAGCTACAAGAATTGTCGTGATTTCCAACAAAACAAGTGAAAAGATAAGATATGCTTTTGTAAATTGTCCAATGTGTACTTTTAATACCACCAGATCGACTGTTTTTGCTATTCAATATGTCCACTATAACCTTTTCACCTGAACTCCATTTAAAATGACCCTTTGACATCTGCAATTGTCTTATGCAAAGTGATGTTTACCACTATATTGTTACCAATAAAAACACAATATTTACCACTATATTGCTAGGCATTTAGAGATTGCAGCATTTCCATAAAGAATATTATTAAAGCTCGAATTGCCAATTGGCACATGAGATGACACTAAGCATTCATGTCTAAGCCAACTCACTGTCTTTGTTGAGTTGAAATGGTGGAGTCTTATTAGTACCCTTCTTTGAAAATATGGTTTCATCATCCTAGAGCAACTACGTGCTTCATTATTTTCACTGTAAATGATGCCATTTCTTTCTCCTGGATACAGATTTTTGCCCACCAAGAAGAACAGATTGAGGAAAAGACTGGAGAAGGAAACTAGAGATGCTATTAGGATGTTGTTAAACAATTGCAGCAGAACAGCAAACAATTCGAAAAGCTTGCTTTCTTTGTTAATGCATCCAATCAAGAATCAGGATGACAAACAGGAGACACTGGATATAGAGGAGGTTGTAGATGAATGCAAGACATTCTACTTTGCAGGAAAGGAGACAACTGCTAATTTTCTGACATGGGCTTTTCTTCTGTTGGCATTGCATCAAGAATGGCAGAGCAAGGCTCGGGAAGAAGTTGTTCGTGCTTGCAGAAATGGGATTCCTACTGCAGAGAATATAGCTGATCTCAAGATTGTAAGTTCAGCTGTTATTGCAGATTCTTATTTTTCTTTTTTCTGGCAACTCTGCTTAACAGTCTCATGATAGTACTTATGTCCCCAAGTATGATGTAAAGGACGAGCATGCTATACTGATGAACAACCTCATTATGCATTCATGATACTTTCAAAGATGGTGCATAGTATCCCTATTTTTTCTCGCAATAAGATGATGAGGTGTACTTTATGTCCGATTGGCAGGTGAGCATGATATTGAATGAAACACTTCGACTTTACCCGCCAGCTGTGATGTTGATGAGGCAAGCATCAAAGAATGTCAAGTTAGGAAACCTTGACATACCAGTGAATACACAGTTCTATTTGGCTATGACTGCTGTCCATCACGACAAGGAGATCTGGGGAGATGATGCCCATGAATTCAACCCGTTGAGATTTGCTGAGTCACGGAAGCATTTAGCTTCGTTTTTCCCATTTGGTTTAGGCCCCAGAATCTGTGTGGGCCAAAACTTAGCTCTTGTTGAGGCTAAAGTGGCCCTGTCAATGATCATTCAGCAATATTCTTTTTGCATTTCCCCATCATACGTTCATGCTCCGACTCAGGCTATGACCTTACAACCTCAATATGGTGCTCAAATACTCTTTAGCAAGATTTCTTGATTTAGTATTTGCTGGAGAAATGCTCAGGCTTGTCTCTAAATAAATGCTTGCTACAGAGTAACTAGTGCTGACTGACTCTTTATTCTCTTGTACATTATGAGCACTATAAACTCACAGTAACAAAGAAAGTAGTAATATGTACTGAAGCACAAAACAACTCTTTATTAGGAGGGAGCTTCAAAAATGTGTTTCTGGGACCTTGAGTGAAATATTTTGCTTCTTTTACTATGGATGTATATAGTTTCTATTGACTCGTATAGTTGGTGTTTATACTTGGTAAATTATAAGTATGGTATGAGAGTCAACTATTACTTGCCCTTTTATTTGATTGATCAATTAGTCTTGGTATGATAGTCAACTACATACATTCCCTCCACTCTACAGTTACGATGGGAAATCTTGAAGAAAAAATTGAAATTTTAAATTTACGGTAGTAGCTTGTGCATTTGTAATCATTATTAAAAGAGGAGTGCATAGTTTCACTCTTGTCTTCACTTGCTACGGATTTTCATATCCTAATTCTCCATTTATCAAACTTGTCATTTTCTTACTATCTACCATTTGGTAACAATATTGTCTATTTGTGTTTATTAGTGAAGGAACCTAATTATTTAACTGTTAAGTGTTAAATGTCACTGAGTAATAATGTCCACTATTTTAGAAATTAATCCCCTACTACTCCTCCACGGGTGTCAAATGGGTGAATTGACTTGAAATTGGAGATATTAAAATGGGTTGAAATAGAAATTTGGTTGGGTCATGACCCGCCCAAATTTATTTTTGGCTCAAATGGGTTAAAATCGGGAATCATGAACTGTTCAATTTGACCCACTTAATCTCAATAATTTTAACATATTGTTATTTAACTTTTATAAAATTTCAAAATAACAAAAATAAGTTAGAAATGGATAGATAAATCCAAGAAAATATAAAATAGATAGTAATTCATATCTTCGATATGAGAACATAAATCACACTAATGCAAATAAAGAGTCTTATAACGAATTGAAATTGGAGATAAAAGGGAAAAGGGTCAAAAATACCTCTCAATTTTGATTCATTAGTTAACTATGCATGTACCGTTAAAATGCAGTTATTCTTGCCCCTGTCGTTACTAATCTTATCATTTGTGCTCCTATGTGGACGGAAATTCCTAAATCGACTTAAATTAACCCGAATCTTAAAAAATGACCAATTTCCCATTTTAAACCCATACCCCGACCCCTCTAACTTTTAACGCAATAAACATTAACTCATTCCCCTTTACCCACTCTCTCAAAAGATAAATATCCCCTCTGACTGTTCTTCATTTTCCTTACCCATTTCCCTTACTGATTTTTTTCCCCTCTGATTGTTCTTCCACCATCCCCTCCCTTCCCCTCTCCTCCGATAGTTTTCCTAATCTCATAAAATAGTTATCCGTCTCAAAGAAAATGTGTTTGTGGTTTGGTGGTCAAAACACTAATTTTGAGTACTACATCTAATTCGAGAAAAAGATTTTCCAGATGTCTTTGTCCGGATGTAAGTATAAGAACTGATTTCTTCCTATTATTCAATTTTTTTTGTTCTTAATTATTGTTATTATCATATTTTTGGTTGTTATGGCAATTTTTTTGTGGATATTGGGAATGGGAAGACCAAGCTTTTTTCGAATAGCTTACCTGATGTCAAGATTGAAATGGATAATTCGAAGATTAAAATGGAGAATTTGAAGATTGAAGAAGGTCATTTGTCGGAGAAAAATTGCTACATTGAAGGCAACTAATGATTTGGAATTGAAAAAAGTTAGGCTATTTGAAGACAAGTATCGCCAGATAAAATACAAAATTATAATCTCATGTTTTTTTGTTGGATTTGTAGCTGTGTTGATGATAAAGTGAACTCAGTTGTTAGTGTTTAGTGTCCGAAATCAGTTGTTAGTGTTTAGTGAATTCAGTTGATAGTGTTTAATGTCTTTTGTGATGTTGATGAAGTAATGACTTTTATTCTTCTTTTTGGTGTTGTAATGAATGTCCTAAGGACTGATGTATTGACGTCAAACTATTTTAATATGAAGTAATGTTTTATTGTTGAAGTAATGTTAATATTTGTACTAATCACTCTTTATCTTTCTTTTACACAGTAATAAAACTGGAACAAAACTGCAAGATCAAATATTGAAAAGAAACTTATTCTAAACATTACATATATATATATATATATATATATAGATGAACACTTCATATATATTGACAAAAAATTGATTCGAACATAAAGAAGTTAGTTCAATACATATCCCAACAAAAGTTAGTTCATATACAAAAAAAAATTAATACATCAACAAGTTTGTTCATGACATTACAATCCCAAAAATATGCAACAAAATAACAAAATACTGTCTTCACTACTAAACTTGTCACTGTTGTGCCTTGTCATTGCCCTGTTTTGTCTTAAGTATTTCCACTCTTAATTGCTCTAACAGTCTTCCAACAGTAGATGCATTTCCCTTAAGCACTTTTGGTGCATACAAGTCACTTGGGGCAGTTGGACCATCACCAAGGAAGTTGATTTGTCTTGATCCAGTAGGTTATGCTTGTTTCTTTCTTTGTTGGATTTTAGACTTCAACTCTGAAACACCTATTGGCTTCCAAGGTATGTCATCCTCATCTTCAAGACCAAAATATTCAAAATCTTCATTTGACGCACAATCTCCACTAGGTTGTGGAGTTGTCAAGGGAAAGTCATCAACATCTTCTTCATCAATTAGTGTTCGATGTCTCTCTTTTGTTTGTTTTTTTTCCTTGTTGGATCGCTTGTCCATCTGATAAAAGACCAAAATGATTACAAGTATGATATTTAAGCATCACACTCTAAAATAAGTTACTAAATTGTCAAGCTTTCATACCTTTTCCATTTTTAATTGCTCCAACATTTTTCTAGTTTCATATGCATTTCCTTTCCATGTAGGCATTTTTGTGCATTGTCACCTAGTATAGTCAGACCATCACCAAGAAATTTGATTTGTCTTGATCCAATAAATTATGCTTGTTTGTGTCTTTGTTGGATTCTAGACTTCAACTCTCTTGGCTTCCAGGGTATGACATCCTTATCTTCGAGACCAAAATCTTCAAAATTTTCATGTGATGCATAAATACCCATTTTTCATGTGTTTTATGGTACGATCTCAGTAAACGCATTGGTTTCCACTACTATATTCGAAGAAGTTGATTCTACTCTTGTACTCTTTAAAACTAATTTTGACATGAGTCATACCACATACACTTTGATCAATTGATTTTTGTTGAGATAAAAGAGACATCGAGGATATGCTCACTCTTTTTACTTAATCGGTCGGAAATATCTCCAACCCTTTTTAAATAGATTTGGTTACATATCTCCGGTACCATGACGGAGCAGATCTGGTACTGTGATGGATAGGTTATGAAAGTCATGGATCAGGACAACATAGTATATATAGACTTTCCAAGTTCCCTATGAATTCCTCTGTCCATGTGACACATTGAACATGAGGAGGGTTATCCGCGTCGGTCCTACCTAGCATGCCACGAGGCAGGAGGCAGGTGTATATACTTGGTTATGTGGCACTTTGTACTATTGGCACCTTTAATTTCTATTGCATAACTTGCATTCATATACATTGACTATCACTAGTAAATTGACTATTGTTTGCACCCACCGGTCTTATGGGAAGTCGGTTGTGTTATGTTTGTTGTTGTGTACCTTTCGGGCCTTTAGGGTGCGATTAGGTTATTGTTTGAATATAATTGTGTATCTTGTGTCGGTTTGATAATTGGTTATATGAATGACTTCGACTGTCTGTATATTGGTGCATTTTGATTGATTGGGTTGGATTGGTCTCTTGATTGTTGTGATTTATAGCGGTGGTTACCGTTGTTATATCTCCGGTTAGTTGACTACTGTAGTGGACTCTTGTAGTGATTTGGTTGTTGGGCTAGCGACTCTAGGTACGTTCCCTTGTCTCAATTACTTGCTTCTTTTATTCTATTCCTTTGTCTCTGTTCACTTTTATTGTATGATACATCTTCTCTAATTGCTTGTACTATTCATTCCTTACTTACATGTTATTTATGCTTGTTTTACCTTTGGAGATCAGTTGGTCTATGCCTACTAAGTACCTTTTGTTGGTGCTCATACTATACTTCTGCACCCTATTGATAATAGTACAAATTCTCACCATTGATGTGTCTCGTGCGAAGAAGCTTTTGGATTCTAAAACTGGGGTGAGCTCCTAACGTTCTGAGTTGCTAATCTCCCTCTATATTGACTAGGACTAGTCTTTATATTGCATTTGGAGATGCATCTATATATATGTGTGTGTTTATCTTGTACTTTAAAATTATTTGGCTCAACTAGCGACTGATACTAGGTCTTGGGGATGTTTTGTATATATTTATTGTCTCTCTTTCATTTATTTTGATGTTTGCTTCTTATTTTCTATATTGCTTTTGGTTTCGGGCTATAGAGTTGACTTACCTATTAGTGAATATTAATAGATTTCATCGTGACTTGAGATTTTGGATTGTGACACTACCGAACTCTATTGACCCTTAAACCATAGTCATTCATATAAGTTGCTCTTTTTTTCTAGCTGTGATTCTATTCATGGTAACCACTCTAAAAGGAGTATTTGAGAGATGTATTTTAATGTATTGTTCTAAATGAATGAGAAATTTTTCTTCCAAAAAAACAACATATATTAGTCAGGTGGAAAAAGTTGTTTGTCTGCCAATTGAAGAGAAATAAATTTTGACTGATCAATATTAGAACTATTTAAATTATTATTTTTAAAGGGAAAAAACTCAAATATGTTATCAAATTTTGAGAAAAGATTCATATATGTCATTCTTTTAAGGCAAAAGGCATAAATTGCCCCCTAAACTTGTATCCAAAAGTCATTTACACACTTTAACTAATGGGGCGACCTATTACACACCTTAAGTACATAAAAGTATATTTATTTTCTCCTTCTGTCACTCAACCCAGGGCGCGTTTCGCTCCACATAGTTGATCGCGTCAACACGCTAATAAAGTCATTTTTATTTATTTTTTAATTAAAAAAACCCAACCCAACGGTTATATTCCCATTCTCTTCATATAACCCACCCACTCGACCCTAATGAACAAAAACCCTAAATTTTCATCCAAAAATTTGAATCAAGAATCCTAAATTCAAACATAGTTCAAAATTCCTTCTTTTGAATCAAAGGTAACTCTTTTTCATTATTATTCATTCATCTCTTTTCCATTTTGCTTCATTTCTCTCTTTTTCATTTTGATTTGTTTCTATCTATTTCGTATTTTGAATTTTTAGTTCTTTGATTCGCGGTAATTCTTATTAAGGTGCTACAATGGCTCGAATAAGCTTGACTAGGCTCTGTTTACAAGAGGAAGATCATGAATTGGAAGAGGTGCAATGCAAACATGATTTGTTTTGCCTTTGCTGACCTCTTGGACCCCGAGAAATCCTAGTAGAAGATATTGGGGTTGTCCTTACTATGGGGTAAGCTAATCTTTTTTAAGAGTTGAATAATTCGTTTTGTTGTTTCAAGAGCCATAGAATGATTCGTTTTATTTTTTAAGAATGCTAGATCATGCGATTTTTGTCTTTGGAAAGATGATTATAGTGATCCAAGATCCAAATTTGTGATTCCCAAGTTGTTGGGAAGAATTGCGGAGCTTGAACATAGTGTTGAATCTTCTCGAAAAGTTGAAACTTCGGATAAGGAAATCAACAAGCCTACTAAGTCGACCAAATCTATGGAAATTAAAATAGATATGAACAAGAAAGAGTCAAAAATGGACAATTTTGATGATGATTTGAAGAAGATAAAAGCAGCTGAAAAGAAATGGAAAAACAAATTGGCCAAGTCCAAGAAAAGGGAGAAACAACTTTGGATTGCTCTGTTGTGTGTTTGTATTTTAGGTGTAAGTTTAGTATTTCAAAGAGTATTGTTTCTGGAAGGAGAAGGACATTCAAGGAAATTGTCATAATCTCTTCTTGTACCAAAAATTTGCAATATTGTGTTGAACTTGTAAGGCATTTGTGTAATGAAAAGAATTTACAAAGCTTCTCTTATCTTAATTTGTCTCATTTATTGTTGCAAGTATTTGATTTTGTATTTGGTCATAAACTATACATTTAGTGTGTACAACTATCTGCTCAACTGTCTAAATTATACGTTTGTGTAGCCACTGCTAAAGTAGTCACTAATTGCCCTCCATAAACACAGAAACCATCAACTAAAAGAGAAGCAATATTGTTACATAAACAGACATTCATAACTGCATAATCATTAATCAAAATAGAAGTTAATATCTGTCAAAGCAGTTACATAATCAAACACCACAAATCAAAATGCAATCACAACTGCAATTCATTGTCTTAAGTATAAGGGTACTAAATAGGGATAAAGTGCATTGCATTGTCTATCACCCAACAAAACATAATGTCTACATTGCATTACCAACAAAAATCTACCAAAACAAGTTAGATTGCATTAGAGCTCTCTTGGCTCAAATGTGCAGCCTTAGACCTAGTCTCCATTTGTTTTCTTCCCCTCATCTCTTCAAGTTGGCTTGAGGTCATAGCTTGTTTTCCCTTCCATTTCACACCACATGGTGGTTTATGTCCAAGATCTCCAGTGACAACTGCTGAAGACTTCACATTTCTAAATCTTTCACTAGGTATTCCAAGCTGTTCAAATGAATATAAATAATCTTAATATGTGATTAAAGAAAAAATAATAAATGATATTTAAGTATAGAAATAGGGAACTTACATTAATAATAGTAGCACCACTTTGTGTGTGTAGTACACCGATTCCAACCATTCTTGTTCTGCTAGCAACACTACCCTAAAAAATAACAAAATATTCAATAAAGCAACTTATTTAAAACTTATACATGAAGTAAATAAAGGAAACTATATCACTTTTTCTATTGAACCCTTTGGTCTACCCCTTCCTCTTCCAGTTGGAGCATTAGGTGTTGCTCTTGGGCCAACAGTTCGTGTTGATGTTGGTGCAGCAGCAGGGCCAACAATTTGTGTTGATGTTGGTGCAGCAGAAGGGCCAGAAGGAGGTCTTGAACTTGGTCCAGCAGTAAAGCTTGTGCCAGAAGCAGGTGCACCAAGAGGACACTTTCTTTTATTGTGACCCTTGTTATGACAAGTGCTGCATGACATCTCAATCCCTCTTTTGGATAATTTTCCAGTTTTACTGGTTTCACCTTGCTCTTTCTTTCTTTTCTTTCCAGGCCTTCCTGGCATCTTCCTAACAGGAGGTGGTATCACAGAGATGTTTTGTGATTGTGGCCACATTTTCAGATTCATAACTGGCTAAATGAAGTAGTTGTATGTCTTCATGTATGTTTCTCTGCTATACCAATGAGAAATGTAGTTGATTGGGTCCAATTTCCTATGGTGAAGAGCAGCTATTGCATGAGGACATGGTATGCCTTTCAACATCCATGCTCTACAACTACATATTTGCCTTTGAATATCTACTACATGTATGTATGGTCCATGAAGTACCTCATACCCTATATCTAAATTTCATTCAATGCTGCATTTCATAGACTTAGTTGTGTTATCTTGTAGAACCTTCATTGACATGGGAGAAATGTCACAGATCCAAGTATTGCAAAACTCTCTCATCTGCCTTATTCTTTTTATCATTTTCGCCCTAATTTCTTCAAGCGTTGTAATTATAGTCTTATGTCTTGCTGCTAATATCCATGAATTGAAACATTCAGCCATGTTATTGTCTACAACATCACATTTTGAGGTAAGATTGAAGTAAAGCTTGCTCCGTCTTTCAGGATTATAATACAACAAGTGATTAACTATATTATTGCCCAACCTTTTCATATAACTAATGTTATCTTTTAACTCAGCCTCAAAAGTAGACCTTGCACACCTCCAGAAACATTTCTTTCTCTCAAGACCTCTCCATCTCTTTGACCAGTTAGCAAGGATGTGCCTAGCACACATTTTATGCTCAACATTTGGCAAATGATCAGTTATGGCAATTTCAAGACCCTATAAGAAAATTCAAGACATGAAACTAAGAAACTAAGACATTCATAAATAAATGGCATTCAAGACATGAAATAAATCAAACAAATAAATAAATATTCTAACCTTTTGCATATCTGATATGATTGTGAGGTCTGTACCATCTCCCAACTGAAGATCTTCCTTTAGATGTTTGACAAACCAAGCCCAAGTAAACTTATTTTCAACTTCAACTACTGCCCAAGCCAGTGGCAGCATTTGATTGTTCCCATCTTTACAAACAACAACCAATAATTGACCTTTAGATACTCCCTTTAGAAAACAACCATCCAAACCAACACACCTCCTACAACCAGCCAAGAAGGACTTCTTCATTGCATCAAAACATATGTAGAAGCCTTGAAACATTTTTCTACCATTTTCAAATGTTTCTTCATGAAGCTTGACTACACATGTACTACCTGGATTAGTTCTTAGCAACTCATCTTTGTAGTCCAAAATCCTCCCAAACTCAAGAACATAGTCACCCATTAACTCCTGTAATACTTTGTTTCTTACTCTCCTACACACTGTTCTTCCAACATATAAATTCAATTCTTTTTTAATAAGCCCTTGAAACTCAAAGATTCTAATGTCAGGTTGTTCCTTTATCCTTTCACTGTAATGACTAGATAAAAACTTGTTATTATAAAGCTTGCTCCTATTAGTAGGATCACATTTGTGAACTGGATTGTATGTCTTTACAACAAAATTGTCCTAGAATCAAAGCTAGCAAATAAAACCCAAGGACAACCAACTGTACACCTAAGCCTTACCCTTGTTGGTTCATAATATACATTTCAATTGCAACATGTTCAGCAACAGCATATTTGGTAACAGCAGATCTAAACTCATTAACACTTTCAAATACAAGACCCAATTCCCACACTACTTTTTGAGAAGATGCATCAAATACAACTCTATTCACCTTCTTTCTCCTTATTGGCTTAACTCTCTCTTTGTTGAACCTCTTCTTTATCATCACTGAAAGCATCTGGATCTGTTTCAAAACTGGCAGCTTCATCTGAGGGATAATAAGGCTCATCACCAGCTAGCTTGCCTTCTAAGTTGTTTCTATTACCACCTGTAGATTCATCATACCCAGCATCTGGCCCTTTTTTTCTGTTCCTAACTTGACATAATCAGGAAATGGAGCTCTTTCTCCCATTTTCCTTCTCTTTCTTTTACTCCTTTCCTCCCTAAAACTTCTTAGTTCATCATCTACATCACTCACATTAAATCCCCCCCTCCCCATTCAATGATTCTCTATCTGCATCTTGTTCATTAGAAGGATGGACAGGGTCAGGAATTGGATCAGAGGAAGGATGAACATGGTTAAGAGTTGGATCAGTAGAAGGATGGATAGGGGTTGGAGTTTGATGAGTAGGAAGAGGAGTATTTGGAGCAGTGAAAGAGTGTACATGAGAAAATGTATTTGAATTGACAGGGACAGGGGCAGGGACATAAGCAGGGGCAGGGTTTGAGGAAAGGTTTGAGGCATTTTCTTGGGCCTCATGTGTTGGTTCTAATTCAGCATCAAAAGATGCATTAGGCCCACTGTTTTGAGATGCTCCCTCACCTACTCCATTTTCCCCATATTCCAATAAAGGTGGGACCAAAACTGGATCAGCAACAAAGTGACACACAAAACAGTCCAAAATATCTCCATGACTCAAACACTCAGCAATAAAAGTAGTATCATAGTCAGATTTGATTTATAACATAGCAGTACTTCTAGGAAGTTTCACATACAACACACATTGACACATTGTCCAGGTTCATACCCCAACTCTTTCAGACAATCCCTCAATTCAAAATTAGATAACCTATCTATATCAACATCTAAAAACTCATAAACTCCTCCACCATGATATGGTTTCCCCTTGTATCCCCTTTTTCCAATCTTAATAACACCACCGTGATAAAATCTCAAAGTAATCAATTCAAAAGACATTTTAACCTGAAAATAATGTTATCAGTTGACCCTCAACAACAACGACAAAACATATACAACAACAAAGGGGAATTATGTGAATGAAAGGCGACATACAGTAAACTTGAAAAAAAAAGTAAAGACGAAATAACCCTAAGCTAAAAAGTATGAACTATGAAGTAACCCTAGAAATGTTTGACTGACCTTTCAGATATGGAGACGATAACAAACTATGAACGATGAACGTCTCGATTGTACCCACCAACACCTAGTAACCATCGATTTGCTTCCACCAAACGATGAACGCCTAGATCGACAACACACCAATGTTCTTCAAATATAACAGTGAAAACTTGATTAGATGGTTAAAACTACAAGGATGCTTCAAAAACACCACAAAATCGAAGAAATCTTTAGCTAAAATAGTGAAAACTTGATTAGATGGTTAAAACTACAAGGATGCTTCAAAAACACCACAAAATCGAAGAAATCTTTAGCTAAAATTAGGATTTACAAATGAATTTTTTCGATTAGGTTTTGGTGTTCTTAGAGAAAGGAAACGGGTGGGTGAAATAAATGGACTAGGGTAAAATAAAATGGATTTGGGTGAAAAGAATCGGGTTTGGGTCAAATGAATCGGATTGGGGTCTTTTATTACGTGGCTTAACTAGGAGGCGAGTGGCTCTCACTCTAGGCATAATGTCCTGGGTTGGGTGACAGAAGGGGGAAATAAATATATTTTTATGTACTTAAAGTGTGTAATAGGTCACCCTATTAGTTAAAGTGTATAAACGACTTTTGGGTATATATTTAGAGGGGAATTTATGCCTTTTGCCTTCTTTTAAAGTTCAGTTCATATATGTCATTTTCATTCGAAAAGATTAATCCATTTCATTATTTGTTAATTGAAGTAACATAAATGAACCAAACTTTTAATAGATGACATTAAGGGTGGCAACGGAACCGGGAGGTTCCGGTTCCGGTTCCGGTCCGTTACCGGTTCCGTCTCGGTTCCGGTTAGTGCCGGTTAGATCCGGACTTGTTCCAGTCCGGGAGGGGTAACGGGACGGAAACCGGGATTTACCGGTCCGTCCCGGTCCGGTTAGTCCCGGTTCCGTCCCGGTTCGGTCCGATTCGGAACTTTTTTTTTTTTTTTTTTTTAATCTGAAAATTTGAAAAATAGCCGTTGAGAGCCGTTGGGCAACGGGTTTTGGGCCCCACCAACGGCTCTTTCACCCCATAACCCCCCATTTACACCTCCGTACCCCCCAAACTTTTTTTAATACCCCAAACTTCTTAAAACTACATTTTCAACCTTTTTTTTTAACTATAAATACCCCTAATCTTTCATTCTTTTCACTCACAAAAATATCTTATAATCTCTCTACTCTCTACTCTCTAAATTCTCTTATTCTCGACTTCTCGTTAAAATTACAAATTTGATCTTTGGAAATTAGAGCTTCAAAATTCAACTTTCAATTTTCGCCTTCCGGTCATACACGTCTACTTTTTCAAGTAGACGTTTGGTACATTCGTTCCAACTCACTTTTCATTTAGTTATTTCTTTGTTTACATTTAATTATTTATTTTGTGAGTAATTAATCTCTAGTCTCTACTTATTTAGTTGTTTATTTGTTTAAAACTTTGCTAATCATTTTCGTATTATATATAATTTGCTCACTTTTTATATTTTGAATATGGATTTTGGAAAAAACATTATTGAAAAGGGTAAAACAACCATAGTTAATTCGTTCACTAATTTATCTAGCTCAAAATCCAAGAAAAATAAAAAAACCGGTAGTACTTCTCAATCTAAAACTAAAAAAACTTCTCAATTAAGAATAAATACGGATGATTATACGCATGTTGATGAAACTGTTTTTAATATTGATAGTAATAGTGGATTAGATCCTTATCATGAACATTTACAAAGAAGATTTGGTAATTTTGAAGAGGAATTACCTGAAGATGATGAACATGATGTTAATGATTATGTTGATAGTTTTGATAATAATGTTGATGAATATGATGATGATGAAACTGAGCCACCGTCGGCTACTAGTCCCCCTCCCAATCCCTCTTCCCCGGCTCCCGCTCCCTTTCGTTGTCCTGCTCCCATTCCCCCCGTGCATCCTAGGACTAAGGTAGAACGCGCTAAAAAATCAGTTGTGTGGCAATTTATGACTCAGAATGAAGATAAAACACAAGCTATTTGTAATAAATGTAAACATAGAATGAATCATAAAACTGTAGGAAAACAGGGTGGGACGGGACATTTGAGTAATCATTTAATGTCATGTTGTAAAAATGAATTTTTGCATGCTAAAGCTGTAGCCGAAGCTAAAAAAAATGGTACCACCCTTCCTGAAAATGTAGGAGTAGATGGCTCTAATATGGTCCAAACACAATTAAATCCTTCTAATGTTTCTGGTTCTAGTATACAACGGTCATATAGTAGAGAAAAAGATCTTGAAGAATTAGCTAAAATGATTGTTGTTATGGGTTTGCCATTTAGTTTTGCTGAAAATCCCGGTTTTATTCATTATATTCAAATTGTGTATAATCCACATTTTAAAGGTTTTACTAGAAATACAATTAAAAAGGCTATCTTTGATTATCAAGCTCAACATTTTCAATATCTTCGTTGTTTATTTTATTATAACAATTGTAAAATAGCTATTACTTCTGATATGGGCCGTAGTGTAAATGGTAATGATTATTTCACAATTACTGCGCATTGGATTGATGAAAATTGGACTTTGCAAAAAAGAATTTTAGGTTATAAATGTTGTGAAATGCATAAAACCGGTAGTTATATAGCTCAAACAATTATAGATGTTTTGCAAAACTATGGAATTTGTGATAAAATAAGTAGTGTCACATTAGATAATGCTTCTAATAATAGTAATGCTGTTGAAATACTAAAACCGTCTCTTTGCCCTATTTATATTGATGGTTTTCATATTAGGTGTGCTGCACACATATATAATTTGATTGTTAGAGATGGTATAGCAATATATGATGATGGTTGCACAAAAGTTGAAACTGCATGTCATTTTATTTTTAAATGTCAAGTTAAGTCTAGACGTAGAGATTTTGAAAATCGTTGTCGTGAATTTAATCTTCCACCTAGAAAAATTCCAAAATCAGTGTGTACAAGATGGAATTCTTTATTTGAAATGCTTGAAGTTGCTTATGAATATAGGAAACCTTTACAAATGGTTTGGAATGCTCATAATTCAAATATGACATATAGACTTGATGATAATGATTGGAATGACATAAAAGAACTTATAGAATTCTTAAAAGTTTTTTATTTAACTACAAAAAAAATATCTGCACTTTATTATCCAACTATTTGCTCTGTTTTACCTAATATTTGTGCTATTTCTACTAAATTTTATAAATTCAAAAATAAACCAAGATTTGAACAATCTGTTAAGAAAATGATTGAAAAATTTAAAAAATATTTTATTCCTATTCCTCAAATTTATTTAACTGCTTGTTTGTTAAACCCACATTACAAAGATGAAGGTGCATCACGAATGGTTGATAAAATATATTTTAATTTGGGTATTGATAGTGAAGATGATGAAACACCTAGTTGTCAAGATGTTAAAGATAGTATAAAAATTGAAGCTAGAAAATTGTACGACTTGTATAATTCTAATATAAGGAATGTAGTACATAACGAAGAGCCTCAAAGTTCTAGGAGTAGATATAATAATGAAGATGATATTGATGATATGATAGATTGTATTATTGAACTTTCTCATAATGATAGAAATGATTTTGATGCATATATTAATCAAAATACAGAACCTACTACTATTGATCTTCTAGAATGGTGGAGCAATCGCGGCAAAGGATTTCCAAAACTACAACCGGTTGCTCGAGATGTGTTAGCTATTCAAGCATCTTCAGTAGCTTCGGAAGGCGCTTTTAGTGCAGCAAGATTTCAAATTGGAGAGCATAGATATTCATTAGCAGCAGATAGCTTGGAGATATCCGTACTATTTAGAGATTGGATTAATGGCGAGAGAAGGAGTTATGGTCGTCCACCTCTACCGACCAAATTTGAAAATGACGTTGATGAAATAATGCTAGATTTTAGTGATGACGGCATTGATGCAATGGAAGAACTAGCTAATCAACCAATTCCAGAGCATGTTACTAGAGAAATGTTAAATGATTTAAAAAAAGATTTCCTTGGTAGCATGAACTATTAAATTTAAATGTCTATTAGTATGAGTATAATAATTCGAGGTCTAATTCAAACAGAACCCTTCCTAGAAGGTGGCTGTGTAGATTAGATTTTTTAATACTCTACTAATATTTTGTAACTCAACTTGTACTATTTAATTAATATTAATAAAAGTATAGGCTATTCGCCTTAATTTTTTTTTATTATTGTCTTCAAAAGTTCAAATTTAACTTTTAAAGTGTGAAATTTAAACTTTTATAGTTTTAAAGTTTGAATTTAAATTTTCAAACTTTTAAAATTTAAACTTTAAAGTGTGAAATTTAAATTTTTATAGTTTTATAGTTTTAAAGTTTATAATTTAAATTTAAATTTTCAAACTTTTAAAGTGTGAATTGTGAAATTTAAACTTTTTATAGTTTTAAAGTTTGAAATTTGAATTTAAATTTTCAAACTTTTAAACGGTGAAATTTAAACTTTTATAGTTTTAAAGTTTGAATTTAAATTTTCAAACTTTT
Organism: Solanum stenotomum; assembly: GCF_019186545.1. Lineage (NCBI taxonomy): Eukaryota > Viridiplantae > Streptophyta > Magnoliopsida > Solanales > Solanaceae > Solanum > Solanum stenotomum. Next base: position 27,987,856 of record NC_064290.1, on the reverse strand, counting down.
AAAATTTAAACTTTAAAGTGTGAAATTTAAATTTTTATAGTTTTAAAGTTTATAATTTAAATTTAAATTTTCAAACTTTTAAAGTGTGAATTGTGAAATTTAACTTTTTATAGTTTTAAAGTTTGAAATTTGAATTTAAATTTTCAAACTTTTAAACGGTGAAATTTAAACTTTTATAGTTTTAAAGTTTGAATTTAAATTTTCAAAGTTTTAAATTGTGAAATTTAAATTTTTATACTTTTAAAAGTTTGTATTTAAAACTTTAAAAGTATAAATTTTAAGTGTAATATTCCTAATTTTTTAATTTTAATAAAAAAATATAATTTATAACGGTTGGACCCGATTTCCAATTTCCGGTCCGGTCCGTTACCGGTCCGGGACGGGTACAGGTATTTTTTTCCGGAATTACCGGTTCCGGCCTGTGGTGCCCGGTTCCGTTCCGGTTCCAGAACGTCCCGATCCGGTAGTTCCGTTACCGGTTCCATTGCTACCCTTAGATGACATATATAAACTTTTTCTCAAAGTTTGATGACATATTTGAATCTTTTTCTTCAAAAAATTGATTTTATTAATAACATGGCCTAATTATAATTGACCACTTGTAAGAATTGATTTTGCAAAACCAAATTCATTCTTAAACAAAAATGACATAAATGAGTAAAATTTTTAACGAATAATATGTATAAACTTTTTCTCAAAATTCAATGACATATTTGAGTCTTTTCCTTTTTCTTTCTTTTTTTAATGTAGTAATTGGAGTGTGTTAAATTTTGGCTTTGAAAAAGTACAGTTTTGGTGCCGCACTTCTCAAATAAGTATTATTCAGACAAAAAAAAAATGTCGACTGGCACCCCTCTCACTGTTTTCAGATGACTCACAACACTCTTCCGTGATTTCTGGAGAAAGAGAAAGGATAAAAGAAAAAACACAAACAAAATCAACTATCTAGTGAACTATTTTTCTCTTCTGCCTTGGACCTCTTTGAAACTCTAAGATCAGCAAGGAGAGGTTTAGGAAGGTCAAGCAAAACATCTCGAGAACAGACATTAGATGGTGCTGAAGATCGCTTTAATATCTCAAATAAGGGAGCAGCAGCTGATGTTCCTGCAGCAGCATTTTTACCTTGACTTCTTGATTTGGCTTGGAAGCTTCCAAACTTAGTTGTACTATTTCTGTTTGGAAGGTTTTCTTTCACCACCTGAAACAAAGAACATGAGTAAAATCATTGAATATCTTTGCAAACCAATATCCATTTTATAGTATTAAATGAATAAGAGCCATACAAAAGCAAGCCATGCTATGATTTCTTATAGTATTAAGTTATTTAGACTATTGAATATGCATTTTCAATTAATGCTAACCTTTTCTCATATCTTGTTTCTTAACTTCTGGGGACTTTCTACTTCTTACTAGGAGAAAAGTCAAATATCCTCCAGATAGGCATACTTATCCCACTGGAAATTGTGATCTACCAAGATTCTCACTGTATATAGACAAGGAAAAATATAGCATATGCTAGAGTTGGATTATATGATGATAGTGGTTGAGGAGCAGAGAGATGGGTAGAAGGGAGGGGCTTATCAAATGTGAATAATAATAATGGAGGAACATGAGCAGCACAACAACAGGTAAGTCAGGTCTCATTCCCCAATCATTTGATGAAAATAAAAAGAAGTAAAAAAGATCATAGTTAGAAGCATTACAAAACTACAAAATAGTTACTATATGGGTGATCGCAAAACATCAGATGCACAAATGTGAAACTTTCATGAAGATTTACCATATCTGAAGAATCCTCTGACATTGACATTGAGCTTTGGCTATTGCTGTCATCCCGTCCAAAGATGAAAGAACGAACTACAGTTGAACTTTGTTTATGGGATGATGGAAGATGATTTGTAACTCGTCCAAGAAAAGAGGACTACAGAGTAAAACAATCAGCAGATGTACACTAAGTATTAGTCATACAATGTCTAAACAAGGAATAGAGATAAAAAGAAATAATGAGGAAAAAGAAAAAGAGCTATGCAATAGTTGGACCATAGAACTTGAATATAACTGGGGGAAGAGAACTGGTGCCCAATTGCAAGGCCTAAGTGTACCAAATGGTACTTGTGCAGTTGTGCTAGGATCCAAAATAAATGAAAATATATTCCCCAGATACAGCTGCACCAACATGCTATTATCTGGTAAGTATAGAATGACATTGAGGTCCATAGTTAATCACTTCTCGAATCCCAAATCAGCAAATGGATACAAAAATAAGCTAGTTTCTTAAAATAGAGTAGACTCCAATCAAATGTGATCCTAAAAGTTTAAGTGAATGTTTCTGGATATCTTTTTATTCATGGATAAATTACACCCAACCTAAGTTTCATGTTCCTAGTTACAAAAGTAAATTAAGGGGTGTTTGGACATGTTTTTTTTAAGTATCTTACAAAGCTAAAAGTCATAAGTTGAGACTATCCAACTTTTGGCTTTTAGCTTATTTGTACTTTTTCAGTCTTAAAAGACGTGCTTAAAAGCTATGTTGCTCAGACTCTCTAAAAATATTGCTGCACTTGTGTCGGATTCTTCAAAAATGCACTACTTTTGATGGATCCAACACACACTTGATGAAATTTTGAAGAGTCCGAGCAAAACATAGCTTAAAAGTACATTTCGTCTTTCCAAACATCTCAAAAAAAAAAAAAAAAAAAAAAAAAAAGAGGGTACTTGAAATAAGCCAATCCAAACACCCACTAAGACAAATTTTACCTTCAAAGAGCTTTTTTTCTTTTGATCCCCTAGCACTGTATCAAAGAACGCTGCAAAGTTGCAACAGCAATGAAAGGTAAGGAAATAATGCTGACAATTAAAACATAATAAAAAAATACTTCACCATTCTTTTAAAAAAATCATACTTAAACAAGTATTTATAAATGTTGGGATAACACCTACAGGATGCTTTTGGTTTTCTCTTATCCGGCATAGTATTAAGTTTCTTTATAAGTTCAAATATCTCACTGGAACTTTCATCCTCAATAGGCGACGCTACAGTTGTAACCTCCTGTTTCGTGTTTAGTAAAGCTGAGTAAGTTATCAAACAAAATGAAAGAAAGTGTTTGTTAAAGCAAAGAATTTAACACAAAAGGTTAATGTGATGTGTCAGTGTGTCAAATCTAACATTGCAAACTCACAGAGTTATAAAGTATGCGCTGCTTGACAACCCTCTTTTCAGTTTCCTCGTCTTCATCAGATAAGAATATATCATCTTTATCCACAAACATCTGAACTATTATTTGCTTTGCTTTTTTTGAACTCAACCGAGTAGAACTCTTAGGTACTGCATCCATGTCAGTGATGCCATTGACCTCTTTTTCACACTCTTCGCTTTCTAGTTCATCATCAACCGACATCGTCTCTTTTTGTTCTACACCACATTTTAACCGTTGCAGCAAATTTTCAGTTCCAGCTGCATCCTGCTGCTCAAGCCACTTTTGATGAAGTTCATTCCGCTTTTCATTATCAATTTTCTTTTCTTTGTAATCAGTGGCAATAATATCATGGAGTTCAGCAGAATCATCAATATCATCATCGTTTTCATTATCACCAAACCGGATTAGGTCATTATCACTGTCATCTTCTTCCTCCGCTTCATCATCAACAAATGCTTTAACAGGGTCTCCCTTTGGAGAATTGCTGCCGCCGCCACCTTTTATATACGGACTAATATTCTCCTTGTCAGTATCCTCCTCATCTGATGAACTTTTAAAAGGGAAATATTTTTATTTTCTGAAGTAAATTGCAATAAGGATGCTCACTTGTTTTAGCATAAAATAATGACAACAATCAAATAGACTTTTCTGTTTGTGGATATATGATTCTTTGCAAAAGAGAAAATAGGAGCTTTTCCAGCCTAGGTTGCAGTAAAATTAGATTTGCTTGCATAGATACTTTCCAGAACCAATTACCTTTCATCTGGAGGGACAGAATCAAACTTCAAGTTCAAAGCAAGGAGAGACGGTGCCATTACTTCTTCTGAAGGACTAGAGGCCAGGTCATCAAGTATCACATCCTTACTGCCAGTTGGTTCAGAATCATCAAATAGATCCTGACAAATTGAAAAAGCTCCAGCATTCAGATTTTCTTTGGCTATTTGCAAACCTGGTGTTACTAATAATAGCTCCCTTTTTAATAGAAAAGATAAGAAACTACCTGAGTGTCATCAACGGGAGCTCTAAATACAGCATTGGGCCTTTCATCCAAAGCCTGCAGTGAGATAATAGCAGCAGCACTTAGCAATTCATAATCTTATTCAGTTTCAAATGCCAATCTCTAATGTTTCTAGGTTCTACCACAGTTCCAAATACCATCAATATAGATTGCAGACTTCAGGCAGCATATTGACAATCTTTAACCTGGATGAGGTTGAAAAGGTACGGACTCCATGTCAATTCATAGCACAATTATGGCGTTAGAGTTTAAAAGGCACGGGTCTCATGTACGCTTAGTCAAAACTAGATTTGGTTAAAAAAAAATCTGGTTAAAGTTGGTCTCTTTCCCTGAGTCATGCCTAGAAAACAGTTTCTTCCACTAACAATATTCAGCACCTACTTCAGCCAAAGAAGGAACTAGACAAAAACTAATTCGATGTTACATTTCAACAAAAGTTACAAACAGCTCACAAAAGTTAAATAAATGAAACATGCTTATCCAAATGATTGAAAAGTAAAGGCCTTAACCAGTTCTCAAGACACTATTTGAAGTCCAAGTTAAATTCTTTTACAGAAACTACCTTCAACTCAATTGTGAAAAGGAACGACATCCAGACCAGACACAAAGCTGAACTCAATGCAGCAATTTCACTTACCATTTCATCAAGAACAATTTCACTGCTTCTCTTTATTGGAGGTACTGAAATTCCATCAATATTGGAGTTTTCTGTAGTCCTACCCATTTCTGTGCCATGTGCATCCACTTTCCCTTCCGTCTCTATTTCCAGTTTGTCAACTCTCTGCTCTTCAGAATATGCACTCTTTGCGTCTACTTCCATTGTAACCTCTCTCAAAGCACTAAACTTGTGAATGGAATCGTTGCTGATTAGCATCGCGGTCCTGCTAGCAAAGTAACATAGAAATGTATAGATAAGAAGTGAGAAACCACAACCTATAAATATTTATTTAATAAGACACATATTTGCTTAAATGTCAACTACTACCGACTTTTTCGAGATTTCAAGCTTCCTTTTCCGAATCTTCTCCAGCACCGAGGATATTGGCTTATGTACAACTGGTATAGGCTTAAATGTTGCATCCTTACTTTCTGATCAAGTTAGGAAAAATAACATGTGAGTTCCATGATGTCTGACACAGTTGGTACAAGCACACCTTTTCCATTAGAAAGAAGATCTACTCCCTCTATCACAATTTATATGACACTATATTTTAAGAAGCTTCAAAATGGTTGACACCATTCTATTTCCATACAACTTTAGCAAGTTCAAAAAATCCAAATTTATTAAACTATTCCAATTTTTCAACTTTAGTATAAGTTTTCTTCATCGAATCAACATTTCAATCATACTTTCATAGTTTATTCAACTATCACTAACGTAATACAAATGAAAAATTAAACTTTCGCATCCAATCAAAATTGGACAGAGGAAGTACTAAAAACAGTATATACAGACCTCGCAATAATCGCTGAGTATCAACATGAAGCTGCCGACAAAATGCTTTATTTTCCTGTATGTCAACAAGTAAATCCAAGAATGTCAAACTAGCATATGCACATGCAAGAATTAGCACAAATTACAAAGTTGTGTATATATAAATAAACCACAACAACTATGCCTCAAGATAGACGATTGAGTATCAGATATTTTATCTGCTCAACAAACCTTTTCTTCTCTTCTTTTGTTCGAAGCCAGTTCTTTAGACTTCACTTCTCTACCAATGTCACCTTTAGATCTCTTCTTCTTATTTTTCTTTTTGTCATCTCCTTCATCTAGTTGTAATCCCAATTTCTCCATATTCATATCCCCAATCACTTCGTCAATTCCCCCAATTTCTTCATGAATCTCTTTTGTCACATCACCAGATACCAAATCTTCCCCAATTTCTCTACTTTGTTTATGTTCTTTGCCATGAGACTGATCATCGTCCTCACCAAATTCTAGAGATCTTTTAACCTCTTGGCACTGCTGACCAGAAACGAGAACATCCTTGTCATCAAAGTCCTCACTATGCTTCTCATCAGAAACAGGCTCTAATCTGATCTCAATTTCGCTGTTTTGTAGTGATAGGAGTTCAGTAGAATCAGCAGAATTTTGTTGAGCTTCCCTACTATCACCGCCCTTTTCCTCAGAAACAGATCCAACTCTTATCTCATCCTCGGTGCCCTGTGATGAGACAGGTTCAGGTTCAGTTGAATCAACAGAATCTTCTTCTAAAGCTTCCAATTTGGAAAAATCAACCTTAGGAAAGTCAAAGACGTCGTCTATTGGGGGACGATGTTGATTTTTGGAGGCTGCTAGAGCTTTCTTTAAACGTTTGAATCTCGGACGGTGGACCTCCGGCGAAACGTCCTTCGGCATGTAAAAGGACTGATAATCGTCATCGCTTTCCATGAATCAGTTGGATCAAAATGGGACTGAGAAATGGAGATGAGGGGATACTGGATGTGTGAAGAACAAAAAAGTGGATCTTATTTGTGAAATGATGAAAGTGGGGAGCGGTAAAGATTGAAATGGAGATAAGGGTTTTAGCGCCAAATAATTCGAATTTTCACCAAAGATTACCGCCAAATGGCTGAATTTGTGCTTCCGCCGCCTACTCCTATTTGGAAACGGTAATTGGAGGTTGGCCATATAATTACTTGGTCAAAGAATAATTAAATGTAATAGGCATGGGATATTCAAAGGGTTATAAATTAGGGAAAAGGGTCAAAAATACCCCCAACTTTGGTTTATTGTTTGACTTTACCCTCGCCGTTAAAATGAAGTTAATTGTACCCCTCCCGTTACTAATTTCACCAAAATTACCCCTCATTTAGACGGAATCCCCAAAATTGATCCAAATTGACCCAATTACCCGGATTTTTAAAAAAAACCCTATTCCCTATTTTTAACCCAATGACCCGACCCCCTCAATTTTTTACCTATGCTCTCTCTTTAGAGAATCTCATTTTCTCCCAAATTTACCCATTAACTTCTCCTTTGATTTTCTACAGCGATCTTGCTCAACAAATCGATTTTTCGCCAACGAAAAATAAGATTTTTGGATTTTAAGTTGTTTTGCCTACGGCATCTCTCTTTCGTTCTACCCATTGTTCTTCCAGCGTCTCTTTTTTCGTTGACCTCTGATTTTTCTTCTCAGAAAATGTCACAAAATAGTTATTCGTCTCAAAGAAAATGTTCTTGTGGTTTGGTGGTCAAAACAATGATTTCGAGTACTACATCTAATCCGGGAAGAAGATTTTTCCGATGTCCTCGTCCAGATGTAAGTATATGAACTGATTTATTCCTATTATTGATCTGATTTGGTATTTCTTCGTATGATCTTATTTCGTATTTATTCGTATGAACTGATTTCGAGTATTCTTATGGCAGTTTTCTTCATGTGGATATTGGGAATGGGAAGACCAAGCTTTTCCTGAAGTAGCTTACCTACGTAATTTAGAGTCATCGTTGAAAGATGTCAAGATGGAAATGGATAATTCGAAGATTGAAGTGGAGAATTTGAAGATTGAAATGGAGAACTTGAAGATTGTTGTGGAAAATTTGAAGATAAAAGTAGGTCATTTGTCGGAAACAATTGCTACATTGGAGGCATCAAATGATTTGGTAGTGGAAAAAGTTAGGACATTTCAAGACAAATATCACAAGATAAAGTACAAAGTTATGATTTCATGTTTTCTTTTTGTTGAATTTCTAGTTGCATTAACGACTAAGTGACTTCCTTTGTTAGTGTTTACTTTCAACATTAGTTATTAGTGTTTAGTGAATTTAGTTGTTAGTGTCTTTTGTGATGTTGGTTCCCTTTTTGTTCTTCATTTTGGTGTTGTAATGGAAGGACCTTTTTATTCTTCATTTTGGTGTTGTAATGGAAGGACATATGCACTGATATAATATGAAGTAATGTTTAGTAGTTGAAGTAATACACACTAAAAAGTAATGTTCAAACTTGGCACCATTCTGGGAATGTATTTGCTTAATATAACAAATGTTTTTGCTTCCTACTTAAAATGCACACATACCAAATTACATGCAATGTATCTATAGCAACAAAGACTATTGGTCCCGTCATTATTGTCATACAACAACACAACTGAACAAAATTGCACATTTACAAAATCTGACCATTTATGATCTCTCCCTTACACATTTACAGAACACGATGAACACTTCATATATAATGACAAAAAACTGATTTGAACATAGAGAAGTTAGTTCAGTACATACCCCAAAAGAAGTTAGTGCAAATACAAAAAACTTTTAAACACATAAACATGTTTTTGTATGCCATTAGTATCTCAAAAACATGCAACAAAATAACAAAATATTGTCTTCATTACTGAACTTGTCATTGTTGTGCCTTGCCATTACCCTTTTTTGTCTTAAGTTTTTCCACTCTTGATTGCTCCAACATTCTTCCAGTAATAGATGCATTGCCCTTCCACGTAAGTCCCTTTGGTGCATACAAATCATTTGGTACACTCGAACCATCTCCAAGGAAGTTGATTCTTCTTGATCCTGTAGGTCGTGCCTGATTCTGTCTTTGTTGGATTCTAGAATTCAACTCTGAAAAATCTCTTGGCTTCCATGGCATGTCATTTTCAACATCAATATCAAAATCTTCATCTTCATCTTCATCTTCATCTTGAGTAGGCTGTGGAGCTGTTAAGGGAAAGTCCTCAACATCTTCTTCATCAATTAGTGTTTTATGCCTCTTATTTCCTTGTTTCTTTTCCTTGTTGGATCGCATATCCATCTGATTAAAAGACCACAATGATACACTAAGCATCACTCTTGTAAAATAGGTTACTAAATTGTCCAACTTTCATACCTTTTCTTTTCTTAATTGCTCCAACATATTTTCAATTTCAGGTGCATTCCCCTTCCATGTAGGCCCTTTTGGTGAAAAATCTCTTGGCTTCCATGGCATGTCATCCTCAACATCAAGATCAAAATCTTCATCTTCATCTTCATCTGATGCGCAATCTTGAGTAGGTTGTGTCTTATGCCTCTCATTTATTTGTTTTTTTCCCTTGTCACATTGTTTATCCATCTAATATAAGAAAAAACATGAATTTTGCCTTTTAGAAGTGACAATTACAGTATTAATAAGTGAGACAATTACAGTATGAAAAGATGGATTTTACCTTTTTCTTCTTACTCTTAACTTGTCCAGTATTAGAAGTGCCTTCTTCACTAATCTGATTAAACTGAGAAAAAACAAAAAAAATCACAATTACAAGATAAACTGATAAAATAATAGAAAAATCAAAATTACAATAACAATAACTAATAACTAATTACATAGCAAATGAAATGATTACCTTGTGACAACCTCTTGCATTGTGTCCAAGAATCCCACAGTTTGAACATGTTATTTTTCTCCCTCTTCTTGGTGCAACCCACTCAGTTTGTCTCTTAAGTGCTTCATCTTTATCTCTTTTCCTATTCACTCTAGGTCTGCCAGCTAAGTTTACCAATTCTGGTGGTTCCATTGCCTGTTTAGCTTCAATTTTTCAAAACTTTTGACCAGGCACTGGTTGTAGCTTACAATGGTAAGTCAAAAGATATGCCTCCTTAGAGTACCACCAGTGAATCCCTTCCAATGGATCAAGATTCTTGTAAAGAAGAGCCTTGATTGAATAGGGACATGGTATTCCAGTAAGATCCCATACCCTACATGTGCATTTCTTAGCTGCCAAATTGACAATGTGTCTGTCATTTCCTTCACTTACCTCAAATCCATCATCTCCATTGAAATTTAATTCACACACATTAGCAATCTTCAGGAATTCATTGTACATTTCAATAGCTATAGGACTCCAATCACAGTTCCAAGTCATCAGTTCATCTTCATTTTTGACAAACTTGGTCATAACATTGATTCTTATATCCTCAAGCATACCAATTATTGGCTTGTGTCTTGCTTCCAATATCCAAGAGTTAAATGACTCAACCAAATTGTTTTCCACCTTACTGTTCTTGCAAACAGTGTCAAAAAATACTCTACACCAAGTTTATATTGGAAAATGCAACAGATGGTCTTTTGCTTCTTCAGACAGTTGACCTAATGTCTTCAAATAATCATCCAACTCCTCTTTGTAGGTGCTCCATGCACACCACCACAATACCTTAGTCATCATTTTAGATCTCTTACCTTTTTTTCCCCAGTTGGCCTCTATGTGCCTCATACAAAATCTATGCATAGCATTAGGTAAAATATTTTTAACAGCTTCAATTAATCCCTGTATATCAATACAAGACAAATGAAAATACATAAGACAAATAAGATACAGTAAGTAAGAATGAATAAAGAAGTGACAGATATGAGAATTTACCTTTTGCATATCAGACATGAATGTGATTCCTTCTCCATTGTTGATGTTTAGAGACTTCTGAAGTAATTCCAAGAACCACACCCAAGATGCCTTGCACTCTCTATCCACAATAGCCCAAGCAATAGGATATAAATGGTTCATTGAGTCTTGACCAATAGCAGATAACAATTGACCTTTAACTTTACCCTTCAAAAATGTACCATCTAGGCCAATGAAAGGTCTCAACCCATTCTTAAATCCACTCTTCAATGCATCAAAACAAATGTACATCCTCGAAAATTTTCTTTTTCCATCTTCTAATGCATTTCTTGAAACCTTAAGGACAACATCAGTTCCTGGATTACTCTTTATTAAAGCATTTGCCTACCCAACAATTTTCTTATAATCATCACAAAAACTGCCTTCCATGTCCTCCAAAATCATTCTTTTAGCTCTCTTACACTTTTCAAAAATGAGCATTAATGTTGAAAGCAGTTTTCATATCAACTCTCATTTCCTTTATCTTGTATTTGGGATTAGCTTGCAACTTCTCCTTAAAGTAAAAGGCCATTGTAGTTGCACTGACCTTATAGTTACCACATGGATCCTTGCATGCTTTATTATGATCTCCTTTCAATGTTTTCACTCTAACACCGGCAACATGCTTTTCACCAGAAATTAGCAATAAAAAGTTGCATTTATCTTTGCAAACAACCCTAAGTCTTTTTCTGTCACTTTTTTTAGTAGTTAAGTTATAGCCATTTGCCAATGAATGCAAACTAATGTATCTTCTAGCTTCAGCTATATCCTTAAATGTCATTGACTTGTGTAAATCCTTGTAATCACATAAGCTACCATCAATTACCCTCCTCCTTTCTAGTGCAAGAACCTCTAATTCTTCAGAATTATAATCAGAGTTATCATTGGAAGTATCACTATCATTTTCAGTACCATCAGAAGTACAATCAGTAGATACATCATCAATAACTACCACATGCTCTAACATTTTGATTATATTCTCAACATAAACATCTAACTCACAATCATCAACAACAAATAAATTAATTACATCAAATTTATCATTAACAAAGGACAATAATGTCCTAATCCCCTCATCACCTTCTATTTCATAGTACTTTCCAGAAGGGACAAATACTAGTAACTGCTGCACACCCACATAGCCTAATATATTAATGTACTCATTAGTAATATCTATATAAGATAAGAGATCAGAATCATAACCTTCCCATTTATGAACAAGTTTCCTCTCATAGAGCAATTTAGGCTCTCTTATCCATTTCCCACCATAGTGAAATACTAGATCAACCAAAACCACTTTAGGCAACCTAAGACACACAAGAAACAACATTAACTTCCAAAATCATGAATGAGACAAAATAACTAAGAAAGGAAAAACAGAACACGTAAAAATGCACACAATCAAGGGACACAAAGACAACATTAATAACTTCCAAAAATAGTAATAACATTAACAAAACTCCTAAAAAGGCACACAAAGACAACAAGGGACCACATTCAATAAGAATAAACATTAACAAACTGTAAAAAAAAAAACAAACAAATAACTAAAAAATTTGGAGAAAAAGGGGACCATATTCAATAAGAATGAATAAAATATTGGCCCCACATAAAAAAAGGACCATATTCAATCAAGAATTTCCCAATTAAATATTGGGACCAGAAATCAGCCCATACTCAATAACATCTCCAAAACCTAAACCACCTCCTCCAAATTCATCAATACCCTAAAACCTACCCACAAACCCTAAATCGTAAAAAAGCAAACAAATAACTAACAATCGTGAAATTTTAGATGTAAAAAGGTAAATCCATAACTCAAAAACCTTAACCCACAACATCAACACTCGTAAATCAACAACTAAAGTAACAAATTGTTAATTTTTAGATGTAAAAAGTCAAACAAATAACCCAAAAACAGATACTCACAAACCCTAACTAACAGATCGTAATATATATCGGTAAAAAGGCAAACAAATGAGTCAAAAAGACAGATACCCACAAACCCTAACTAACATATCGTAATACATATCAGTAAAGAGGCAAACAAATGAGCCAAAAATTTGGAGACAAACCCTAACTCGTAATCAACAACGAAATAGAGATGCAGGAAGAACGAAAGAGAGATACCGTAGACAAAACAACTTAGATCCAAAAATCTTACCTTTCGTTGACGAAGAATCGATTTGTTGAGCAAGATCGCTGTAGAAATCAGAGGAAAAGTTAATGGGTAAATTTGGGAGAAAATGAGAATCTCTAAAGGGAGAGCATGAGTAAATGGAAATGGGTAATTGGGTTAATTGGTACCGGGTTATCCTAGAGGGGGTCGGGTCATTGGGTTAAAAATAGGGAATAGGGTTTTTTTTTTAAAAATCCGGGTAATTGGGTCAATTTGGATCAATTTTGGGGATTCCGTCTAAATGAGGGGTAATTTTGGTGAAATTAGTAACGGGAGGGGTACAATTAACTTCAGTTTAACGGCGAGGGTAAAGTCAAACAATAAACCAAAGTTGGGGGTATTTTTGACCCTTTTCCCTATAAATTATTGGTAATTGCATGCTTAATTACACGTTACTACTTTTTAATATTTTACTTTTATTTCTATATTTATTTTTTGTTTTTCTTTTTAAATTTTTATTATTCTAAAACTATAAATTTTGTTTTATATTATTTATATTTTCCTTCTCATTCTCAATAGTCATTTCATGTAATTTTTTGTATTATCTAAAAAACATTATTTTTTATGCTTATTTTTTTTCATTAGCATAATTTTACTAGTATTCTAATATTTTAAACTAAAGTAGAATTTATTATTGAATAAGGTTATAGACTTACATTTTTCTTTCCTTTTAAATCATATTTATGTGCGTTATTGCTGAAATTTGACATATATATGTTTTTAATAAAAAAAAGGTCATTGAGCCTATTTATTAAGAAATGAACAAAATATTTACAAGAAATACATGCCCAAATTGACCCAAATGAAAAGAAAACAAAACATATAAAGGACAAAAGCAAAACAATAGAAAAATCAAATCTATATATCTATATCTCTCTATATATATATATAATAGGAGAGGTGATAGCGCATACGTGTCAACACCACAAAAAATGAGGTTTTAAAAATAATTAAAAATTATTATTAATTACATTATTATAAATTACTGTTTTATTTTTAAAAAAAAAACTGTAAAGACGGTTTTTTATTTTATAAAAAATGTATAACTTCCCAAGTTTTTCTAAAAAAAATAAAAAATATACATAACCATACTTGAAGCGGTTTTATCTCATAAGTACAAGTAATAGCCTTCTGTACTCCTTTTTTCTCTTGAAATCAAAATCAGTTGCCATGACATAAAAAATTGGAAATTGTGAGTTCTTCTATAATTGTTATGCCGCTACAATAGGCTATCATTAGGGACACTAGCCATGTAAGTTTAATTGATAAATTATTTATTTTCTTTTTAATTTTGATTATTTTGATTTTAGTGATAAATTCTCTCATAAATTTTAGTGATGGATTCATATTTTTCTTATTTAAGATTTCTCATTCTACTAACTTTAATTGTGAATAAAATTGCATATTACTTTTAGTTTTATTTGGACTCTTTAGATGACACAGTTTTGGATTCTAAATTGAAACAGTACCCACTAAGTAGTAGTTTATAAGTTTTACATATAGACGAGTGAAGATGTTGGTTGCGAGAAGAACACGAGGTTATATGTAAATATTGAGTTATTGAAGTAATTATTGCAAATTGTTCGCTTTTGTTGATTATATTTTTCTTTTTTTTTTGTTGTTTATAATTTTTAATGATATTAAGTTTTTTTCGTTTTGCAGGATTTGTTCAGAATATTGTGACTATCTTTTAATTCTGAATAAAATAAAAAAATAATTTTTAAATTTTTTGATAAATGATACATATGCAACAATTCTTTGACACAACTATTATACCCATCTTCTTAATGCATTTCATTGTAATAAAAATTAAATGTTATAGAATTATCTTTCTTATATATCTTTATCCATTCAACGTATTATCCGAAATTGATAAATATTTATGAAAATATCATTCAGCTGAAGCATTATATAGTACTTATATATATATATATATATATATAGAGAGAGAGAGAGAGAGAGAGAGAGAGAGAGAGAGAGAGAGAATATCATATAATTGATATATGACTTTTCGAAAAAATCAAAGATAAAAATTTAAAATTTGAATAACATGCCTACAATTTGATATTCAAGTGATTAAAATTTTTTGGTTTTTTGCTTAGCATATTATCATGATCATAGGACTTTTCTTAGTTATATTTTGTTTTAATGTAATGATTAACTTTTCTTATATCTTTATTATTATTCTAACAAGAGGATAATATGAATATGTTATGCATGATTTTGAATAATTTTGAATAAAATTCTCTCAAATAAACTTTAGTATATTATCTTATAATAATAAGTATAAGTTAGAAATTATCAATAAATCAATATTTCTGTGTTAAAAGAATTATAATATCAAAATGATTAATACAAAATGAATTTTTACTTACAATAACAATCGAAAAGAAATGCAACAACGAAATTGAGAAGCTCTTTATCAATCTGTTTTTTTTTTTTGGGATAAACAAGTGATTTTGAGATTCCCCATTCATTCTTGCATTCTTTATGAGAAAAAAATTCAAGCTATCAGTTAAAAAATATTTGAGCCTTTTTTTTATTTGAAAGAGAAAAAAATGATATAATAAAAAAGGATAATATTATTAAAAATGTAACATAATAACAGTTATAAAAGATAATATTATTATAAAATTTAACATAATAACAGTTATACAGTTTCCAGAATTTTCAAATTTGAATTCTAAATGGCAGTTTTTTTCATCTAAAAATTAATTCAATTTTATTATTCAAAATTAACATCCAATTCCATATCCTCAATTTATAAACCCACGAATGAAAGCTTCTTTTAAAATTCAGCATCTTAAATAATATTTAGTATTTTGAAGTTTTATATCAATTTTTTTTCTTATTTGCATTTAAAAATAATTATTTTTTTAGAAAATACAACTTATTATGTTCTATCTTTAATGATAAAAAATAATAATGATGATAATAATAATAATAATAATAATAATAATAATAATAATAATAATAATAATCTATAATAATTATAAAGTAAACTTTTTTTAAAAAACATCCAACTAAATATGGTGTTTTAATCTTTATTTTGAAAAAAAAAGAAGTTATCCAATTAAATAGGGAGTTTTAAAACTTCCCATTACACTCCTACTTCTAAGCAAATTGAAAAACTTTTAAATTAAAGTTATCTATTTAAAAACCCACGTATGAAAGTTTCTTTTAAAACTTCTTATTTAAATATTGTTTAATATTTTAAGTTTTTATCAAATTTTTTTTCTTATTTGAATTTTAAAATAAAATATAACCTATAATCTATAGGTTCTATCTTTACAGATAAAAAAAATTGAACTAATAATAATAATAATAATAATAATAATAATAATAATAATAATGTATTAAATTTTAAGAAACATCCAACTAAATATAGAATTTTAATCTTTATTTTTGGAAACAGTATAATTTTCCAAGGATTCTCTCAAATGGATTATGGTTCTTCAAGTTTTCAAGTCTCCTCACCCAATTCCAAAGCTAAGGTTCATTAAGGTATGTGAGAAGTTAATCAATGAATCCTTTTTCATCCATTGAGTCCCAAGGATTTCTCTAGTTTCCTCTTCTATGATTTCAACCCAAATTCTAGGGATTTGCATAATTTCTCATGGGTTCACTTGTTTATGACTAAATTCATTATATTTGATCTTATCATGTATGATTTTATCACAATTTCATGTTTTCAATATCATATGAATCCATGTTATATGACTCCTTTATGAATATAACTATATTTTGAGATTATGCATGCATCATGAAATTGATAAATTTATGAATCAAGGATACTTTTAGATAAAGTATCACTATGTTTTATGAAAAGGTTACTTCAAAGTGAGCTATTCTCATTATGATAGATTCTTGAGATAAGTGTCTCTATGATTATGTTATGAGAACATGATTTTGAAAGGAGCTATTCCATGATATGAAGTTTATGATTGGATTAGTATTATTAGATTCTTACCCTTCCAAGTATTCTGATTCTGATATGTTTATGCTTATTTCCGTTGGGAGTTTACTTAGTACCGAGATGACTTTGGGATGTAGGTTCTCCAATTAGTAGAGGTCGGGTCTTTAGTAGCTATCCCCTTGTCTCATAACTACGTGCCCCCATAGGACCTTATCCCGATGGACATAGCTAGTGGATCCACCTAAGCTTGAGAACATGGTTCTTACCTTGGCAAGTAGGACAATCTCTTTTTGGTGTGGGAGTAAGACACCAGATTCTATGTTATAGCTTATATGGTTTATGTAGGTTAATGGTTAACATCCACAAAAGATTATGTTTTTCTCAAATGGTTTAAGACTTCCTCAAATACTATGATTTAAGTTTTTGTTATGCTCTACAAATGTTGCATTGATCTTGTCCTACGATTTATGAGTTTAGATTATCAAGATTTGATATGCTTTTAATTGACCATGCATCATCACATCTTCAAACATAGCATGTTTATGTTTATGCATGTTCATCATATTCAGTATATTCCAAGTAGTGATGCATATATCTCGTGCCTATATTGTTTCATAATATAGTAGATGACATTCCTCCATCCGGCCGTGGCTAGTGGATTGATTCAACTTTGCTAGCTTATGGTAAGTCCTCATGGTTCAAGGACATGATCACACATTATGAGTTTCTTATCTAGTTTTCAGTCTTTTAAATTTTTAGACTTATTTCATGAGCAAGGGCTTGTCCTAGTCACACCCAAGATATTATAATCTTGTTGTTTGACTTAGGAGGATTCCTCATTTACAGTCTTTGAGAATTCCACATTTATAGTCTTTGTACTATATTTTGGTATCATGTTGAGTAGAAGTATTGAGACTTATATTCCCCTTATCTCTTTATTTCTATTATGTTGACATCTTAGCATCATGCTTATGCTAAGTGGCTTGTTTAGGATCTCTCGATATCCTATTCGCCATTTCATGTCTAGGGGATAGTTTGGGTCATGATAAACTTGGTATTTAGAGCATCAGGTTCATAAAAGAGTCCAAGGAGTCTGATAACCCACGTTTAGTTGAGTCTTATTCATAAGTGTGAAGAACACCATATTTATGAATATGAGGATATGAGATGTTTAAGAAACTTCACTTCTTTCATCACTCTAAAGTCGTGCAATATAGTTGAACTCTATAAGAGTTTTTCTCTTAACTCTTGTTCTATGTGTTTTGAATTCATGTCTCTAAGAAGAGCTCCATTGATAAGGAATGTCAATGATAATGTGGGACCCAAAGCATCTCAAGCTCCGATTGACCCTTTGGCTAAGCAAGTGTCTTAGAGTTTAGGGTTGCTTTCCAAGTGTTTGTCTGAGCTATAACCATATAAGCTAATAGGGAGGTTGTAGCTCCCGTGGACCCAAATGTGAGTATGAAGGCTACAAGGGTAAGAGACTTCACAAGGATGAATCCTCTAAAATTCCATGGTTAAAAAGAGGATAAGGATTCATAAGAGTTTGTTGAGGGGATCCAAAAAATTGTGGACATTATGGGAGTGACTCTAGTGAAAAAGGCGGATTTGGCCGCTTATCAATTGAAAGGGGTTGCTAAGATATGGTTTGTTCAATAGAAGGATGAAAGGGCATTGGATGCGGGTCCCTTGGATTGGGACAAGTTCAAAGGGGAATTTCTTGATCGATTCGTTTCCCTTGAGACGAGGGAGGATAAAGTGCAAGAGTTCATAAACCTAAGTCAAGATAATATGAGTGTGAATAAATAATCTTTGAACTTCACTCAGTTGTCTAAGTATGTTCCGCCTATTGTTGCAATTTCTAGGGTACGAATGAGTGAGTTTGTTTTGGGTATGTCTGAGATGGTGGTCAAAAAATATAGAACCGCTATGTAGATCAAGGAGATGGAAATCTCAAGGTTGATGTCCCATGCCCAACATATTGAGGAGGAGAAGCTTAAAGAGAAGGCTATAAAGTCTAAAAGCGAAATAATTGATAGTGGTGATTTCACTCACTCGAGGTTTGGTGGAAATGAACATTTTCTGTTTTGGCAAAAGTTCTCAGGTATGAATCCATGTAGTGCTTCGGTTCAAAGTTCAACAAGAATAGGGTGTTTTGCCTTAAGCCTCTAGAAGGTGATTCTAGTGGATGTTGTTTCCCTGCTTGCTAAAAGTGTGGCAAGAGTCATCCATGGAGATGCTTTGCCGATACCGATCGTTGTTATGGTTGTGGTAAGAGTGGTAACATATTAAGAGATTGCCCTTCGCTTGTTGGTAAGGGTAGAGATGGTCGTTAGGTTCATCCTGGTGCTTCTTCTGGTCGACGAGCTTAGTAGGGTGCTTCTTCTAGTTCTGGTAGAGCTCAGTGTCAGAACATGTTTTATGCTCTTCAGACTCGACAAGATCATGAGGGTTCTCTGGATGTGGTGACTGGTATGTTGCGAGTCTTGTAGTTTGATGTATATGCATTGGTTGACCCAGGTGCTACATTGTTTTTTGTGACTCCTTATGTGGCTATGAAGTTTGATTCCAGTCCCAACATCTTCTTAGAATCTTTCTTAGTCTCTACTCTTGTTGGTGATTCTATTGTTGCTTAGACTAGTTTATAGAAATTTCCAGTTTTAGTTTCCCATGAAGTCACCCTAGTGGATCTTGAAGAGTTAGACATGATATATTTTGATGTCATTCTTAGAAGGGATTGACTTCATTCTTGTTATGCATCCATTGATTATCAAACCTGAGTGGTCACATTTAGGGGTGTGCAAAAACCGAACCGACCGATAAACCGAACCGATAAAAGTGTTATTGGTTTATTGTTATTGGGTTATTGGGTTAACAATTTTTTAATGGTTTTATAAAAAAAATATTGGGTTATCGGTTCGGTATTGGTTTTTAATATTGGGTTGTTGGGTAAACCGATAACCCATTAAGACTAGTAATTTACTACTTTTACTTGTACATAAATATTATATATTAATCTTAATACCTTAGTAGTTACTATCTTTGTCCTTTAGCCTTCAATTCACACTTCACAATGGCTTTGAGTTCACAATTTCACATTATAAAAAACGTTAAAATCTAAAGTAAGAACCATATTCCTCTTAATTTCTCTTTGTGTTACGCTTGTATAGTTCGTTTCATCTTTGTTATTATTTTTCTATTTTATGAGCATTTATAAAGTTACATTATTGTGTTTTCGCATCAATTTATTAGAAAAGTCATATATTTGTTTTATAAATATTTTATTATTGGTTAAATCGAAAACTGAACCGTTAAGGACCAAAACCTATAAAAAATATCTTATTGGTTTGGTTATTGGTTTAACATATTTAAAAACCAAAAACCAAAAACCGAACCATTAATACATAAAACCAAACCGAACCGATCGATGCACACCCCTAGTCACATTCCAGGTTTTGAATGAATCTATATTAGAATGGAAGGGTGGAATTTAAGTGCCTATAGGTAAGTTTACCTCGTGCCTCAAGGCTAGGAAAATGATTTCTAAAGGTTTTATCTATCGTCTTGTTTGGGTTAGGGATAGAGATTCTGAAACTCTTACTCTTGAGTTAGTTTCTGTTATTAATGAGTTTCCAAAAGTGCTTTCTGATGATTTTCCCAGTGTTTCTCCTAAAAGGCAGATAGACTTTGGAATTGACCAGATACGCAACCTATCTCTATTCATTACCGTATGGATCTAGAAGAACTTAAGAAATTAAAAAAATAGTTGAAAGATTTTTGGATAAGGGTTTTATTAGACCGAGTATCTCACCAGGGGGTGCTCCAGTTTTGTTTGTTCCTATAAAGGATGGTTCACTTCGTATGTGCATTGACTATTGGAATTTGAAGAAGGTCCTGGTAAAGAATAAGTCCTATTCTTGAGGATAGATAACTTGTTTGATCAACTTCAAGGTGCTAGTTTCTTCTTAAAGATTGACCTTCAATTAGGTTATCATCAATTAAGGGTAAGGGAAGGTTACATTCTGAAGATGACTTTTTTGAACTCGGTATGGTCACTATGAATTTGTGGTGATGTCCTTTGGTTTGACTAATGCCCCCACGACTTTCATGGATCTTATAAATAAAGTGTTCAAGCAATATATTGATATGTTCATGATCGTGTTTCTTTATGATATTTTGATTTATTCTTAGAGTGAGGATGAACATGTTGATCACCTAAGCATCAATTTGCAAATCCTCAAGGATTATCAATTGTTTGCTAAGTTTAGCAAATGTGAGTTTTGGTTGAGGTCTGTTGCTTTTCATGGCAATATTATTTTCGGTTGAGGTATTCAATTTGATCCTAAGAAGATTGAGGTAGTTAAGAACTGGCCTAAACCTCTTTCCCCTTCAGATATTCATAGTTTTTTAGGTTTGGCTAATTATTATAGAAGGTTTGTGGAAGGATTTTCCTCTATTGCTTCACCTGTGACTACGCTAACTCAGAAAAAAGGTGAAATTTCAATGGTTAGAAGCTTGTGAGAAGAGTTACCAAAAGTTAAAGAATTGACTCACTTCGACCCAGTTTTGACTTTATCGAAAGGATACGATAGATTTGTAGTTTATTGTGATGGTTTGCAGATTGGTCTTGATGCAAAATGGGAAAGTAATTGCTTATGCTTTGAGACAACTGAATTTTCATGAGAAGTACTATTTGACTCTTGATTTGGATTTATCAGCGGTGCTCTTTGCTTTGAAGATTTGGAGACATCATCTCTATAATGTTCATGTGGATGTGTTTGTCGATCATAAGAGTTTGCAATATGTGTTTAAATTAAATATTTAAATCTTTGCCAAAGGAGGTGGCTTGAGTTGTTGAAAGATTATGATATGAACATTCTTTATCATCTGGGCAAGGCAAATGCGGTTGCCGATGCTCTTAGCCGATTGTTGATGAGTAGTGTTGCTCACATTGAGGATGGTAAAAAAGAGTTAGTTCATGATTTTCATCGACTATCTCATATGGGTGTTCGCTTGGTTGACTCCGAGGATGGTGGTACCAAGAGCTTGGCTAGACTATGGTTGAGTTTAAGAGAGCGACTTTTGAAAAAGCCATTGAGGCTTTCTCTCAAGTGGGAGATAGTGTACTTCGTTACCAAGGTCAGCTGTATGTTTTTAATATTGATGAGTTGAGGCAATAGATCTTATCAGAAACTCATAATTCTTAGTTTTCCATTCACCCGGGAACCACCAAGATGTACCATGATTTTAGGAGATCTATTGGTGGAATGGGATGAAAAGGGATATTGTGGAATTTGTGGCTAAGTGTCCTAATTATCAACAAGTAAAAGTTGAGCATCTAAAATTGAGAGGTTTAGATTAAGACATTAGCATTTCTACTAAGAAGTGGGATGATTTGAATATGAATTTCATTATGAGATTATTCCACACTCGGTGGATACATGATTAGATTTGGTCCATCGTGGATATTTTGATGAAAAATCGACACATTTAATACTTGTAAGGACTTCTTACTTAGATGAGAACACTGCTAAGTTGTATATCTGAGAGATGGTGAAGTAGCATGGAGTGCCTTTATCTATTATTTTCGACAGAGCTACCCAATTTACTTCTCAGTTTTGGAGATCTATTCAAAAAGGCATTGATACCCAAGTTAAGCTTAATACAACATTTTTTCCTCAGACCAATGGTCAAGCCAAACGTACTATTCAGACTTTGAAAGTTATGTTGAGAGCTTGTGTGATTGACTTCAAGGGTAATTGGGATGATCATTTGCCTTTGATTGAGTTTGCTTATAAGAATAATTACCACTCAAGTATTCAAATGACTCCATTTGAGGCTCTTTATGGTAGGAGTTGTATGTCTCCTATTGTTTGGTTCGAAGTTGGTAAGGTCACTTTAATAGGGACCGAGTCGGTGCATGAGGCTATGGAGAAGGCTCGACTTATCAGAGAGAGGTTGAAAATGGCTCAAAGTCGACAAAAGTCTTATGCAAATGTTAGAAGAAGAGAACTTGAATTTGATATTGATGACTGGGTATACTTGAAAATATCACCTATGAAGCGTGTGATAAGATTTGGAAAGAATGGGAAGCTTAGTCCCCATTATGTAGGCCCATACCAGATTTTGAGACGTTTCAACAAGGTAGCCTATGAGTTGGATTTGCCTTCTGAATTGGCGTCGATGCATCCAGTGTTTTATGTTTTGTTATTGAAAAAGTGTATTAGTGATCCTACTTCGGTTGTGCGTTTGGAGAGTGTTGGTGTTAAGGAAAGTCTTTCTTATGAAGGGATTCCAAACGAGATTTTGGATCATCAAGTTTGGAAATTGAGAAATAAGGAAGATGCTTCGATGAAATTCTTTGGAGAAATCAATTAGTTGAGGGTGCTACTTGGGAGGCCGAAGCCAACATGATGTCCAAGTACCCCCTCTCTTTTCGTCCTTTTCAGATCTAGCTTGAGGTAGTAGTTCCTCATGTTTAGTCTTTAAAATTCATGCATTTTAGATATTCTCATGTTTCCATATGTATGTATGTTCAAGAAATATGTTTTAAAATTCATGTTTTAGCTTGGGGTTGATTACTCCTTAGTTTTATGTATTTTGATGTTATTTGCATTCATGTTGGGTTGATTGATCTCTTTCCCTACTCTATTCATGCTAGCTTGAGTCCCATTCGAGGATGAATGTTCCCAAGGGGAAGATATTGTAACACCTCAAAAATTGATAAGTGAGTTGGAAAGGGAATTGTGTTGGTACCTTTTTGAATGAAGCCACCTACAAACCGTACAGGGTCCTACAATCCATAGAAGGGTGGTCGTGGAATGAGTCTTGGAAAATTCTAAATGTTGAGTCTCTGAAAGTTTCCCATAGACCAATAGGATGGTTCGTAGGCAGTGGTACGACCTATAGAAAGTGTGGTTCGTAGGTGTTTAGACTTTGTGATATTTTTGGGTGACATGGGTTGTACGTAAGGACCTATGGGTCGTTGGATGTTCCACGGACCGTGGAAATTGGTCTGTAGTCGTTGGTTTGGATCTAGTCTCCAGTATCTTGACCTACGGATGACCAAGACGGTCTGTATCTCCTTGTACAAACTGTACTTGGGTCCATAGGTACCCTTCGACATTTTTATGTTCAGGGTTATTTTGGTCTTTTCCTACTCTTTTTACACCTTAAATATGCCGTTTTTTGAACATTCTAAGGTCCTCTAACTGAATTTACTCTTCAAATTTTACCCATTCCCTCTCATTCACTCAAAACCCCAAAAGCTCTCAAGGTTTTCTCTCCAAAATCTCTCCAATGATTCTCTCAAGTGGATTAATTAGGGTTCTTCAAGCTTTCAAGTATCCTGACCCAATTCCAAAGCTTGGGTTCATCAAGGTATGTGAGAAGTTCATCAATGGATACTTTTTTCATCCGTTGAGTTCCAATGATTTCTCTATTTATCACCTCTATGATTCCAACCCAAATTCTAGGGTTTTGCATGATTTCTCATGGGTTCACTTGTTTATGACTAAATTTATTATATTTGATCTTATTATGCATGATTTGATCACATTTTTATGTTTTCAATGATTTTCATATGAACCCATATTATAGACTACTTTATGATTATAAACTATGCTTTGAGATTATACATGCATCATAAAATGAAGGAATTTATGAATCAAGGATGCTTTTAGATAAAGTATCACCATGTTTTATGAAAAGGTTGCTCCAAAGTGAAGTACTCTCATTATGATAGATGATCATTATTTTGATGCATGAGATAAGTGTCTTTATGATTATGTAATGAAATTATGATTTTGAAAGGAGATATTCTATTATATGAAGTTCATGATTGGATTGGTATTACTAAATTTTTACCCTTCCATGTTTTATGATTATGCTTATTTCCATTGGGAGTTTACTTAGTACCGAGAGGACTTTGGGATGGAGACTCTTCTGTTAGTAGAGTCTAGGTCTCTCGTAGAAATGCCCTTGTCCCATAACTACGTTCCCCCGTAGGACCTTGTCCCAATTGGACATAGCTAATGGATCCACCTAAGCTTGAGAACATGGTCCTTACCTTTGCAAGTATGACAATCTCTTTTCGGTGTGAGAGTTAGACACCAAATTTCATTTTATAGCTCACTTGGTCTATATCGATTAACGGTAAACGTCCCACATAAGATTTTTTTTTCTCAAATGGTTTAAGATTTCCTCAAAGACTATGATATAAGTTTATGTTATGATTTTCAAATGTTGCATTGACTTTGTCCTACGATTTATAATTTTAGCTTATCAAGATTCGATATGGTTTTACTTGGTCATGCATCATCACGTCTTCAAACTACACATATTTATGTTTATGTTTATGCATGTTCCTCATATTCAGTACATTTCAAGTACTGACACATATATCTCTTGTGCCTATATTGTTTTATAATATTGAATATGATGTTCCTCCAGTGGCATGTTGATTGATTCAGCTATGCTTAGATTGTGGTGAGTCCTCATGATTTAAGGTCATGATCACACATTATGAGTTTCTTGTCTATTTTAGTCTCTTCAGTTTTCAAACTTATTTCGTGAGCTAGGGCTTGTCCTAGTCACACCTATGATATTAGAGGCTTGCTGTCAGACTTAGTAGAATTCCGCATTTACAGTCTTTGTACTCTATTTTGGTATCATGTTGAGTTGAAGTTTTGAGACTTATATTTTGTTTATCTCTTTATTTCTATTATGTTGATATCTTATAGTCATGCTAATGCTAAGTGACTTGTTTAGGATATCTCGAGATTCTATTCGCCATGTCATGTTTAGAGGATAGTTTTGAGTTAATTGACCTAGAAGGGTTTTTGGGATAGCCCTAACCTATTTTACCACTAAAAGAGGAGAAGTCGATTAAAAGAAATTGCATTTTCCTAGTTCTACCCCCGCCAACCCTTCTGTAGCAGCTGACCCACCGCCATAGAATATTTCCACTATGGCGGAATGGTGTCAGCCTGGATCAACCTTCAAATTCTGTGATTTGGTTGTGTCACCCCAATTTTAAATTGACAACATATTCCAAAAGATTTTGATACTTCGCACAAGGTGCCTTTTGAATAACGATGGATTAGGTTGTTATAATAGATACAAATATACCCATCGTTCGTCCCCAAACGGTTATCAGAGCCGAAAGAAAGAGTGTTGATCACGGAAGATCATCCCTTAATTTTGACAACGTTAAGAGGAAGTTAGAATTAAGCCATAATGACATCCTTGGACAGCACGTGCCCCAAGAATGCTATAGACTCAAACTAGAACTCATACTTTTAGAATTTGGCATAAAACCATTGATACCTCAAAGTCTGTAGCACAATCCTCAAATGCTACTCGTGTTCCTCCCTATAGTGTTTTCAAATGCGTCGACGTGAGGTGATGCGTTTTATGCGGTATTGGGCGAGACGTAAGCCCCGAGACATGGGTCGTAAGTGCCATGGACCTATGGGGCGTGCATCTCATGCATATTCAATTTTATAATTTTATTATTAAGAAAATAAGCAAAAGTAAAACTTTTAATAATTTACAAATAGATTTTAATAAATAATCAATATTATAGGAAAAATATATTATAATTATTATATGGGAAAGATATTAATAACCAATAATATAGAAAAAAGTATGATAATTTATATTTGAGAAATGTAATAACTAACACAAATTTTATAATAGCCAAAATAATCTTAAAAATGAAATCATCATCCATCTTCACATTGCTAGTCTTTCCCACACTCAATTAATATTTGCATTGCTTATTATTTTATATTTTAATGAAGAAGAAGGATAAATAATGTAAGAGTAATGACAAAGAATGAATACAGTTGTCTCAGGAACATACTGCTATGAAAGCTCCATCCTATCAATTTTAGACACAATTATCTAAAAAATTATTTATAGCTATGTCATATTCTATGAGAGTTTATTTATATATTTTATAAAAACTCACTACGAAATATGAAACAAATATTATAGCATCAAATTTAAATATTATTACACCAGTAAAAAAATATGATCTAATGCAAAAATGGTTTAACCCCCTCCCCTCCCCCCCAAAAATAAAAAAATAATAATAAAAAAATTAATGACTGGGGCCTACATTTTAATGCCTATGACTTACATTTTTACGCTCAGGGATTCAACCGAAATTATATGACTTAAACCTATGGATCTATGCCTTCAATATGTGCCCAGGAGAATTTTTGGTACTCTTCACCTCAGGACTCACCCCGAGACTCATCCCAAAAATGTTTTTGAAATCACTACTCCCTACTCTGTGCGTATACTAGAATGTTATCAATGAAAACAATGATGAATGAGTCTAGATACGGCGTGAACACACACGTCATCATGTCCATGCATGTTGTTGGGGAAGTGGTCAACCCAAAAGACATCGTTAGGGATCCATAATGGCTGTAACGAATCCTAAAAGTCATCTTAGGGATGTCCTCCACACTAATCCGTAGCTGATGGTAACTGATGTTTGCGTAATCAAGACACAACTTCCAATGCAAGTGTCTATGATCATACAATAGTAAAGTAACCCAACCAAGGGTTGGGGTCGAGTCCCAAGGGAGTGGTTTTGAGAATTAATAGAAAAATAAAATTAAGTTCTAATTAGTCATAGCTAAAAACATTATCGAATAAGAACATGTTAAATCTAAGGGGTGACACAAGAGTGTCAATTAACAATGGGGGTTCGTCACAAGTAAACAAAAGTCAGCAAAAATATAAGGATTACTACTCAAGAAGAGAGGATTCTTGGGATGTGATAGGAATACGGGATAGACTAAACAATTGGATACATGCTTTTGATAATAAACCCGTTGAATATTTGTGACTAGGCTAGACTATAGTGGGGGTAAATTCTCTCTCGAGCAACTTACCTCGAATCAACTCGATTTCTGTCGAACACCGAGTTGCCACATGAAGAAAAACCTCTGCCTTAGCCCACTCACTCGAGCTGAACCTCATGTCGACCCAATCCCATCGGCCATCAATTTAGTAGTCTTAGTTTTACGACCTCTATCTCTCGAGCAAGCCGAAAACACAAAGGTGAAATCGTATTTGCAACTACAATTTCATTAAGTTCCACCACAACTACTAAACGAAATCACATCTAAATAACAAATACGTCACCAACAAGCAAGACCCAACAGATAATCTAACCCATATTCACAAAATCACACCCCAAGAATTGGGGTTTTAGCTAGACATGTAAAAGAGATAGAAATTTATACCGATATGAGTTTGCATTCAAATTGGTATGAAGATTTAAGTCTCAAAACAAGCAAAGAGTAAAGAATCCACAAGACCCAAGTCCAAATTCTTGGAGTTGAAACCTTTTGAATCTTCAAGTTCTTCAAAACCCTCTCCAAACAAAATTCTATGTTAAAAATTTCTATATTAAAAATCTGATATTAAGCTACAACTCTCAATGAGTATTTATAGTTTTCAAAAATCTATGCTGCAGCAGATCATTCGGCGTTGTTAGTCGAGATCGCCGATCAACTCAGAGATCCTCCCTCTGGTAGGTTTCATCACCATCTTGCTCTATCCTTCGGCATCGTTCTGTTTTGGATCATTGGGGCACATAGTACTGCTTGGCGGAACTACTTGGCGACACGTCGACTGCTCCTTTTCATCGTTGATTTGATCCTTTATTTTAGGGCACTGGAATAAAAGGCGAAGATAAGACCTTTTGGCGACTC
This sequence comes from Solanum stenotomum, assembly GCF_019186545.1. Lineage (NCBI taxonomy): Eukaryota > Viridiplantae > Streptophyta > Magnoliopsida > Solanales > Solanaceae > Solanum > Solanum stenotomum. Next base: position 27,959,454 of record NC_064290.1, on the reverse strand, counting down.
GCCGAATGGGTTCGGCGATTCTCAGATCTTCATTTCTTCGTTCTTTTGGCTGCCTTTGTTCCTTTTTGCTAAGTAGTGTTGATGCTTTCCCTCAAACTCCAAACACCTGAAACTTAAGTGTTTTCATCAGATATTGAGACAAAATATGCATTTGAGGACACTAATTCTATCAAACCATAGCCCTAAATGAGTCCCAATTTGTGGACTCATCAACACCCCCAACTTAAACTTTTGCTTGTCCTCAAGCAAACTCAAGTTCAACCGTTCAAAAAGGGTATCTCGAACAGTGCTACACAAGACTCAATCATGAATGCACAAAACAAGACTCAATTTACTTATGCAAAGATCAAATGTACACTCAAAGATTCAAGTGTGACTCACCAATATCAAAGAATCTCATGCTCACAATACTTGCTTCAAATGCAAGTTCAAGCTCAACCAAAGTGTTCAAATGCCCTCACACAAGGAATGATTCCATACTCACACTTAAAGGTTTAATCATTTAAAGTTTCGGAATCAAATGCAACGCTCACTCTCACAAGGAAGAACACAATGCATACTGTCACCCATAGGTTTGCCCGTATTTTCCAATCAACATTTGTTGCGGCTTACTCAAGATCAAAAAGGTCTTTTGAAGGCTTGTAATGGGGCTTAGTGCAAAGGTATGACCATTTAAGCTCAGTGACGTTCATCCTCATGAAATGTGGTGCTCACAACACTTCCTTTCCTATTCTTTCATCATTCTCTTTAGTGCTCATAAGTCATCCTATTATTCACTTTCCATGAATTGTTTGGAAACCCCATTTTCTTTATATCTTCAGACTTTATTCCTCAACTTTTTCATTCTTTTTCTTTTCCTTTCTCTTTTTTTTCTCTCTCTTTCTCTCTTTTTTATGGAGGGGTTCCATTTTTCTCAAAATCATAGGTAAGAAGGATTTTCTTGCACTTCTTGATTTGCCTTCTCTTTTCACCACACCCCCAACTTAGGATTTTGGTCTAAGTTGGCTATTCAACTAACCACAACTTCATGAGGATTATGGGTAATGGATAAAGAAGTATCTATTTTTCATCAAATTTCTTCCAAAGGAAGGTAAGGCTTAAGGGTTGTTCAAAAGCAGTTCACGCACTCACAAGGTAGGTCACAAAAGAGGTATATATCAAATTGGCTCACACTCTTAGAAGTTGCCTAAGATCATATCAAGAGAGAGCATCACTTAGTTGACCGAACCAACAGGGAAAATTCTAGGATCCATCATGCATAGTTCACATATAAGCTCATCACACTAGGCATTGACACTATAAGTCAAATAATACTCCACACTTTCGCTAGTGTGCAACGATCATCACAAGAGACTTGATTTGATCATTGGCTAGTCACAACGAGATGCAAAGAGTTCATATATTGTCTATGCAACTTCATTTGGCCTCATTGTAGCCGCACATTCATGTTTATTCGATTATAAGCACTATCCAAGTCATCGGTATTGATCGGAATCGATACTTAAATTTGCAAAGAAACAACCACATTCAACATAGAAAGGGTGGCAATATTTTTGAAAGGGTCAAAATCATTTTGCAATTTAAAACACAGATCCACAGCTCAAACCTCCACAAAACAATGTATAAAACACAATTTTAAAACAGAACAACCCAAATATATACACAAAAACATGAGTCACAAATAGCACACAAAAGGTGAGCCTCACCCCACCACAATTAAAAAGTATTTGTCCTCAAATGCAAATGACACAAAATCCAAAAGTCAAAATAAAGTAAGACAGAGAGGGAGGTAAAGAAAGGATCATGTCTATGCAGTCTCTCCATCTGTCTGGGAATCAGTGCCCGATGCCTTACCCTGAGCCTGGGCATCATTGCCCGAAGTCACCTTAGGGGGAACAATAGTGCCAGCTTCACGAAGGTTTGGTGATTGTGAGTCTGCCAGAAAGACATGTACCGCTCTGCAAAATCCCCTGACCCGTGAAGGAGTATCAGGGTCTAGGGTAATGGTTTTCCTAGCAGGAGTGGGACTCTTGCCCTTGCCTTTCCTAGTAGTTGTGGGTAGTTTTGAAGCTTTGCCTTTCGACGTAACTGCATCTTCCTTTATCACAATTCCTTTGGACTTCTCTTGAGCTAGCGTTATTCTTTCAGCAGCTTTAGGTTTAGTCATGCTTGCAAAATCTCGAAGAGAAGTTAGAGAAATATTTGACAAAAGTACTGATAAGCTTCACCGACTCTTTCGGTGAGTCGCCGATCTAGAGTTAGTCTGCTGAAAGCTGTAGTGCACAGAGATCCAGGGGAGTTAACAAGGGTAAAACGAGACTTTCGGCGAGTCACCGAAAGTCTTTGGAGACCTTCAACTTCTCACCAAAAGTTACAGAATTAATAGCACATTTATCATTAAATTAAATGCAAGATGGGGACTTAGGCAAACCGCCGAGTGGTTCAACGAGCTCGACCCAGCTCTCCAAACAGCTCAACATACCTGTTTTCAACCCATCTTCTCGAATTCAACCCTGTAACCCCTGAAGACAAAATCAAAGTACACACTAGTACAATCAAGGTATGACCCATAGCACCCAAACACAACCCTTCGAATTTTAATCCAGATTAAGGCATACAATCACTGGAATTCAACAATCACAACTACTTGAGCAAGATTGTCATATTAGAGCATGCATGTAAATAATCTAATCCTATCCGGCAGGGTCAAAATGCTTTCAACAAGATCTGGCAATTGCAAATGAGCATACATTTTTATAAAATAAATTCGGGTCATAGAAAACTGACCTTTTGGTATTGACTACAAAATGATTGAGACGCTAGGCGGCAAGGTAATCCAATTTTGAGCACAAATCAACCAACAAAAATACTCCAAAAGTGCAAGAAATATAGAAGCTAGAGTGCGTGTATGAGTTTGGGCAGATAAAAAAGTGGGGGAAAGTGAATGAAGTAGAAATTTTTAAACCTTTGGCTTGCAAAACCGTCCAGTTTTTGCCCACTCAGCGACATTAGTCAAGCTCGCCTAATCACTCAGCGGAACGCCGAATGTTTTAGTTTCCTCGCTGAAATTTACAGGACCTCTAGTTAATGTAGGGGTCCCAACGACGGTCTCCATCGAGGTCGCCGACCTCTTCGGCGATTCGCCGACTAGACGTATTGTTCACCACCCTACACTTTTTTAAACACTTTTCACGCTTCAACCTGTACAAACAACACACCGTTATTTTTACCATAACACGAATAAAAAGCAAAAAGGGGTTTTGGGTTGCCTCCTAAACATCACCTTAGTTAACGTTGTGGCACGACACAAGTTAATGCATAGTCCTCATCCTCGGAGTCCGCCATGGTGTAACTAGGCGAGTCCTCGACAAACAGTGGATAGCGACATGATATTAACTGATTTATCTTGGCATCTTGTAGCTAAATTGTCATGGAGTTAGAGGTTGTCGCTTTATTCAGCTTGTCGATGTTCTCTTTCATCTCATTCAACATCTTGTCTTGTTCTTCGATTTTTTGTTGAATGAGTGAGAGGAATTCGTCATCTTGTACTCCCTCCTTCTTCTTCCCCTTTGTACACTCTCGAAGGGAGAAGTGCTTGTCCTATTTCAAGGCTTGTGCTTCCAACTCCATGACTCTTTTGGATAAAAAATCCAACTGAGCTAGTAGTGCATCCCACTATTGTTTCTTTTTGGTCTCCTTGTTAGCTTCAACCATGCCATCTAGGAGTTCAGCTATGACTTCATAGGGCTGGTGTAGCATACCACCCGCGAAAAGTTGATCAGCATTACTTCTATTATCGGGTCCTAGAACCAGATAGAAGCTTTCTAGTATCACCTTGTCGGTCATCCCATGAGTGGGGCATGGCTGCAGCACTGCCTGAAACTTCAGCCACATTGCCTGAAGGGTTTCATCCCCTACTTGTTTGAACGTTAGGAGGTTATACCTAAGGTTCAACAGTTTCAAGAAGGGGTGATCCATTTGATACCCATAATGATTATTCGTACTCATTGTCCTGCTTCTATACACGAACAAACAATACAACACTAAAAATTAAGTAAGTAAACTACAACTAAGAAGAACAAAAATTCTACTAATCTAAGAATTCTCAAATAACACCACTCCTTGGCAACGACACCATTTTGATGTTTGCGTAATTAAGACACAACTTCCAATGCAAGTGTCTATGGTCGTACAATAGTAAAGTAACCCAACCAAGGGTTGGGGTCGACTCCCAAGGGAGTGGTTTTGAGAATTAATAGAAAATAAAATTAAGTTCGAATTAGTCATAGCTAAAAACATTATCGAATAAGAACATGTTAAATCTAAGGGGTGACATAAGATTGTCAATTAACAATGGGGGTTTGTCACAAGTAAACAAAACTCAGCGAAAATATAAGGAGTACTAATCAAGGAGAGGGGATTCTTGGGATGTGATAGGAATACGGGATAGACTAAACTATTGGGTACATGTTTTTGATAATAAATCCGTTGAATATTTGTGACTAGGCTAGACTATAGTGGGGGTAAATTCTCTCTCGAGCAACTTACCTCTAATCAACACGGTTTCTCTCGAACACCTAGTTACCTCATGAAGAACAGCCTCTGCCTTAGCCCACTCACTCTCTCGAGCAGAGTGTGTGGGAGAAGGACTAGGGTTCACTCTCTCGAGTTGAACCTCATGTCGACCCAATCCCACCGGCCATCAATTTAGTAGTCTTAGTTTTATGACCCCTCTCTCTCGAGCAAGCCGAAAACACAAAGGTGAAATCGTATTTGCAACTACAATTTCATTAAGTTCCATCAAAACTACTTAACAAAATCACATTTAAACAACAAATAAATCATCAACAAGAAAGACCCAACAGATAATCTAACCCATATTCACAAAATCACACCCCAAGAATTGGGGTTTTAGCTAGACATGTAAAAGAGATAGAAATTTATACCGATATGAGTTTGCATTCAAATGGGTATGAAGATTTAAGTCTCAAAACAAGCAAAGAGTGAAGAATCCATAAGACCCAAGTCCAAATTCTTGGAGTTGAAACCTTTTGAATCTTCAAGTTCTTTAAAACCCTCTCCAAACTTAGAACTCAAAACTCTATGTTAAAATTTTTTATATTAAAAACCTGATATTAAGCTACAACTCTCAACGAGTATTTCTAGTTTTCAAAAATCTGTGCTGCAGTGGATCATTCAGTGTCGTTAGTCGAGACCGCCGATCAATTTAGCGATCCGCCCTTTGGTAGGTTTCATCGCCATCTTGCTCTATCCTTCAACATCGTCGTGTTTTGGATCATTGGGTGACATAGTACTTTTTTGCGAAACTGCTCGGCGACACGCAACTGATCTTTTTTACTGCCGATTTGATTTTCTTTCAAGGCTCAACACACTGGAATAAAAGGCGAGGATAAGACCTTTTGGCGACTCGCCGAATGGGTTCGATGATTCTCAAATCTTCATTTCTTCGTTCTTTCGGGTGCCTTTGTTCCTTTTTGCTAAGTAGTGTCCATGCTTTCCCTCAAACTCCAAATACCTGAAACTTAAGGGTTTTCATAAGATATTGAGACAAAATATGCATTTGAGGACACTAATTCTATCAAAACATAGCCCTAAATGAGTCCAATTTGTGGACTCATCAGTAACCTGATCTCAAATCAATCTCAGAAAACACTAAGGCACCCTAAAGATGATCTAAAAGTCATTGATACAAGGCATATGGTACTTATTCTTCACCATCACCTTGTTCAACTGGCTGTAATCAATATGCATGCACGTAGACCATACCTTGTTCAACTGCCTATAGTAGAAACGTATGCACATAGACCTATCCTTCTTCTTGACATATATAAAATATCACCACATGGCAAAGCACACTACAAAACACATGATTTAAGGAATTCCTTACTTAAGGGATCATGAAGCTGAACACTAAGCTATTTAAGCTCTACAGGGGCCATCTAATAAGATAGAATAGAGATAGGACTAGTGTCCATCTCAAGGTCAGTATTAAAATCCATATCACGCTCATAAGGAAGGTCGGGTAGATCAACATGAAAAACATCTGCGAACTCACACACATAAGAACCAAATCAACTGTAGGGCCATCCATACTAACATCATGCACATAAGTCAAATAGGCTAAGCACCCACTGGACATTAACATCTGATCCTAAACACAAGACATATATAACCAGTGGGTGTGTGACTAAAGAAGCCATGCCACACCATCAGAGGGATACCAGACATGTCTAAGGTAATGGTCTTCACTAAGTAATCCAAGACTCTATTGTAAGGGTATAACCAGTCCATCCCAAAATAACATCAAAATCAAGTGTATCCAAAACAATAGGGTCAAACCAAGTTTCACACCCCTTAATAGCCACCAAACAAAATATATACACCTGATCCACTACTAAAATCTCACCCACAAGGTTCAAAACAAGTAACGATGATGATAAAGTCTCAGAAGGTAAACCTAACTGAGAGACATATTAAAAGGAGACATTTAGAATATGTAGAAACATGATCAAATAAATCCAAGGCGGGCTGATGGAATAAAAGAATTGTACCTATGCTGAAAACGTCTGATGCCTCAACCTCTGCACTCATTAGAGCTGCATAATGGTGGACATGTTCACCTCTAAACTTAGCATATGATCTACCTCCTACTCCACCTCCCGGGACCCTCTTCAAATCCCTATGCGACTACCTTTGCACCCCTGACCTTGAGCACCGCCCCTAGATTGGGAACCACTATAACTACCCTAATGATGATCCCTCTTATCAGTACCCTCTTGGGCCTTGAGATGGATCTCCTCCATGGTACGGGTGTGATCAACAACATCCAAGAAAGACCTACCCATTGAGGCCATAGACTCAGTCTTAATGCACAGCTGCAACCTCAAACCATGGACGAAGAAAAAAGTCCTCTTCTGCTCAGTAGGTAAAATCATGGCAGCATGCCTAGATAGCTCGTGGAATCTAGTCTCATACTCTGAAATAGTCATAGAATCTTGCTCCAGTCTAGTAAATTGATTCCTAAGTCAATTCTTAACACTCCTCGGAACAAACTTGGACTAGAAGGCATGTAAAAACTCTGTCCTAGTCAAATGAGGGGACCTAATTGGTCTACATTCCATAATGGTCCTCCACCACTATCTGGCTGGTCCATTAAGCTTATAAATGGTAAAGTTTTCCCCTCGAGACTCTACTAAACCCAAGGTGTACAATCTCTCCCTACAAGTCATCAAAAACTCATGGGCGTCCTCACTTAAAGCCTTAGAAAAACTTGAAGGAGTCAATCTCAAGAACAATATAAGCATCTTCTACTCCTCTAATGACATAGTTCTAGGTGCAATAACTGGATGAACAACAATGGATGTTAGTGGCACCACAACCTAGGGAGCCACTAATACCGACTAAATAGTGGAGTTGGGGCCTGCTGCATGTCCCCAAGTACGATCAATAGCTAAGAAATAAAATCCTATAACTCAGGTGCAATAGTTGGCCCAGGTGGTGGCTGGGATGATCCTTGCCCCACCAGCTGCAGAAGAATGAGAGTTGGCTATGGCTCTACTAAATATGTATAAGCATAGGCATGATAACATGAATATCTTAAAAATGAGTAGGCATTATCATATTGAAACATTTGAAAGCTTTAAAGAAGAAATAACAAGAAAATCATGAAAACACGGTCAAGTACATTAACATAAAGGACATAAGAAAAGTTTTCAAGAAAACATAATCATTTTGTGGGATATTAGTTTTAACCGACAATAAGACCATGAGAGCTAGATCATGGAATCCGGTATATCCTTCATACCGAAAGAATGGGAAACTACTTGCCAAGGTAGAATCCATACATATCATTATTTTCTAAAGTGACTCCATTAGCTAGGTCATTTAAAACAATTCTAAGGGAGAACGTAGTTTGGGACTAGAGGTTGCTACTAAAGACTATCCTCTTTGAGCATCCACCTCAAAGCCCTCTCGATGCTAAGTCTAAATCCCAATGGAATAGATAAAAGTAAAATATCAATTTAACATAGGAAAAGGAAACACTCAATACCAATCCACACATTTCAAGATCAAAACATAGAATAGCACCTTAAACCTGATTCAACATGGATTAGAAAACCTTTCACCAATGTGAATTCTTTTGTGAGAAATACCTTTCACAATCTTGATTATCATAACATGTGAGCAAAACTTTTACAATAACCTCAATACTTTCCTTCCAAAGCATCATCAATTCATTCATACTCATTTTATAAAACAGACATATCCTCATAATTTCCCAATTCATGGATTCACGGGTTCATCACAGGATTTAGTTGAAAAGGATAATTTAGGCATAGGTCAATGCAATTTCAACTAAATATCATGGGTTAACATTGATTCATATATTAGAAGACTTAATTAACCACAATCAATCATAATTAGATGAAACCCACATTTATTGAGTTGAAACCCTAATTTAATCAATTGAAAATTTATTTGAGAAATTGAATTCTTTAGGGAACCCATGGAGGAAAGGACTCCATGGGTGAATACACACATACATTGATCCTTTAAGCTCAAGAAAAATGGAGAATTTTGAGACTTGAGTGGAACCCTAGCTCTTCTTCTTATTCCTTAGATTTGAGAGAATTTGGGAGGATGAATTTGGACATGAGTTGTGAATGGGTAATTTGGGGGTTTAAAACGTTTATATAGGCCCTAAGGTAGAAGTTAAAACGACATAGTATTGGGTTAAAACAAATAGGAAATTACCTAAAAGCCCCTTTAAAATAACTATCGAGCCTCACCTATGGGTTGGACTTCGGACCGTACCGATCAACCGTAGATAAAGTTTAGAAACTATTATTTGGACCATCTTTTGACGAAACCCATGGATCGTAGGTCTTCCTATGATCCATACATGCCAACTGTAGAAACTAACTTTACCCCTTAAAATTTCACCAAGTCTTGGAGTGATTTATGAGACCTATTTAACCCTCGTATGAAGGTTGACATACTATCCTGGTGAACCGTAAAAAGGTTTCAGAGAGTTGATTTTATAAATTTATTTCCCCACTTCCTACGTTCACCATCTACAGCCCGTAGAAGATTCTACGATTCTTAGATGGGAACCGTAGACACAGTCCTCAACCCAAAAATTTATTTTCTCCCTTTTTTTTTTCAAGTTTTGAGGTGTTACAATATCTCCCTCTTGGAAACATTAGTTCTCGAATGGGACTTAAGATACTTTAAGGAGGATAGGAAAGAGATCTAACAACCCAACAAGAATGCAACTTCACCAACAACACATAATCAAGGAAGAGCATAAACTCCAAGCTTAAACATATTCAAAACCTCACTTCATAAGGCATGCATGCAAATCATACTCAAATGCACACATTCATGAAAATGTCAATCAAAGTTAAATAATAATCTTAAAGGTAAGTTTTTATAAGCATGTATGCATGAGGAAACATGAAAATGACTAAGACATGAGGATGGACCATGAAGAACTAAATACCTCTGGCTAGAGTAGGATAAGAGGGAAAGAGATGTGGGTAACATGCCATCATATCCACCTCGGCTTCCCAAATAGCACCCTCAACTCTTTGATTCCTCCATAAGACCTTTACATATGCAACTTCTGTATTCCTTAACGTAACTTGCCGGTCCAAAATCTCAAACAGAATCTCTTCATAAGAAAGATTCTATTTTATACCAGGACTCTCCAATGGTACAATAGATGGAGAGTTGAGTGAATTTCAAAGCATACTCTTTCAAACTCATGTTTCCTTGCCTAAAGTTGATGAAATATTGGGCCTTTGCCTCTTTCATCTCAAGATGGAAGAATCAATCTAGAAAAACACCTTTGAACTTGTCAGAATCCAATAGACCCACATCAATTGCCCTTTCTTCCTTCCATTGTTAGAACCAAATATGATCAACCCTTTCAACTGATAAGCAACCAAGTTCGCAATCCCAGTTGGAGTGACACATTTGATCTCACTAATCTTTTGAATACCCTCAACAAATTCTTGTGGATCCTCGTCCACCTATGAGCCATGGAATTCTAGAGGATTCATCAAAGTGAAGTCCCATAATCTAGTTGCCGATGTACCCACATTTAGTTCACATGAGCTACAACCTCATAGATGGCTAGAGAAGTCATGGATTGGGCAAGCACTTGGAAAGCAGTCCTAAATTCTACATGAGTGACTTGCTTGACCAAGGGACTAGCCAAAGATTGTGGTACTTCTGGTTCCACATTCAAATTTCTTCTCACATGATATCTTCTTAGAAGCATATTTTTGAAAATGCATAGAACATAAGTTAGAAGGAAACTTCATAGAGTTCAGCTATATTGTGTGACTAAGAGTATGAATAAAGCGAAGTATTTCTTAAACGTCTCGTAGATTCTCATTCATAAACATGACACGCTTTACACCCATGAACAAGAATCTACTTAATGTGACTTTCAAACACCCTAAGACACTTGAACTTGGCTATGATACAAAGTTTGTCATGACCCAAGACTACCCCCTAGACATGACCTAGAATCTAGAGTCCCGAGAGACCCTAAGCTAACCACATTGTATAGCGTGACACTAAGCTAACAACATCACTGAAAGAATCATGGAAAATATAATAATGTCTCAAATGACTATCTCAACATATAAGAGAAATGTGAATACAAAGACTCATAAGAAGAAATACTAATGTCTAAAAAATCCTCTAATCATAAGTGAGTTGCTAGGAAAGCCCTAGTTCACTCGAACATCTGAAACTGAAAAGTAAAGTCTGACATAATCATAAGAATGCATAGGTGGTATGCCCCCGAACCATGAGGACTCACTAAAGTGGTACTAGGCTATTAGAATCCTATACTAATCACGGTTTAATAATGTATATTAGAATAGATATTATGAAACAATGAAGGTAGAAAAGTATGCGGTTAGTACTCAAAATGTACTACATCTATGGAAATGCAATAAACAAGATAGCGAAAGCACATAAAACCCCCCTAAACTTGGCAACACAACTTACTTTAGCACTTAAACTACACGAGTGTTTAAATACCCCCTTAACATCTTTCAAGTGATTTTAACACCCCCTAAGGGATGATGTGGCAGAGAGAGTGGGCGTACTCACCGAAAAGCGCGTGAAAAAAGAGAAAAATTAGATTTTTAAAAATCCTACACATGGCCTTTTTTTATTGGCCAATATATAACCAATATTTTAAATAGTTTTTCTTGATCTATTAACTCTTTAAAAATATGTATTTTTTCTTATTTACAGGTAAATGAAATTAGTGGGTTCCCTTTTTAATTTGTTTAATTTTTTTCTCTTTGCATTTTATTGTCTTCCTCAGAATACCTCTTTCTCCATTGAAACACCTCCTCCTCCATCTTCATCCCCACCTCCATCCACTATTTTTATTTACTAGTCCATAAAATTCAATACATATGTCATTTTATTGATGTCGATTTCAATTTATATTATTAATGTTGATTTCGCAAATGTAAACTTTCCTTAATTTTGAGTGACTCATTTTGATTTCTAGATACATTCAAACATTTCTCATAGAATTTATATTTTTTTTGGGATAAACTTTCTTATGCAATATTCATTTCTTATTTGAGTTGTCAAGAAAAAAATTGGCTTTCAAAAAAATTCTTTCTCCAAGAGGGTAAATTCATGGGAGGGTTCAAACAAGATAATGTGAATATTATAGTGAATTTTATTTTTATTAAGTTATTTAAAAAAATTGTTGAATAGTGAAGAAGAAGAAAAGAAAGTATTGAAGGTTGAAATGGTGAACAACAAGGAAGAAGAAGGAGTGGGGGTTATACATTGATAAATTAATTAATTGATACAATTAATTTTAAAAAGTGTTTGAAAAATAGTGAATAGCTAAAAAAGAAATAAAAATTGATGACGTGGTGCCTACATGTCACGACCCAAGGTTTCCCCTAGGCGTGACATGGTGGACAAGTTTCCGAGAGGCCCCTGTATGCGTCTAAAGTTTCAATCCTGAAATACAGCAAACATGAAAGGAAAATAGCAAGCAAAAAATAATATTTATATTTCAATTTGTGCGAAGGTTACAATCTTTAAGAAAAGATATGTAATTCCCTGATTCTTCTCTTCAATGATGTTCTTGATTTTATGGAATACTTGCGGCTCAAATTTTGGAGCGAAGACTTCTTTGTACTTGTGGCTCAACACTGGGAACAAAGATTTCTTTATATGCGGAAGACTTGCAGATCACCACTGAAGAGCAAGGATTTTCTATGTATTTCTATGTGTCTTCTTCTTTTTCTTCCTTTTCCTTTTGGTCTTGTGAAGACCTCTTTATATAGGCTTGAACTATGGTTTTCGGGGTATTTTCGTCCAAGCAATTTTGGTTCTTGGGCTTGAAGAACATGAATTGGGCTCGTCTTGTCAACTTAATGGACTGACCCAAATGTGATTTGGACTTTATTTAAGTCATATATTTTGACTTAGCTATTAATTGACTTTATTAACCGGTAATTTGACTTGGTCAATATATCATGAATTTATGGATTAATCCAAAATTTAATATGGATTTATCAATAAAATTTCACTGTCTATAAATGCCCTTTGCTTCGAGGCTTGTTGCGATGTCCATCCTTTAAAGGCAAGGCTTGAAGCATTCGTGAAATATTTTTTTTATGGATTCTTTCAAAACTTTCCATATTTAATTCCAACGGAAATTTTCGATAGTGTGATTCCTATAGAAACTTACCATAATTTGATTCCTAGGAAAATTTACCATAATTTTGTTTTAAATATGGTTTTTCCATAATTTGTTGGAACAAAATTTATGTACTTTTAATTTCTATAAATACACATGCTCTTACAATGATTGATTGTCAACTTGAGGCATACCAAACTCAATTTTCGTCACTTTTTTTTCAGCATAGCACGCCTGCGGTAGAAAGTTCATAATTTGTTGTAGAAATATTGAAATCACGATTCATTTGATGTTCCTGAAACTAGACTCAAGGGACTACGATATATCTGAAATTCAAACTCAAAACCTTTCTGAATTGGCGGAAATTGATTTTTGAAGTTTGCTATCAAATCTGTCCTCTTCTTTTTTACAGCTCTATGCAGTCTCACCAAAACATCTCTATCTTGGTGTAGGAGATTTCCAATGATGAACGACTTGATTCTATAGAAACTACACATCAAAGTCTACAATATATACAAAAATCAAGGTAAAAATCCTAATGAATTGACGATAATTATTTTTTGAAATTTGTGATCTAAATAATTTTTGACAACATTCATGAGTTTACTTCTCTGCATCTTCGCCGAAGAGCCACCTATTGAGTTCTGTATTAATTGAAAATTTTATCATCATCTACATGTAGATATAACACAAAACTCTTAACCAAAACAACCGTATTCATCATGACGAGCGTGAGAGCATATGCCATAATCTTTTTTATTCCGATTAGAAGCTTCATGCAATTGGCATCGTGAGACACATCACTTTTTTTTGCAGGTTTACGATGGACCGCAAACATTCTCCATACCATACAAAAAAGTGAGGTGTAATTCATAATTGACGAGGAATCACTTGATGAATCTTCATTTGTAGTTGCGATTTTGATGACGAATCATACATGGAATAATATTTTAGCGATTGTGGCATTGATGAAGACGAACCACACTTCATGATCTTCTTTTGGAATTGTGGCTTTGACGACAAATTACACTTGATGCATTTTCTTTGGCAGTTGCAACTTTAGTAATGAACCACACTTAGTGCATCTTCTTCTACAATCACACCTTTGATGATGAACTATGCATGATGCATCTTTCTTTTCAATTGCAACTTTGACGACGAACCATATTTACTACATCTTCTTTTGCAGTTGTGACTTTGATGAAGAATCACATATGATGCATCTTCTTTTGTAGTTTTGAATTTGATGACGAACCACACTTGGTGCATCTTCTTTTGTAATTCCAGCTTCAACGACCAACGACATTAGTACATCTTCTTCTACAGTTGCGACTTTGATGACAAATCACACGTGGTGCTTCTTCTTTTAGAGTTACGGCTTTGATGACAAACCACACATGAAACATCTTCTTCTTTTTTGCAGTTGCGGCTTTGATGATGAACCACACTTGATGCATCTTGTTTTACAGTTGCAGCTTTAGCGACGAACCACACTTAGTGCACCTTCTTCTACAATTGCGGCTTTGGCGAGAACAATACTTAGTATATCTTCCTCTAAATTGTATCTTAGCGATGAGTCACACTTTGTACCTCTTCCTCTGTAGTTTTGGCTTTGGCGAGAAAGAGATTTTGCCACAATTTGTCCTAGTTCTGGAGAGGAACTACTTGTCACATTATCAACTCATTAAATCAAACTTCAAAATATGCCCCCATGTCAAAGATAGAGGCTCGCTTATGGCTGCATTGATCCATAAAAATATTTGAAGCAATGATGTTTGATGAAGAGGTGATGCGAACTTGATAAATACATCCAAGACGAGTTGACAAACCACTTCTTGATGTTTGATTTTTTTTTTCTACTTAGACCTTTTGTATGGGATGATATGTCCATTTTTTTCATCCCTTCCTTATGATGTGTAAAAACTTTTGCAATTTTGAAGCAATAAAATGTATTTACTTTACATTTCAATGCAAAACATGCGAGTTTTTTTTTCTTCTAATTTTTCTAGGCCACTTATTTCAAGGTTTTCAACCTATTGAATTTTTTTGACCATATTAATTTAAACTCAGGAGGGCTAACAATAGCAATTTGAAGATTTAACTCATTTTCATGAAGCTCTTCTGACTTGAAGACTTGGATCATTAAGGAGCATCATGATTTGAAAACTTAGCTCAAATGTGAAGAGCTTCGAAACTTGAGACTTAGCACGAATTTGATGAGCTTCATGACATGCATTTTAGAATCATGCGTGGAGAAGCATTTTGACCTGAAGATCTTGCTTGAATTTCTTGAGCTTTGAAACTTGAAGATTCAACAACATTTGATGAAATTTACGCCATGCATTTTAGGCTCGTGAGTCGAGGAGCATTTTGATTTGAAGATTTTTGCTCGAATTTGATGAGCTTTGAAACTTGACGATTCAACAAAATTTGATGAACTTTATGACATGCATTTTAGGCTCGTGCGTCGGGGAGCATTTTGACTTGAAGATTTTGCTTGAATTTGATAAGATTTGAGACTTGAAGATTCTGCTCCAATTTGAGAAACTTCTTGACTTGAAAACTTAGCTCGAATCTGATGTGCTTTATGACATATATTTTTTAGACTTGTGCGTCAATGAGCATTTTGATTTGAAGATTTTGCTCGAATTTGATGAGCTTTAAAACTTGAAGATTTTGCTCAAATTTGAGAAGCCTTGTAACTTGAAGACTTAGCTCGAATTTGATGAGATAGGAGTATTTTTATTTGAAGGCTTAACTCGAGTTTGAGGAGCTTTGGAGTTTGAAAATTTAGCTTGAATTTGATGAGTTTCATGACATGCATTTTAGGCTCGTGCGTCGTTGAATATTATAATTTGCAGTTTAGGCTCGTACATCAAGGAGCATGTCAACTTACATAGACTCTTCAATTTCAGTTTCGGATGAAAACTTGTCCTCATCCTCAATGTTAATTATATTTCCTTTGTAAGTTTCAAAGTTTGACAACCCTTGATCTCCATTTGAAGTCATACTCAGTTCCATATCATCAGCACGCATTGCTAGTTCTTCAAACGTTTTAGGCTTTATTCCTTGCAATATGTAACGAAGATCCCAATGCATACCTTGTTTGCATATTTTGATCCCAGAAGTTTCACTAAGGCGATCTTTGCAGTTAAGGCTCAAGCTCCTCCAACGATTTATGAAGCCAGTGACTTGTTCATCATTTCTTTGATGGGTTTGCAATCTCTATCATGATTACAACACGCCTTGTGCTATAAAAATGCTTAAGGAGTTGTTTCTCCATCTACTCCCAACTATCGATGTAATTAGACTCAAGATCTATGTACCACTCAAAAGCAATTCCTGTGAGATATCTAACAAATTGCTTAACAATATAATCACCATATGTTCTAGCATTATTGCAAGTTTCCACAAAGTGTGCCACATGTTGTTTCAGATTTCCATTACCGTCAAATTGCTGCAACTTAGCAGGTTGATAACCAACATATATCTTTAGGTTTCAATCCTTTGAGAATACGACTTTACATAAGTGAGATAAGACTTGGATGTGGACTCAAATTTATCTTTGATTGCCTCTTTGATGAAGTCTTTCAATTTGTCAACAGACCTTCGACAGACACTTGAAACTCTTTGATGCTTGTTTCTTGTTTTGTGAAGGAATCTCTTTTCTCCTGAGTTTCATGAAGATTTGCACATAATTGGGTGGATTCTCTTTTCTCCATATTCTCCATAATGTTTGTGAATTTGGTAATTTGAACATCTTGACCTTTGATGTACTTTGATAGGCCTTCAGATGCTTTCGTCAAATTTGCAAGTTGTTCTTCTATGGTGGAAGTTTCGACCACCATCGTGTGCATTACCACCATAGGTGATGGAGAATAACATTTATTTTCCCAAACATGAGATGCCAACATGTTGTGTGGGATAGATCCCGTGCTTAAGACATCATTATCGGCTGAAGCGAAGGGCTTTTTGGATGTAGATAGGCTCAATTGGGAAAGAACCCTCTTGACCATTTAAGCGATGTATTCTTTTGCGTCTTTTGCAGGAGACTTTGCACATTTTGGAGATTAACCAAAGACAATAACATATTCGGACGACACTCGGCATGCTTGTTGTCCTAGAAATTTTGCTTGGTTCCCTGTGACATGTCTCATGCTTCCCGTAGTGACAAGGCTCATGTTTTCCACAGTAATGCAAAATTTGGATCCATCAGTTTTTGCGGATGCAGATCCAAATGTGAATGCAGATGCGAATACAAATGCAAATGTAGATTTGGATGCAGATGCATATTTTGAGTTGATCTTCTTGAAAGTCATCTCGGTGTTTTTGAACTTTGATTTTTTTAAGAGATGAGATGAGAGGTAAATATTGTCCCTATAGGCGTGCAAATTTGTATGCATCTAAAGTTTCAATCCTGAAATACAACAAACATGAAAGAAAAATAGCAAGCAAACAAAGTATTTGTATTTGAATTTATGCGAATGTTACAATCTTTATAAAATCTTTAAGAAAAGATATGTAATCCCCCGATTCTTCTCTTTAATGATGTTCTTGATTTGATGGAATACTTGCGGCTCAACTTTTGGAGCAAAGACTTCTTTGTACTTATTGCTCAACACTTGGAGTGAAGATTTCTTTGTATGAGGAAGACTTGCAGATCACCACTGGAGAGCAAGGATTCTCTATGTATTTTTATGTGTCTTCTTCTGTTTCTTCCTTCTCATTTTGGTCTTATGAAGACCTCTTTATATAGGCTTGAACTAGGGTTTTTGGGGTATTTTTGTCCAAGCAATTTTGGTCTTTGGGCTTGAAGAAAATGAATTGGGCTCGTCTTGTCAACTTAATGGACTAACCGGTAAATGTGATTTGGACTTTTTATTTAAGTCATATATTTTGACTTAAATATTAATCCGACTTTATTAATCAGTAATTTGACTTAGTCAATGTATCATGAATTTATGGATTAATCCAAAATTTAATAAGGATTTATCATTAAAATTTCACTGTTTACAGCCCCATACAAGCCACTTAGCATGCATCATAAAAGATGATAGAATTAAAAAAAGATTTAAAAGAAAGTTTCAACTTATAAAAGTTTGATAGAGAAAAGCGGATGTCTAAACATCGTCTCAAAGCCATCTAGTACATAAGTAATGACCGGGACGTAGCCCATACATCAAGTTCCAAAACTAAAAGTAAGGACAAAAAATAAATCAAGCTCGGTCCTCGGAACATGGACTCACCAATCTTCAAGCTTCTATATGAGATCCCTTGCCACGGAAGTGCGAATCTTTAAGGTCGGTCTCTACATTTGGGGAAATATAGGCAAGAGTATGTGTTAGTACAAAAATGCACCAAGTATGATAGTCATGCATAAAAGTATGAAATCATGCAAAAAAGGACATTTACGTGATATGCAAAGACCAAGTCAAAACATAAGATAAGAGGGTTAGAAAGCATAAAACGTAATCATGATCAATGCAAGTAAAAATTATCTTCGAACACATGTGAGATATTTCTTGAAGTAACCTTAGTTCATTATTGTGGGAAGTAGCCTTAACTATAGAGACCGTGCGAGCTATAACATGGACCCCTGATGTCTCTCACACCGAAAAGGGTTATCCTACTTGCCAAGTAGAACCATGAATCTGAGCTAAAGTGGATCCACTAGCTAATGTCTATCTAGACAATCATCCTATGGGGGAACATAGGTAAGGGATATGAAGATTGCTTTTAGAAACCCGGCCTCAACTCGGGAGAGCTTCCATCTCAATATCCTCTCAGTGCTAAGCATAAATCCCACAGAATAGTTATTAATCTTAACTTATCTCATGATCCATGGAAAGGCACAATTAAGCAACCAATCCAAGATAAAGACATCATAGGATAGCTCCTTAGACTATGCGTAAGAAAACCTTTCGTCGTCCATGATCTTTTCATAATAGCTTTAAGGCCCATAGTCATTCACTTCATGCCATTCTCGAATATGAGGTATTACAATATCTCCCTCTTGGGAACAATCGTCCTCTAATGGAACTTAAACTAGGACGAAAAGAGTAGGAGAGAAACTTACAATCCAATCATTAATGAAACTTCATCAAATCCGGGGAAAGAATAGGGAAGGTAATTTCACTATATTTTTTTACCAGGGACAGGGGCTACCACAAGAATATTTGTTTTATTGGGGCGTCCGATCTAGCTACGTACACGAGTAGATAGGGGGTTAGGGGGGGAGAGGGTCGGCTGGGCCTACCTTTTCAATCAATCTCCGGCCGCTCAGTGCCGCTATTGGTGCGAGTTGTAAGGAGTCTTGGTCTCGAGTCAAGATGGGGGCGTCATTTCATTCTCCTAACAGGAATGAGTGAACCTGGCGGTTCTTTGGTCTCCTCTTTTGGGGGCGGGAATGCTTAGTCGCTGGGGGTTCCTAACGCACGTTGTTATGGCACTTTGGAACACTGCCGATCGCAGAGGTATCTTAACTCTTCTTTAATATGGGAGCTAGACATTCCGGTCGCATCTGTTTCGGGTACAGAGGCAACGAGGGGTGCTATTGAAAACACCTGATTGAATATTCTAGGTTGACTTTGCCGATGCACATAACCAAGGAGAAATCTCAACTCCAAGCTAAAACATGTTCAAAATATCATAAGGCAGATAAGAACCAGACCTAGTAGCCCAACATGAATGTATTCACATAAATGCACATATTCGAGCAGGATATTTCAACTCCAAGATAAAGCATATTTAAAACATCTTTTCATAAGGTCTATATGCAACTCATACTCAATGCACATAAGCATCAAGAAATCAATCAATTAAACTAAATCATATTTTTTTTTCAAAATCAATTTTTTTCATGAACATGCATGCATGAAGAATCATGAGGATGAATAAGACACAGGAATCCTAAAGAGTAAACCATGGGGAGCTAAGACCTCAAGCTAGACTCGAAGATAAAGAAAAGAGATATGGATACTAAAAAATCACATCGCCCTCGCACTTTCACCCATCAAACCATAACAAGGAACTCTTCCAAAACAAACATAGTTCTACTCACGTACCAACCATGAAGCACACCATCTCCCCCTTTGGAGAAAACCCCACTAGTCTACTCACGTACCAACCATGAAGCACACCATCTCCTCCTTTGGAGAAAACCCCACTAGTCTTTTCAAATCCATCACCCTCAATCCCCAACATAACACCAAAGTCTTAAAAACCACTAAACCATTGATACAAGTAAATACTTAAGAAGTTTCCATAAGGATTTCAAGGACTACTCCAATCACAATCTCCATACATGGAGTCTTACCATATCCAACGAAACACTCAATATCAAGCAATGCATAACCACAAGCTAAAAGATCTTAACTTACCAATTACCACATCCGAGGAACTCTCATGATCTTGTTGAGTTTGGTCTTACCTACCCCATTCCTTTCCTTAGAAGTAAGAATTGGGCAATCTCGTATCTTGTGACCATTCTTTCCATAACCGAAGTAACCATCCATGCCGGCTAAGATTTTGACTTCATGCTTATTCCCACCCCTAGCACAAGTAGACCATGAAGATACACCATCATATCTTCTTGCCCTATTTGAATCCCTAGTTTTCCCCTTAAGCGTTTCTTCTTCTATTTTTTGTGCATGCACCATCAAATGGGAGACATCCATCTCCTTAACAAGCATGGCGGTTAGGCATTCTTTGACCACTAAGTCAGAAGCACTCGACACAAACTTACTCATCCTTGCCCTTGGATCAGGAACCATAGTTGCATCATATTTAGACAATTGTGTGAATTTCAAGGCATATTTCTTTACACTCATATCCCCTTGATGAATGTTAGTGACCTCAAGTACCTTTTACTCCCTCATCTCAAGGGGAAAGAACCTATTAAGAAAAGCAACCTTAAATTTCTCCCAATCAAGAGGACCCTCATCTACCACCCTTTCTTCTTTCCATTGGTTGAACCAAACTTGAGAAACACCCTTAAGTTGATAAGCAACCAATTCCTCCTTCTATACCAGTGTCACTCCCAAGATTATCAACATATTATACACTCATAAATGAACTCTTGAGGATCTTCCTCAATACTAGATCCATGAAATACTGGAGGATTCATTATAATAAAGTCCCTCACCCTTGTTGTTGTCGTACCCACCCTTGGGTTCATGGGAACCACAATCTGTCCATTTGCTTGAGCCATTATAGCTTGGGCCAATGCATGAAATGCGGCACGAAACTCACCATTAGTTACTTGCTCGACCAAAGGGTTGACCGGCACATGAGGAACCTCTTGTATCACATTTTCACTAACATTCCTATTCCTTCTCATGTGATTCCTTCGTGGAGGCATATTATGAAAATTATAAATAGGGGTTAGGAGAGAAGGACACCTAGAGTTACACTTTTTCGCACGACTTAAGAGTAATGAAAGAAGTGGAGTTTCCTAAACATCTTATAGCCTCTCGTTCATAAATGTGGTGCGCTTCACAGTCATGAACAATACTCAACTCGACATGGCTTACAAGACTTCCCAGGACCTTTCTAAACCTTGTGCTTTGAATACCAAGTTTGTCACGACCCAAGTATCCCCTAGGGGTAACATGGTGTATAAGACCCCGAGAGGCCCCATACAAGCCACTTAGCATGCATCATACAAGATCATAGAGTTAGAAAAAAGATTTAAAAGAAAGTTTCAACATATAAAAGTTTTAAAGAGAAAACTGGAAGTCTAAACATCGTCTCAAAGCCATATAGTACATAAGAAATGATCGGGATGTAGCCTGTACATGAAGTTACAAAATTGAAAGTAAGGACAAAAAGGAAATCAAGCTCGGTCCTAGGAACATGAGGACTCACTAATCTTCAAGATTTTATATGACATCCCTAGACACAAAAGTGCAAATCTTTAAGGTCAATCCCTACATTTTTGGAAATATAGGCAAGAGTATGCGTTAGTACATAAATGCATTAAGTATGATAGCCATGCATAAAGGTATGAAATCATGCAAAAATGACATTTTTGTAATATGCAAAGACCAAGTGAAAACATAAGATAAGAGGGTTAGAAAACATAAAACGTAATCATGATTAATGCAAGTAAAAATTATCTTTGAACACTTGTGAGATATTTCTTGAAGTAACCTTAGTTAATTATTGTGGGAAGTAGCCTTAACCGACACAGAGACCATGCGAGCTATAACATGGAACCCCGGTGTCTCCCATACCGAAAAGGGTTGTCCTACTTGCCAAGGTAGAACTATGAATCTGAGCTAAAGTGGATCCACTAGCTAATGTCTAACTAGAAAATCATCCTATGGGGGCACATAGGTAAGGGATAATGAGATTGCTTCTAGAAACTCGACCTCAACTCGGGAGAGATTCCATCTCAATATCCTCTCAGTGCTAAGCCTAAATCCCACAAAATAGTTATTAATCTTAACTTATCTCATGATTCATGGAAAGTCACAATTAAGCAACCAATCCAAACTAAAGATATCATAGGATAGCTCCTTAGACCATGCGTGAGAAAAACTTTCACCGTTCATGATCTTTTCATAATAGCTTTTAAGGCCCATAATCATTAACTTCATGCTAGAAATGACCCAATACAATGGAAATAGTTTTGAAATCATGACCTATAATCATTGATGACATATCCGGATATCATACTAATCTAGACCTAGTTTAGGAAAATAGCCTGAAAAGCATTGAGGGCAAATCTAGATGTCATTCATATCATATGGCCAAGCTTTATAGAAAATATATATATCTTCCACTATAAGCTTATTTGAGTCATAAAATACTTTCATAAACATGCATTCTTTTCAATAATTCATAAACTTCATCATACTTTCAAAGTCAAAACATCTTCAAATTCATTTACATCAATTTCATAAGGAGAAGGCATGCATATTTTCATAAATTTATCTTTCATAGTTCAAGACCCACATTATATCACCATAGCATAGAAAACATGGGTTATTCATAGGTTTATGGGGATTCATCTTAAAATCATGAGATTTTATCAATTCATGCATACAATTTCATAAATCAACATTGAAAGGAATCCATGACATGGAAGAAAAACCCTAACTCAATTGGAGATTTTAACTTTGTAAATTGGAGAATTTGCGAACTCCTTGGAGGAAAGGGCTCCATGGATGAAAACTATCATACCTTGATGCCAAAATCTTGGAAGCAATGAAGGATTATAAGGCTTGATCTTGAAACCCTAACTTTCTTCTTCAACTTCTAGAGAGAGAAATATTTAAGAGGAAGAGCTTCATCTTCTTTGGAGAATTTAAGAGAATGAATTGAGTTTGGGTGATTTGGGGGTTTAAAGTCATTATATAGGGCTTTGGGTAGAAGGAAAAATGACATAGTATTGAGTTAAAATAATTAGGAAAAGACCCTACAACCCCTGACTAAAAACTGCCTAATTGGGTCAGTGGAAGCCCAAAACGTGTCGTCATGCACTACCATTTCCCATCAAACAGGTTGTGAAGAATTTTTACCCGTTAGAGCTTCACTATTTTGGGCATAAATTTTTACTCCAAGCTTGGAATTAGGCAAACTTGATGGCGTTGGAAAGAGTACTCAGTGATATTTAATTTTATAGGTCATGGGTCACCTAATTCATTTTGTGCTAAAACATATGATCGTTTGAAGTTGACCCTAAGCTCTAAGTCTAATGAACACCCTTCACGGACAACTTCACGGGCCATTGTGACGCTCGTGGCCCTTGACCAGTAGCTAGAGGAGAACCCCTACTTACATGACCCCCTTCACGATCACCCTAACAACCTGTCTAAGGGTCCATCAAAGTGAAGCCTGCATGGGGCAGGTTCTGGAAACCTACCACGAGCCCGTTAACGGACCGTGGTCCCCTTCACGAATCATTTAGGGCTCCGTGGAGGGTTCCATGGTCCACTATTCGGGCTTGTGAGTTTCCCACTTGACCCATTTCTAGCCTTTCTTGAATCTGAGGTGTTACACTACATGGTGTCACGACCCGATTCTACACCCCGAAAGCGACACGGCGTACTCGACCCCGAAAGGGGTCTTATACAAGCCTCATAGCTCATTCATTACATAGGTAATATAAATAGTACGGAATTTAAAACTTTTCTTTATAAAACCATACAATCTAATCATTCAAAAACATTTAAATGCAAGCGAAAGTCTATATCTCACATGGCCATCTTAGACACAATCTTGAACAAAAATAGGGGCACAACCCTTTAGAATAGAAATCTAAAGTAGTCTATTACATGAAAAGGAAAGAAACTTCTTAACCACTTGTCCTCGATCTATGAGGACGTACCCAAAATGTCTTGGAGAACTCTAATCCCAACCTTCACTAGAGCAATGCAAATCACATGCCGAAACCTACACTTGTAGTTAAAAACATGAAGAAGAATGGGTTAGCACATAAAGTACTAAGTATGATAGCCATGCAAAAACATTCTTACAAAAGACATTTATGTTTGGAAGTCATGATATATGCCATTTTGGTAAAACTTCATGAACATTGATAAAAGAGGCATAGTATAAGTCACAACCAAGATGCAAGTCATTTATCCACATTAGAACATAATCAACCATATAACCCATTACCTTTACTTTGAACTTCACCTCAAGTAACCCTCATGCTATATCTTGTGCAATGTATGGATAACGTCCCATACCACCACCCACACCAAGGTACCACATTAAGGTCACCAAGAGTGAACTTACCATTCATCCTTTCCACCTTTACACAATAAAGGCATATAAGAGACATAAACATCACATGAATCACATCATCACATTAAGACCACCATCTAAGACAACTCTAAGTCATACTTGTGCAATTAGCATCCCATACTACTACTCACAATAAGTACTCCTTTGAAGTCACCATAGACAATGAACATTCATATACAATAAGTCATGACAAGGAAGTAACTCATAATACAATCCAAGTATAACACGCATCTTCACTTTTAAGCATATAAGAGTCAACATTCTTCATTAACTTCATTACATTAAGAGCACCTTCATTCATTAGACATTAGATCAATATTCTCATAAATGTCATCATAAGAGCCCATTCATTCATTAGCATTATAAAGGGCCACACCATGACCTCCCTCAAATGCCTACTTGTGCAATGCATAGATGGCATCCCATTCCACCACCCACACTAAGTAGTACATCTTTAAGAAGCCATAGTTCATTAACATTCTTTGTGGGGGTAAGCCTTAACTGACATAGACCATGTGAGCTTGACATGGAATCCCGGTGTCACCCTCACCGAATAAAGGGATTCCTACTTGCCTAAGGTAGGACCATCGTTTGTCTAGCCTTAAGTGGATCCACTAGCTAGACCTATATGGGCACATAGTTTATGGGATAGGGAGATTGCTACTAGATTCCCCGCCTCAACTAACGTATGAGTATCCATCTCAAGAGATTGCTACTAAGTGCCCCACCTCAACTCACGTATGAGCACCCATCTCAATCCATTTCCACTCGGTTCTTAGCATTATTCCCCACAGAGTATTTGACATTAAATACATTCGTTCATTATTATGGGATAAGAGATTGCTACTAGATACCCCGCCTCTACTAATGTATGGGCATCCATCTCAAACCCAACATTCATTCATTGGAAAGCTCATAGATTTAAAGATGAGAATAGCCTTTTACCTAGGAATCCCATATTGTGAGAAAGTCCTTTCACAACATATCTTTTAATTCATTAGAGAACAATTGAGAATAGCCTTTCAAATAGTACTTCATCATCATTAACATTATCATTGAACTTCATTCATTCTTCATTCAAGTGTGTGTATGTGAGAATAGCCTTTCACATAATCACCATCATTCACAAGTGTTAATGGAGAGATAACATTCAATCCTAACACAATTAGCTTCTAAACATGATCATAATTCATTCATTTAGATCACACACACATACTTCATATTACAATCATACATAGTGATTAAACACCTCCACCTTTCAAGTGGATCAATAGATCAAGCACAATTCTACTTTAATATGCAATTTTATCATAACTCCCCCTTCAAGGCTATGAACCAACATCAATCCATAAATCCAAGATACTACAATAGATAATGAAATTGACATGATTCAATCACTTAATTCAATATAAGCATCAATAATTCAACATACTTGCATAATCAATCAACTCCCAATCACAAATCATAATTTAGGAAATTGGGGGAAAACATGGGTTCTAGGAAGAAATCATCTTAATTCATCTTTAAATACACAATTCATTCATAATTCAATGCAATAAAGCCTTTATAAATCATTTAGAATCGAACCCACACATAGATTGAAAACTAGGGTTTTGGAGAAAGCATTGGAGACTTGAAATCACTTTTGAGATTGGCTCCTTCAAAGAAAATAAGTCAAGGATGAAGACCACCATACCTTTTTAAGAAGAATCCCATGAAAATCCCTTGAAAAACTTGAAGATTTGACCTTGGAAGCTTGAAATCTTCACCTCCAATGAAGGTTTCTAGAGAGAGAACTTTTGGAGAGGAGGGGAGGTTTGATTTGGGGTTTTGAAAATAATGAAGTCTAAAATAGAGTTTAATACTTTTAATACTCTTAAAATACCTTAATTAACTTAAAATAACCGTCCCTCCACTTAAAATAATTGATTAACAATTTACCAAATAACCCTTGCCCAAACCAGAAAAATAGTGGTGGATCACGCCCTAGACCCACGGACCGTGAGTCCTCTCACGGACCGTACTGTTGGTCCATAGTCTGGGGATGGGGCTTGGTTTTGGAGGTGTTGACCTACGGAGGCCATCCACGGGGCGGGGATGGACCTACGGGTCGTGAATCCCATCCGTAGGTCATCAAATTTTTGGCAACTTTCAAGGTTCTTTGGGGTCTTGGGGTTAGACTAAAGTTCCTCCTCAAGGAACCCTAGGGTGGTCCTTGGGGAGTCGTACCTCTACGTTTGACCCCTAAACCCCTCAACCAAAACTCGGGACAACATCAAACAACTCATAACCGAAAACTAACTCAAAACGACACCCGTCAAGCTCTAGTTCAACTTAATAGATTTAGGGTCGTTACACATGGTTATGATGTGGCACTTACGTGACTATGATGTGGTGGGTGAGAGTGGTGTTATAGTCTCAGGGTGGAAAAAAATCACTTTAAAGTTGTGCGACACAATGTGGATATTCCTTCAAGCATCATCCAAGTACACCACCTCCACAACGTGTACGCCATGACCTTCCGCAAAGTATACCTTCAACCTTTGACCATGGACTTTGAATCTCACCTCTTTGTATCTTCAATTTCAATCGCTCTATTTCCATACACTTTTGTTATTGTGTGTGGGCCAGTCCACTTGCACTTGAGCCTAAATGGAAAGAGTTTCAACCTTGAATTGATTAGGAGGACGGGATCCCCCACCCTAAATTTGTGAGATAAAATCTTTACATTATTCCATCGCTTGACCTTCTCTTTAAAGAGAGCGGAGCTTCATATGCTTACAACCAAAATCCATCTAATTCAAGGATTTGGCGCACACAATTCTTAGAAGCCACATCCCTATTGTAATTTATATCTTTCAATGCCCATAAAGCTTTGTGCTCTAACTTAACAAGTAGATGACATGCCTTACCAAATACCAACTAGTAGGGAAACATACCATTAGGGGACTTGAATGTCGTGTGATAAGACCTAAGTGAGTCATCAAGCTTGCAATATAAATTAGTACGGTGGAAATTTACCATTTTGGATAAGATATTCTTTGTCTCTCGATTTGACAATTCAACTTCTCCACTAGATTGTGGATGGTACGGAGTGGCTACTTTGTACTTGAATCAATACTTAGATGGAAGTGTTGAAAATTGACGGTTACAAAAGTGTGAACCTCAATTACTTATAATGGCCCTTGGGGGACCAAAACTGGTGAAAATATTCTTCTTGAGAAATCTTATGATACTTCTTGCTTCATTATTTGGTAATGCCATGGTTTCCACCCATTTGGAGACATAATCAACTACCATAAAAATGTATTTATTTCCAAAACTAGCCTTCATCTTTAATGAAAAGTTGTGACTTTTATGAAAAATAGTGACTTTTGTGAATGTAACGACATGTTTCGGTCATTATGGAAAAGCCAACGGGGAAAGAATTTGGGCCAGAAAACTTTTGAGTAGTGACTTGGAAATTTCTAGCATAGGCAAGACTTGGATGAAATCTGAGTTAGGTGAGGTCTAGGGAAATCTAGTAATGAATAAGGGATTTAATTATGAATTTGAATCACATGAGTGGATAGCCAATACGTTAAGGAGCCTGTACGGCTTTAGGAAATTGAATTCGGGCGAGTAGAACTCCTGAAACTAGTCTTGGCATGAAAGGGTAGTTTTAGAACGTCCCAGGTTGAGGGTGTGTTGTGAAATGGGAGCTTGGAACTCAAACTCCGAGCTTCTATCTCCGTGCAAGCCTCCAAGGTGGGGCTGTTGTTGTAGGATCGGGTCTGCTGTGGCGGGCAAGTCGCGACCTTAAGTCAGAGAGAACCCCAAAATTGTTATTTTCTGCAAAACTTTGTTCTTGAGAGCTACGAGACGACCCAGGGCAATTCTTGACAGTTTTCCACGATTTCTAGTGCTAAAAGTAAGTTAATTACTCCCCTAATCTGTATTTCGATTCTTAGAACTTAGAATCTTGGGTAATTATCAGTGGGGGAGGGTTTTGGCCTGAAGTTGATGGTGGGAAAATCCCTTATTGAATATTAGGATAATGGGTTTTGCCTTGGATTGATAGTTTTATTGTTATCCGACTAAATTAGGCTTTTTTTATTAATTCTTGCGTTAATTTCTTGTGTTTAGACCAAGGAAAAGTGGAAAGAATTTGGAAAGGGAAGGCTCAAGTGTCTTAGAAGAATTCAAGCTTGGTGATGGTTCGATTTCCTGTTTATGTGATATATGCCGGATAATTGCTTCTTTGTATGTATGTGTGTATGTGAATAGTGAAATGTAAATCGAATCTAATGAAATAATTATGTGTGAACAACTACATGCCATGAATTGTTACTTGACCATGTGACTATATGTATCATTCATAATGGTGTGGTTGCGATTGTTGTTGTGATTGTGCCGATTTTATCGGGTGTCACGTTTCGACACATACATTAGATTGGGTTTCACGTTCCGACACATATATTGGATCGGGTGTCACGTTATGACACATATATTGGATCAGGTGTCACGTTCCGACACACTAATAGTTTGGGTATGGGTTCCAACTTGTGATTATTATGTTCATGTCTACCTGTCATTGATATTGAGAAATTTTATGTTGCTCCTGAAATACTAATTGAACTATGTATTATATATATGTGTGTTTACTGTGTTGTAATTACCTGCTTGTATTTCGCTTACTGGAGCAGCCGTGTGATGCTGCCAGTACACTGTGATTGTGCACTGATATTGCACTTGCTCATTCTTTGTTGAATACAGGGCAACGTCATGCGGCTACTGACATACCTCAGTTAGGATATTACTAGCCGAGACCGGATTCAAGGGTGAGTCAGTTCTTTCAGGCTGCCATGGGTCCTCTATTGTTTAGTCCATTCTTTTCGGACTCAGACTCTATAGTTAGAATTATTCGTATGTTTAGTTTCGGGGTTGCACCCCCTTTCCTTAGACTTGTTGATTGGTAGAGTTTTGATAGAACGACTTTCATGTTCTAGGGGTTGACTTCCACAATAGTTTGGTTAATTATTTATTTAAAACCTTTGGAGTTTATGGGAACTCTGTTTCTATCCATCATTTAAATTTGTTTCCTTATCTTTAAATGCCTAGTTTTTTTCGTTAAGTTGCTTAGTTGGGTTGTAGTAATAGTTCTCCCACCCGAGGGTTAGCGTGGGTGCCAATCACGACGGTTTGGGTCGTGACAAAGTTTCTATCAGATCCCTAGGTTCGTTGATCTCATTATACCAAAATGAGTCTAGTAGAATCTTGCGAAACGGTACAGAGACGTCTGTACTTTTCTTTGAGAGGTTATAGAACTTTAGGAAATCTCTTTGTCTTTCTTCTCTCTTCGTGCTATGACTTGATTCCAATTGGTATCTAGTGATCCAAATTAGTATCTAATTCTCTTTCACTCTTCTATCCGCAGATGGTTAATACGCGATATAATGGCGTCAAGCCCGTAGCCCCCATCAATGAGCCAGCTGAGGAGCCTGCTGTAATAGGCCGCGGTCGAGGCAGGGGTTGAGAAAGAGGAAGGGGTAGAGGTTGAGGAAGGGTGAAGGGTAGCACCTACAAGAAGTGGATCTCCCGTTGAAAATGCTCCCAGGGAAGAGGCCTCTCCTGCGCCATAAGAAGAGGTATAAGAGAATGTGGGAATCGAAAACAAGGAAGATGTTGGACCAGAGAAGGAGGTACATGCTGAGACTATATGTATTCCTCCCTTAGACCAAGTATTAGCTCAGCATATCATGACTTTTCTGAAGGGATTGGTTGGCCCTGGAGTCCTTCCCACAGTGCAAGCGGCTCAACCCCCAGCCAATCCCCCATTACTATTACTGTTCCCAAGGTGGGTGGAGCATTAGGCATTGATACCTTTTTTCATCCCCTATTGGGTCTTATGATGACTGGTTCCGAGCATGAGATGTTGACTAAGATTCTGAAGCTGAAGTCGCCTGTGTTCCATGGTTCTGAGAGTGAGGACGCTTATGAGTTCATTTTGGATTGCTATAAGAGGCTTCACAAGTTAGGTATTGTACATCAGCATGGAATAAAATTCATGACCTTCCAGCTTCAAAGTGAAGCTAAGCAGTGTTGGAGAGCTTCTGTGGAATGCAGATCGCTGGTCTTCCCTCCACTCACTTGGACGCAGTTTCATGCTTTGTTTCTTGAAAAGTATGTGCCACGGACTTTGAGGGATCGCAAGAAGGATGAGTTCATGGCTTTGAAACATGGTGGTATGACTGTAGCTACTTATGAGGCAAAGTTCCATGCCTTGTTTAGATATGCTACATAATTGGTAATTACTGAGCAGGAGAGGATTCTTCTATTCGTCAAGGGATTGAACCCCGAATCACATGTATTGTATGTTCACATGACCTCTACAGGAAAAAGTTGTAATGAGGTGATAGATTTTGTGAAGAAAGTGGAGGGAGTTTGATGTGATGGCCAGGTCAAGGCTTTGGCTAAGAAGACCAAGAGCACATGTAAGTTCCATGGTTCCTACTACGAGGTTCACGTAAGCAGACATTTGTAGCCCGACCAATTCAGTCAGACATGCTTGCTTCTACAGGTGGTTATTCAAGAACTCCACAACATAATTTTATTCAGGTCTTTTGATCGCAATTGTTACAATTGTGGAGAACCTTGGCATATGAGTAGAGATTATCCCCATTCGCGCATGTTTGACCCCGCGCAACAGCAGACTAGAGCAGTGGTACCTGTGGGCAATGGTAATAATGGCAAAGGACGTCCACAAGATAGGCGATAAGGGAATCAACGAGGCCGTGGAGGTCGGGGAAAAGGTAATCCAGGTAGAGGAATAGTGCATCCAGGCAAGGAGGTTGTCCGTCAAGATGACAGGGCTCAATGTTATGCCTTTTTGGGCAAGACCAAGGTTAAGGTGTCTGATGCAATGATCACAGTACTATTCTTGTCTATGATCGTATGGCTATTATTTTGTTTGATCCGGGTTCCACTTATTCATATGTGTCAGTTCAGTTAGCCTTGGGATTTTATACGATTTGTGATGTACTTGATGCCCCCATCCATGTTTCTACCCCAGTTGGAGAGTCTGTCATAGTCATCCATGTATATCGTACATGTCCTGTTTTGTTTATGGGTTTTCAGACTTGGGTCGACTTGGTGATTCTGGATATGACTGACTTCGATATAATCTTAGTCATGACTTGGTTATCCCCCTATTATGTTGTACTTAATTGTAATGCTATGTTTGTGACTCCAGAGATCCTGGGTAGGGAAAAGTTAGAGTGGGAAGGGGTGTACAAGACTAAGTCAGCTAAGGTCGTATCTTTTGTTTGGACTAGGAAACTGGTGGGGCAGGGGTGTTTAGCATATTTGGCTCATATTCGGGATGTTAATGCTGAGTCTCCCTCTATTGAGTCTATTCCTGTAGTGTATGAATTCAAGGAAGTGTTTCTTATCGATTTGCCAGGTATGCCTCCAGATAGAGATATAGATTTCTGCATTGAATTAGAACCGGCCACTCGCCTCATTTCCATCCCTCTTTATCGCATGACTCTTATAGAGTTGAGAGAGCTTAAAGCTCAAATCCAAGAGGTTTTTTATAAAGGTTTCATCCGTCCTAGTTCTTCCCTCTGGAGTGCTCCTATCTTGTTTGTTAAGAAGAAGGATGGTAGTATGAGGATGTGCATAGACTATCGACAATTGAATAGGGTCATCTCTAGAATAACTATTTGTTGCCTTAAATATATGATCTATTTGACCAGTTGTAGGGTGCATCGGTTTTCTCTAAGATTGGCCTAAGGTCTAGTTACCATCAACTGAAAATTAGTCCTGAGGATGTACCAAAAATGGCATTCAAGACCCGATGGGCACTATGAGATTTTATTGATGTCGTTTGGGTTGACCAATGCGCCTGCAACCTTCATGAGTTTGATGAATGGTGTGTTCAAACCATTCCTGGATTCTTTTGTTATAGCCTTTATTAATGACATTTTGGTTTATTCGAAGAGTAAGGAAGAGCATGCCGACCAACTTCGTATTGTTTTGGGTGTCCTTGGAAAACAGAAGTTGTATGCAAAATTTTCCAAGTGTGAGTTCTGGTTGACTTCAGTTGCGTTTTTTGGGCATGCAGTTTCAAATGAAGGGGAAATGGTAGATCACCAAAAGATCAAAGTAATCAAGAACTAGGTTCGGCCTAGCTCTGTGATTGAAGTTAGGAGTTTCGTGGGGCTCGCTAGCTACTATCGTAGGTTTGTGAAAAACTTTGTTGCTATCGCCACACTTAAGATCCTTTTGACCACATCACCTATTCTTGCACTGCCAGTGGAAGGTAAAGATTTCATTGTTTATTTTGATGCTTCACATTCGGCTTTGGGTGTTGTGTTGATGCAGGATAAGAATGTTATATGTTATGCATCACGACAGCTGAAAGTACATGAGAGGAACTACCCGACGCATAACTTGGAGTTGGAAACAATAGTGTTTGCCCTCAAGATTTGGCAGCATTACCTTTATGGTGTCAAGTGTGAGGTGTTTACTGACCATCGTAGTCTACATCATGTATTCACTCAAAAGGAACTGAATCTGAGACATCGAAGGTGGATGGAGTTACTCAAGGATTATGATATTAACATCCAGTATCATCCGGGTAAGGCTAACGTGGTGGCAGAAACATTAAGCCAGAAGGCGGTGAGTATGGGTAGTCTAGCTTGCTTGAGTGTGTCTAAGCGACCTTTGGCCAAGGAGATTCAAATCTTGTAGTCTAAGTTCATGTATTTGGGCATCTCAGAGAAAGGTGGGGTGTTAGCCAGCATTGAGGTTAGGCCTACTTTCATTGAGGAGATCAAGGCCAAACAGTTTGAGGATGAGAGTTTGAATGAGCTCAAAAAGAAGACAGTGTCTAGCGTCTGGAAGATGTGGCTCTTGATGCAAGTGGCCTCCTCAGTTTTAAGGGAAGAATTTGTGTTCCCCGAGTGGATGACTTGATTCAAAATATGTTGACAAAATCATATGGTTCGAGGTATTTCATTCATTCGAGTGTGACCAAGATGTACCGATATTGAAAACTTTATTAGTGGCCTGGTATGAAGAAAGACACAACTGAGTTTGTGGCTAAGAGCCAAAACTGTCAGCATGTAAAGTATAAGCACCAAAGGCCTGCAGGTTTGCTTCATTGAATGCCAATCCCTGAATGGAAGTGGGAGAGGATAGTTATGGATTTTGTGGTTGGTCTTCCCAAGATCTTGGGTAAGTTTGACTCCATTTTGGGTGGTGGTTGACAGACTAACTAAGTCAGCCCACTTCATTCTAGTCATAGTAGACTATAATTCTCAGCAGTTGGCTAAGGTTTATGTGAAGGAAATAGTGAGGTTGTATGGGTTCCCCCTTATATCATCTCAGACCGTGGTATACAGTTCACATCCAAGTTTTGGGGAGAATTACTTAATGAGTTGGACACACAACACACTTTTAGTACAACCTTCCATCCACATATGGACGACAGTCAGAGAGAACTATTCAAGTGTTAGAGGACATGTTGAGGGCATGTGTGAGTTCTCCTATAATAACAATTACCATTCCAGCATTGGCATGACACCATTTGAGGCACTTTATGGGAGGAGATGTAGATCACCTATAGGTTGGTTTGAGTCTGGAGACGTGAAACCTTTGGAGGTTGATTTGTTGAAAGATGCTCAAGATAAAGTGAGAAGCATCCAAGCTAAGCTTCTAGCTGCCAGAGTCGACATAAAAAGTATGCAGATCGTAAGGTAAGCGACATGACATTTTAGGCTGGTGAGCAAGTTCTTCTAAAAGTGTCACATATTCGGCAATAAGGGGAAGCTTAGTCCTCGTTATGTAGGGCCAGTGGCTTATAGGTTGGCTTTACCACCTAGCCTATGCGGAGTCCATCCAGTGTTTCACGTGTCCATGTTGAAAAAGTATCATGGTGATGGAGATTACATTATAAAGTGGGACTTAGTTCTGTTAGACAAGGACCTTCAGTATGAGGAGGAAC
The DNA here is from genome assembly GCF_019186545.1 of Solanum stenotomum. Lineage (NCBI taxonomy): Eukaryota > Viridiplantae > Streptophyta > Magnoliopsida > Solanales > Solanaceae > Solanum > Solanum stenotomum. Next base: position 27,924,994 of record NC_064290.1, on the reverse strand, counting down.
CAATATCAATTCTTGATCGCGATGTCTGGAAGCTAGGGACCAAGGAGATAAAGTCCGTGAAAGTTCAATGGAAGCATTGTCCGGTTGAGGATGCTACTTGGGAAACCGAGAGGGACATGTGAGACAAGTATCCCTAGTTATTCAAGGATTCAGTAACTACTCTACTCTTACCTTAGCTAGTTTTTCCTAGTTTATCACTCGGGGACTAGTGATGGGTAAATTGGTGTCTATTGTAACAACATGTTCCAGTCGTTATGGAAAAGCCAATGGGGAAAGAATTTGGGCCAAAAATCTTTTGAGTAGTGACTTGGAAATTTCTAGCCTAGGCCGGACTTGGATGAAATATGAATCTGCTGAGATCTAGGGAAATCAGTTAATGAATGGTGGATTTAATTATGAATTTAATCACATGAGTTGATAGCCAACATGTTAAGGAGCCTGTACTGTAACGACCCTCAAAATGAAGTAAGATAAAGTAGAGCCTCAGATGAGTTTTATGCATTAATAACTTGTCAAAATAATGAAGAATAACCTTTTAAGTCAGTTTTAAAGAGTTTGGAAGTCAAATTTCAACGGACGGCCAAGACATTCAGAAACTAGTCTTTTACGTATTGGTGTGTTCTAGTATGTTGTTCATGTTTTTATGTGTTGTTTGGAGTCAGAAATCACTGGAAGTGACCCTAGTGTCTTAATAAATATTTTTAGGGTCAAAACATTCAGATACGACGCCCTGGGGCCCACCCTAAGGGTCCCCGAGGAGGACCCCAACCTTGGCCAAACAAGCTGCCAAGGCAGCTTGACATTGCTCATGGAGGGAGCATGTCTGCTTGGCGGACTAGCTCCACCAAGGGCCAAAAGTTTGGTCCGCGTTGCGAACATGTCGCGGACTCTACTGTCTCAAATTTAATTTCTAGAAAACTTGTGGGAACATCTCCGCGTCGCGAACTTGTTTCCCGACAAAAAGTACGAAAATAAAACTCGAGTTTGACTTATTTAAAAGGTCCAACTAAGTGAGAGGTAGTTTGGGTACTTTGGGGAATTATTATAGATGGTTATTCTACCTATTTTAGGGTACTTTACGTTGGTTAAAACCCCAAAACCTAAAATTAGACCCCATTCTTCAAATTGACCCTTCTCTCTCAAAATAGATTCTCTCAAAAACTCCATTGAAGACCTTGATGAAGCTCAAGCTAGAGAATGGGTTTTCAACTGATTTCTTCTTCAATTTCATGAGTCTTCAGTAATTAAGGTATGGTGACTCTTGATTCTTGAATAACCTCTCATTCAAGGAGTTCTATCAAATATTTTCAAAAGTGATTCAAAGACCAAAATTCCCAATTTTCAATCTAAACATGGGTTCCTTGTCAAACTATTTTCTAAATCATTCTATTGATGAATTCATGTGGAATTAATGTTTTTAAGATAATTTTGAAAGGAATCCTTGAAGAATCCGATCCCCAAAATTCTCAAAAAATGGCCTATGATGTGGGTCTTTGTGAATATGATCTCTATTGGTGAAATTATGTTTAGATTAGATTGTATTGATATTCCTTATGATTATATATACTTATTCATGTTGAATTGTTGGTATATTGATGAGTTGAGAATTATGGCCTTATGGGCAAAGTTATGGGTTGATCCCTTTGTTTATAGAATTGTACTTGGATTATGTTTATGTTAGTGAATTACATTGTTGATTCCTATTGCTACCTATGTCAATTGATTATGAATTGCTGAGGATTGATCCATGGTGATCATGGCTTGGAGAATTGGTAAATTGACCTAACTTGTAGTCTATAGTATGAGAATTGATGTTGTGTGGCTTGATCCACTTATGGTGGAGGTGTTCACTTCTTGTCTATCTATGCATGTTGAGATCATGGCCATGAAGGCAATAGATGTGAAGTGAATTGATGATTATGATGCATGTTTATGAAGTTATGCTATGAAGGTTATGTATGAAATCCTCAATGCTAGCATGATGTTTAAAGTGTGTTGATGATGATGAGTATAATGTGAATGATAATGTTAGGGATAAGGTGTGTTCTACATGATTGATTATGTTAAGTACTATTATGGAATGACCCCTACCTATATGACCCCTATATGAATGTGTAATCATATACATGTTAGGAGTACCTATTTAATGTTGAATGTGTCCTTGTCTCCTATGATGAAGTGTGGGTGTGTGGTCTAGAATTCCTAAGGGCTTTATATGTGAATTGCTCATGAATTGAGGACATTGTGAATGTGTTGTGATCCCTTTAAAGGAAGAACACTCAATATCAATGTTGTTGCTAATATGTCACTATGAGGACCAATATGCACACACCCACACTCTACATGTATACCTATGAATATGATGTGTTATGGTGTCTATTGAAAGGTGAACTCTTATATTCACCCTTACATCTTATTATGCATGCAAAGTGTATGATTAGCAAGGTATGGATATGTGGTGTATAAAGGTGTTTATGTGAAAGGCTTTCTCACATATGTACACACATATGAATGAATGAATAAGTGTATGATAATCTAGTGAAAGTGAGTCTCTTGAAAGGTTTACTCAATTGTACTCTAAACTAGACTATGTTATGAATATGGTATGATTATGTGAAAGGTCATTCTCACATAATATAGGTTCTATGATGAAAGGTCATTCTCATCTTAGAAACCTTTGAGCTATATGATATGAGGGATTAAGTCCCTAAAGCCTATTTTATGAACTAATGTTAAATAACGGCTTAAAGATGTTTAAAAAGGGAGTTGGAGCTTAGCACCGAGTGAACATGAAAAATAAGAGTGGGGGCTTCACGTTTAGCAAGTTCGGGTTCCCAACATAGATGTTGTCTCATGAGATGGAAACCTCCACGCTTAGTAAGTCAAGGTTTTCTAGTAGCAATATCCTTGTTCCATAACTACGTGCCCCCGTAGGTATTAGCTTAGTGGATCCACTAGATAGCTATTATGTATGTAGGTCTTACTTTGGCAAGTAGTACCCTCTCTTTTCGGTGTGGGAGTAGATCACCGGATTCCATGTAGCTCACATGGTCTATGTCGATTATGGCAATGTCTCCCGTATGCATTGCACAAGTGGACTCTAAGGGAGGTTATGATTAGGCTCTTTATGTAATGAAGACTATGGTCTATGTATGTTAATATAAAAACATGTTAAGGTTGACATTACTTATGTCAAGACATGAAGTATGATTATGCATGTGAATCACACTTATGACTTCTTAATGGGTTTGCTTAGTATATGTGGGGGTATGGGACTCCATGTGTACATTGCACAAGTGAGCTTGTGAAGGGGTTGTGAGGGTAGTTTACCTATGATATGAACTAAATGGGTTATGACTAATGATGTAGTAAAGGAATGAGTCCTTATATGATGTTATGAAGTATGTTGGTCTTATGTCTAATGTTAAATGAATATGTTATGACTTGTTGAATATGATGTGCCTAGTCTATGGTGGCTTCCTAGGAACACTTGGTGTGAGTAGTATTATGGGATGCTACTTGCACATTGCACTAGTGTGAGTTAGGGGTTGTCTTAGGTGATGGTTCCTATGTGAAGATTATGTCTTATGGTGTACTTATGACTCTATGAATATATGTGGTTGGATTGATGAAGGCTATATGTAAGTTCACCTTTGGTAACCTTAAGGCGATACATTGCACCAAGTATTCCCTAAAGGTTGCTTGAGGAAATGAGTTAAGATAAAGAGGAAGGTAATGTATTGTATGCATTGAATGTGCCTAAAATGTTATAAGGGGTTCTATGTGCTATTATGAATGGTTTCCATGTGTATGATAGTGTATGTGGTTTATATGGTGCCTATTGTACTAAATGTTCTTGAAGTTTCTCTAAAACGGCATGATGCATAGTTTCCAACTAAATGTCCTTTTAAGAGAATGATTTGCATGGTTATCATACTTGGTGCATTCTTGTACTAATACCATTCTTCTTCAACTTTTTACACCAAGTGTAGGTGATGGTGACTAAAGGGTCTTTCCTAGAAGTGATGAGCTTGGCTGACTATTCCCAAGTTCGGGTGCGTCCTTAAAGATTCAAGGACCTTTATGTTAAAGAGTTTCCTTAAGTTCTATGTACTAGATAGTAGTTTCTTTTGTATTGTAAGGGTTGTGTCCCTCTTGTGTTGTAGTCATGTTTTAAGATGGCTACCTTGAGACGTAATATTCCGATTTTGTATTAAAGGTTTAATGAGGTGACTTTTATGTCTTGTGTTATATTATGAAAAAGTTTTAAATTTTCCGCTATTTTTCTATGATAAATGCTATGACGAATGCTAAGGGATTGTATAAGACCTCCGAGAGGTCGAATACGCCGGTAACGACTAGGGGGTGCTCTCGGGTTGTTACATGTACGGCTTTAAGGAAACGAATTTGGGCAAGTAAAACTCCCAAAACTAATCTTGGCATGAAAGGGTAGTTTTAGAACGTCTCAGATTGAAGGTGTGTTGTGAAATGAGAGCTTGTATCTCAAACTTCGAGCTTCTGTCTCCGTGCAAGCTGTCAGGGTGGGATTAATCCCGCCAAGGGGGGGCTGTTTTGGTGGGATGGAGTCCGTCGTGGCGGGCCAGTCGCAAAATTAAGTCAGGAAAAACCCCAAAATCGTTATTTTTTGCAAAACTTAGTTCTTGAGATCTAGGAGACTACTCAGGGCAATTCTTGACAGTTTTCCATGATTTCTAGTGCTAAAGGTAAGTTAATTACTCCCCTAATCCGTATTTTGATTCTTAGAACTTAGAATCTTAGGTAATTACCGTTGGGGAGGGTTTTGGCTTGATGTTGATGGTGGGAAAAACCCTAGTTGAGTATTAGGATCATGGGTTTGGCCTTGGGTTGATAGTTTGATTGTTATCCGGGTAAATTAGGTCTTGTTTATTGATCCTTGCGTTAATTACTTGTGTTTAGACCAAGAACAAGAGGAAGTAATCTGGAAAAGGAAGGCCCAAGTGTCTTGGGAGGATTCAAGCTTAATTTCGAGGTAGGTGATGGATCTATTTCCTATTTGTGTGATATATGCCGAATAATTTCTTCATTGTATGCATATGTGTATGTGAATAGTGAAATATGAATTTAATCTAATGAAATGGTTATGTGTGAACATCTACATGCCATGAATTGTTACTTGACCATGTGACTATATGTACAATTCATTATGGTGTGGTTGTGCTGATTGGATCGGGTGTCACATTCCGACATATACATTGTATCAAGTGTCACATTCTGACACACATATTGGACCGGGTGTCACGTTTCGACACATACATTGGATCGGGTGTCACGTTCCGACACACTAACAATTTGGATATGGGTTCCATAAGAGAACCACTTGTGATTATTATGTTCATGTCTACCTATCATTGATATTGGGAAATTTTATGTTGCTCCTCAAATGCTAAGTGAACTATGTATTCTATATACGTGTGTTTACTGTGTTGTAATTACCTGCTTGTATTTTGTTTACTGGAGTAGCAGCGTGATCCTACAAGTACACTGTGGTTATGCCTTGATACCGCACTTGCTCATTCATTGTTGAGTAGAGGGCATCTTCAGGCGGTTACTGACAAACCTCAGTTAGGAGATCACTCATCGAGACCGGATTCAAGGGTGAGCCAGTTAATCTAGGCTGTCATGGGTCCTCTATTGTTTAGTCCATTCTTTTCGGACTCAGACTCTATAGTTAGAATTATTCGTATGTTTAGTTTTGGGGTTAATTTGTAGATTTTTGGTACAACGGCTTTCAGGTTCTAGGGGTTGACTTCCGCAATAGTTTGTTTAGTTGTTTATTTAAAACTTTTGGAGTTTATGGGAACTCCGTTTCTATCCATCATTTAATCCTTCTTCTGTATCTTTAAATTCTTAGTTTTTCGTTAAGTTGCTTAGTTGGGTTGTAGTAATGGTTCTCCCACCGGAGGATTAGTGTGGGTGTCAATCACGACGATCTGGGTCGTGACATCGAAGAATTACATCTTTTATGAAAAATTGTAACATTTATGAAAGGTTGTGCCCTTTTCGAAGAGTTGTGACTTTTCCAATAAGGCACAATAAACATTTGTTCAAACTACCCTTTGTTGTCTAGATATAGAGGGCTCCCTCTTATTTTAAAACAACAAAAATTCTCAAGTTTTTTTTCTTCTTCTACACAATTAAATATTTGTGTACTTTGCTCCAGTTGAGTGGCTCACTGACACTATTGTTTTTGTATAAATACACTAGTGAATAAAATCGTTCCATCCTAAGAGAATCTATTTCTTTAAACCTCAGGTACTAGAGGGAAATAATTTCCTTAAGAGGACATTGTACATTCAATGGGCTCGATTTTTTCCTATATGTTTCATTCTATTGTTACAGATTCTAGTATGTTTTATTACAGTCATTAATTTGTGCTTATGATATTAATTGTTGTTTTTGAATACATGTTTTAAACTCTGTTGTTTATGTTTCTGCAAAGTTATTGTTATAAGTATTTGTTAGTACAGATTAAATAACACACGTTAAGTGAGTATTCTTCCAAGTTTTGTCTACTGAAATTGTTCAAGGTACAATAAAAAAATTCCTTAAAGATCTATACTACCATCTCTTGAAGATAAAATTCAAATTTGGTATGTCATTGTAAGGGTATAAAGACCTTAAAAACTTTATCACACCTTGATGTGCGAAGTGAACCAGTAAAAGAAGACAAGAATTAATAAACTTTTGTCATGGGTCCAAGGATGTGCCGGATGACTTATAGAGGAATATGACTAGATTTGAGCCTCTTTTAATTCCCAAGACATAGATAACTACACAATAAATTAATTACTCCTATTCAATATGAAGTATGGACAAATTCTCAAGTTACTGCAAGTTGTAAATACTTTTCTTGAAGCAATAAATGTGTTTCTTAACATTGCAATTGAAATAGAAGTGTAGTTTCAAATTGAACTCTGTCACTTTGGTATGTAGATTTTTTTTAAAAAAATACCCAAACAAACTGAATATTTTTCTCTTTCAATGAATATAATAAATTGAATTGATGTTCAATATGATAGTTTCTAGAAGTCTTTCCAGTTGATCTATCCGGAGTCCCTCCTGAGAGAGAAATAGACTTTGGCATAGATATTTTTTCCGATACTTGTCTTGTCTCTATTCCACCATATATAATGGCACCAGCAGAGTTGAATGAGTTAAAGAGTAGTTGAAAGATCTCCTTGAGAAAGAGTTGAAAGAGTTAAACTTAAGTTTATCACGCCCCGAGCCTACACCCTTGGAGGGACTGGCATTCGAGAACCATTGCTAGCTCCAAGCGAACCCTTGGCCTGACTTACTACTCAGCGGAAGATTTTAAGCATTAATAAAAGAAATTATATGCAACTCTACTTAACTGTCTCAATATAATTTAGAATGTTTTAGAAATAAACATACAACTGGTCAAAGTGGTAAACCAAGTCTTATAACAACAAATGAAATGCAAAGACTAAAGAACTATAACTATCTGTCTATGAAGCCTCTAAAACTGTGAGGGATATCAGGACAAGACTACCGATCATCTTAGCAATTAAATTCTAAAACAATGTAAAATGGGATCCTCCGGAAAACAAGGAGGCTCACCAACTAACTCTGAATGCTCAACTGGATCAACGAAGCGCTGGGTGTTGATCATGGTTACGTGTATCTGCATCATAAAATGATGCAGGCCAAATGGCATCAGTACATTGAGTGTATGAGCATGCGAGGGGAAAAATAATCATGACATAAGCTTGAACTGAATTCTGAAAGAAACACTTACCTCAGCTTTACTAAACTCATGGATACTCAACTCAATGCAGAAATAAACAACAGTAAAGATGCAGTTTATATAAAGCATTTAAACAACAGGTAGCAACTCAAGGTATTGAAAAATACAATAACAACTCAATTTATATATAATAAAGTATAATATAGTTTTTGAGAGTTTCTCTAATCGACAACCATGACTATGAGCTATGTGATTATACAGCGTCTCGCCCACACTGCCAAAACTGTCTTATAACTTGCTGGGATATAGAACGCCTCAACTAAGTGGATCCACTAGTCTATGCTAAAAAGCATTTAGGATTCATCTAAAAAGTATGATCTTCTCTACCTACATTGGATACATGGTTTATAGAGACTTGAGTTATTATGAACTTGTCTCCATATCGGTGCTCAATACTACTCCCAAAATACTCAGCTCATATGTTTAAAAACATAACTCTTTCTCTATGGTTTAAGGTTATTACTCAAAATCTTGTCTCTTAAAAAGAGATGGAACTCAAAACTACTCATGAAAACTTATTTGGAAATTGGTATTTCTTCTCATCTTAAATATGAAAACATTTGCTCATTAGGAGTACTTAGTCCCCATACTTCATTTTTAAAGAAATGAAATCGGCTCTACTCTTTCTCAACTCAATGCTTAAGTCTTTAAAAATAAGTTTAAAACGATTGTATAAGACTTTTGACAGACCCTAAGAGTTCTCTCTTGACTTAACTTTAGCTCTACCTTGAATGTGATTTATGGATTCAAGGGTTATGATCTCATGTTATAGATGATCTCTCGATGTTTAAACGTAACTTATAGTGTAAAAAATGACTAGAAAACATAGGTACGATTCAAGGAAACTCAAATGGAAAGAAGAGGGAAAGGGTAGAGGACCTAGCGACCTTGGCATACTAACTGGCGGAGGGTGCCAGACCTCATATGATAGAACCTGGGTTGGGGCACACTGAGTGGCGCGGCACCCCAGAGCCCAAACTATAGACCTCTTTCTCTGGTGCACTGAGTGGAGTGGTGCGCCAGCCCCCTACCCAGAAATCCCACGAATTTTCTTGTTCGTTTTTCAACCCTAAACCATCTAGATGTGATTGGTTTCTTCCCCAAACACTTATAAGTATACAAGAATCTATTAAAAAACAACCTTAAATATCATCAAATCATCTCAAGAACTCCTCCAAAACTCAACAATCAAGATCTCAATAGAAACTTCAACAAAATCCATCAAGAACTCAATTACTCTACTTTCAAGAATGTAAATATATTGAATTAAACATGATTGGCACGTGGGTGAATGAAACCAACGCTATGTGATCTCACATACCTCGTAGTAATTAACCCTTGGCGATATCCGCAAGCGAAACTCAGGAACGCGACGAACTTTGGCTCTTTCTCCTCTTTTCTCTTCTCTCAAAATGCTTGCGTAATTTTGTGAAGCGTAAACTGAACTAACTTAGTTTAGACCCCAAATGAATTCCTAAAAACGAAATAAGTAAATTGGGTAATGAAAATACCAAATTTCCCCTCTAAAATCCGGTTGGCTTTCTTTATCTGGACAGCCTGACTTCAAACGGGCATATCTCCCTCATAAAAAACTCAAAAATTAGCAAACTCAGTGGCGTTGGAAAGATAATTCAAAGTCCTTTCATTATATATCTTGTAGCACACCAAACTCAGCCTGTGCAGGGAGTTATGGTCATTTGAAGTTGACCCAAAACTCATACTTTGCACAACTTGCCAAAATTTCCAAATTAATTACTTCCAAAATGGTTTCTTTCTAATTCTAGTTCTTTCAAATAGCGGGGGTGTTACAATATCTCCCCCTTGGGAACATTTGTCCTTGAATGAGATCACTCTAAGTAGAACAAAGGTGTAACATCTAACATTCAACTCAAACACCCAACAAGCAAAATATAAATACAACATGCCACTTAAAACAAATGTCAAGAAAGGGATTAGTACCTTAATTTGGATTTTCTTCGGATTCGCAGAGGTGTGGGTATCTCTTCTTCATATCCTCCTCAGCTTCCCAAGTAGCTTTCTCAACAAATTGATTCCTCCACGGAACCTTGGCTGATGCTACCTCCTTTGTTCTCACCTGCGAACCTGATGATCTAGAATTTGCACGGGAATCTCCTCATAAGATAAGCTATCCTTAATACCAATATCTTCGGTAGGTATGATAAGTGAAGGATCGCCCATACACGTCTTCAACATAGAAATGTGAAACATTGGATGAACTGTTGCTAACTCTTGTGGTAGCTCCAGCTCATAAGCTACATTACCAATCCTTTTGGATATTCTGTAAAGGCCATTATACCGGGGACTAAGCTTACCCTTTTTACCAAATCTCATGACACCCTTCATGGGTGAAACCTTCAAGTATACCCAATCATTTACTTCAAACTCTGAGTCTCTTCTCCTAACATCAGTGTAGGATATTTGACGACTCTGCGCTGTTTACAACCTTTCTTGAATAACTCTCACGTTCTCCATATCTTGATGAACTAAGTCTGGTCCTATCAACCCAGCTTCACCAACTTCAAATCATTCAATAGGAGATCTTCATTGCCTCCCATAAAGAGCCTCATACAGAGCCATTTGGATGCTAGAGTGGTAACTATTGTTATAAGCAAACTCAATGAGAGGTAAATGATCGTCCCAATTACCTTTAAAATCAATCACACAAGACCTCAACATATCTTCTAAAGTCTAAATGGTGCGTTTTGCTTGACCATCAGTCTGAGGATAGAAAGTAGTATTCAAGTTCACCTTGGAACCCAAGCCTTTCTGGAATGACTTCCAAAATTGTGTAGTAAATTGGGCACCTCTAACTGAAATAAAAGACACTAGACTCCATGAAGTCTAACTACCTCTTGAAGGTATAACTTGGTATAATCTTTTGTTGAATGGGTAGTCTTTACCGGCAAAAAGTGGGCTAATTTAGTCATTCAATCAACAATCACCCAAATGGAATCATGTTACTTGCGAGACCGCGGCAAACCAGTGATAAAGTCCATGTTGATCATCTCCCACTTCCATTCTAGAATCTCTATATTCTAAGCCATACCAACGGGCCTTTGGTGCTCTACTTTAGCTTGTTGACAATTCAGGCACTTAGCAACGAACTCAGCAATACCTTTCTTCATACTATTCCACTAATATACTTCTCTCAAGTCACAATACATCTTTGTGGAACCCGAATGGATAGAATATTTGGAGCTATGAGTTTCCTCCATGATCCTCTCTTGGAGTTCATCCACCCTTGGTACACACAACCTACCTTGATACCTCAATATATCATTTCCCCCTTGTTCAAAAGCCATCACTTTTTGCTTATTAACATTTGCCTTCAATTCAAGCAAAATAGGATCTTGGTCTTGTTTCTCTTTCACTTTAGACACTAATGATGATTCAACCTCATTCATCACCACTACTCCTCTTTCGATTGAATCCATTAGTCGGACTCCTAATCGAGCAAGTCTATGCACATATCTTGCTAACTCTCTATTTTCTTCTTCAACATGGGAGGTACTACCCGTAGACAACCTTCTTAAAGCATCACCAACCACATTAGCTTTACCTGGGTGATATAGAATACTCATTTCATAATCCTTGAGTAACTCTAACCACCTTCTCTGTCTGAGATTAAGCTCTTTCTGACTGAATACATACTGAAGACTCTTATGATCGATGAACACATCTACATGAACACCATAAAGATAATGATGCCATATTTTCAATGCAAATACTACGGCAGCCAACTCTAGATCATGGGTTGGGTAATTCTTCTTGTGAACTTTCAGTTATCTGGAGGCATAAGCTATAACTTTCCCATTATGCATTAACAAACAACCCAATCCAACTCTGGACGCATCACAATACACAACAAAACCTTGCGTACCTTCTGGTAAGGTCAATACTAGGGCAGTAGTCAACCTAGTTTTCAATTCCTAAAGCTTTTCTCATAAGCATCAGACCATTGAAACTTCATTGTTTTCTGAGTCAACTTAGTCAAACAAGATGAAATATATGAGAACCCCTCGACGAACCTTCTATAATATCCAGCCAACCCCAAGAAGCTCCTAATATCAGTTGGAGATATGGGTCTAGGCCAATTCTGCACTGCCTCTATTTTCTGAGTTTTAACTCTAATTCCATCACTGGAAACAATATGGCCTAAAAATTCCACAGACTCAAGCCAAAATTCACACTTCAAAAATTTAGCATATAACTCCTTATCCTTGAGGGTTTGGAGAACTACTTTGAGATGTCTAGCATGATCTTCCTCACTCTTTGAATAGATTAGAATGTCATCAATGAATATGATAACAAACATAACTAAATAAGGGTTGAATACTTTGTTCATAAGGTCCATGAATGTTGTAGGAGCATTGGTCAAACTAAAGCACATAACGAGGAACTCATAATGACCATAATGGGTACCGAAAGCTATCTTTGGAATATCACATTCCCTTACTCTCAATTGATGGTAGCCCGATCTGAGGTCTATCTTAGAAAAACAAGTGGCACCCTGAAGTTGATCGAAAAGATCATCAATTCTCTGAAGAGGATACTTATTCTTGATAGTAACCTTGTTCAAATTACGGTAATCTATACACATTCTAAGAGAACCATCTTTCTTCCTCACAAATAAGATCAGATCCCCCCCAAGGTGAGACACTTGGTCTAATAAAACTTTTTTCAAGGAGATCTTTCAACTGCTCTTTTAACTCTTTCAACTCTGTTGGTTCCATTATATATGGAGAAATACAGAAAAGACGAGTACCGGGAAAATATCTATGCTGAAGTTTATTTTTCTCTTAGGAGGGACTCCGGGTAGATCATATGGAAAGACTTCTTGAAACTCACGTACTACTGGAACTGACTAAATAGAAGGTGTCTCAACACTAGAGTCATTAACTCGGACTAAGTGATAGACACAACCCTTGGAAACTAACTTTCTCGCCTTAAGGTACAAAATGAAATGACCCTTAGGCACTGATAAACTACTCCTCCACTCAAAGACTGCCTCATTAGGAAACTGGAACTTAACAACTCGAGTTCTACAATCGACTGAGGCATAACAGGCATGAAGCCAGTTCACAGCTAGAATGACATCAAAATCTACCATGTCTAACTCAACTAAATCAGTCATGGTGCTCTTGTGATCGATGGAAATGGTACAATCACGATAGACTCTTTCAGCTAGAATAGACTTACCAACAGGTGTGGAAACACTGAAGGGCTCATGAAGTTTCTCGGGAAGAACATCAAAATTCATCGCAACATAAGGAGTCACAAAAGATAAACTAGCTCCTGGATCTAGCAAAGCATAAACATCAAAAGTAAAGACTTTGATCATACTAGTGGCAACATCTGGAGAATTCTCTTGCTCTAGGGGACTAGTGATAGCGTAAAGGCGGTTCACTCCTCTACCTATCCCTGAAGTAGCTCCTCTAGGTGCAGTTATATCTGGTGGAGCAACTGAAGAAGATTGGGCTCTATTGCCCCTATTTACACTACCCTTCATGTTCTTAGGACACTCTTTCATGAAATGACCCTCTTGACCATACTTAAAACAACCAGTGGAGCCATAACGACATGCTCCTGGGTGGTTCCTACCATACTTAGCAAATATAAGAGCCCAATTACCTCCTTGTGCCACACTACCTTGAGACTATGCAGGCTTAGTTCTGAAATTCAACGAATTCTGATTGTTGAACTTACCTATGTCCCTTGGTGCAGGTGCCCTAGCAGATGATGGACCAGGTCCCTTTTTCATATGTTGGAAAGATGACCGGTTTGCATTACTCTTTTATTGCCTGGACTCATTCCCTGATGTCTTAGCCTTTTTGTTTCTAAACTCTTCTCTATCCCTCAGCTTATCCTCCTCCACCTGCTGCACATGAATCATCAACCTCGCTATATCCATGTCTCCTATCAACATAGTTGTCTTGCCTTCCTTACTTGACAGATGATACAACCCAGCAACGAACAAACTTAGCCGTTTCTTATGTCAGCAACCATTTCTAGAGCATAGCGGGAAAGTTGGATGAACTTCAAACTGTACTCATGAACACTCATTGATTCTTGCTTGACTTAGCATTCCTATAGCTTCCCAAAATACAACCTTAGTAACCTCTCCTTGGAGTTGCACTTTCGGTGCATTAGGTACCCCTTGTTCCTCAATGTTCCTCCTAGCAGGACGACCTCAGACAACTCTTCATGGAGGCATGATATGAAAGACACGCACAAGTATGAGTTAGAAGGAAATTTTATAGAGATTATCTCTATCGTACGAAATGAATATGAAAGAAGTGAGATAGTTCTTAAATGTTGAAGCCTCCTAATTATAGATGTGGTGTGCTTCACACTAATAACTAGGACTCTACAGACACGGCTTCATAGACTTCCTATGACTATGGAATTTTGTGCTCTGATACCAAGTTTGTCACGCGCCGAGCCTACACCCTGGGTGGGACTGGCACTCAAGAACCATTGCAGGCCCAAGTGAACCCTTGGCCTGGCTTACTACTCAGCAAAAGACTTTAAACATTAATAAAAGAAATCATATGCAACTCTACTCAACTATCTCAAAATAACTTAGAATGTTGTAGAAATAAACATTCAACTAGCCAAAGTGGATAACCAAGTCTTATAACAACAATTGGAATACAAAGACTAAAGAACTATATTTATCTGTCTATAAAGCCTCTAAAACTGTGAGGGATGTCGGGACAAGACCCTCGATAATCCTAACAATTGGATCAACGAAGTGTTGGGTGTTGATCCCAGTTACTTGTATCTGCATCATAAAATGATGCAGGCTAAATGGCATCAGTACATTGAATGTACGAGCATGCGATGGGAAAACTAAACATGACGTAAGCTTGAACTAATAATGAAAGAAACACTTACCTCAACTTTACTCCAACTAATGGATACTTAACTCATTGCAGAAAGAATTACTGTAAAAATGCAGTTTATATAAAACACTTAAGAAACAACAAGGTATTGAAAAATACAATAACAACTCAATTTATTTTTAATAAACTATAAAATAGTTTAGTGGGAGTTTCTCTAACTGACAACCATCACTATGAGTTATGTTATGATACAACATCTCACCCACGCTGCTAGAACTGTCCTATAACTTGCTGGGATATAGAACGTCTCAGCTAAGTGGATCCACTAGTCTATGCTAAAAAACATTAAGGAATCATCTAAAAAGTATGACCCTTTCTACCCACGTTGGCTACATGGTTTATGGAGACTTGAGTTATTATGAACTCGTCCCCAAATCGGTGCTCAATACTACTCCAAAAATACTCAGCTCATATGTTTAAAAAAATAACTCTTTCTCTCTATGGTTTGAGGTTATTACTCAAAAGCTTGTCTCTTAAAAGAGATGGAACTCAAAACTACTCATGAAAACTCATTTGTAAATGGGTGTTTCTTCTCATCTTAAATGTGAAAACATTTGCTCTTTAGGAGTACTTAGTCCCCATACTTCATTTTTAAAGAAATGAACTCGGCTCTACTCTTTCTCAACTCAATGCTTAAGTCTTTAAAAACAAGTTTAAAACGATTGTATAAGACTTTTGAAAGACTTTAAGAACTCTTTTGACTTGACTCGTAGATCTACCTTGAATTTGATTTATGGATTCAATGGTTATTATCTTATGTTATGATGATCTCTCGATGTTCAAACATACCTTAAAGTGTAGAAAACTACTAGAAAACATAGGTACGTTACAAGGAAATTCAAACAGAAAGAAGAGGGAAAGGGTAGAGGACCTGGCGAACCTAGCGTACTGAGTTGCGTAGGGCGCCATACCTCATATTATAGAACCTGGGATGGGGTGCACTGAGCGGCGCGGTGCCCAGAGCCCAAACTATAGAGTTGAAACACCCCAGCAAAATTTTGAGCTAAGACTCGAACCATCCTTCGTAGTGAGTAAGTTTTTTTTTACCAAGGAATTTAATTTTTCTTGAGTGTTAAGGTCACTAGATGTAACACCTTATGTTTCAAGAAGAACCAAAGAGAAAAGCATTCAAGTCATTCCTAGTTCTTCTAAGTTTTGGTTCAACTTCAAATGATAATAACTCCTAGTACATGATGAGTTATGTGAGCTACAAGATGGAAAATTAAAGCCCCTCTAGTCCTCTTTCCAACGTCACCGAGTTTGCTAAATTTTGAGCTATGAGAAAAAAAGTTATGACTGAATTACTAACGATGCACAAACCTGGCAGCAGCTCCGTGATGGCTCCACGTTACGGAGCCAATACGGACATCACTGCCTAGTGAAAAATTATTCCAACTCCCAACTTATTTTATTTATTTGTTTAAGGGTATTTTTGTCCTAAAAAACCTTAGGAGGTCATCTAAATTTCCCTAAATGTGTAGAAAAATCAGTTTTCATAAATCAAACCCTCTCACCCATTCCAAAATTCTACGCTCAAGAAATTAAAGAAACGCTAAGACAAGGGTTCATCTTTCAAGATTTTCCTTCAAGTTTCTTCAAGAAGATGGTTCTTTCAGGTATGTAAGCTTTCATAGAGTTGGGTTTGTTTGCCCTCATGCCAATCATGTTTAATTATATCCTTGAATTCATTTCTGAGATTGAATTATTAAATTCTTGAGAAGTTCTTAAGTTTTAGCCAATAATGATAATCTTATTGAGTTCTTGAGGTTTGTGCTTCATTCTTTGAAAATGAAGTCCTCATTGAGTACTAGAGGCGAGGGTTTGCGAATAAGATGAGTTAATTGATAGTTCCTTGTGTGGGTTTTGCTGAAATTGTTTTGGGTTAAAAGAATTCAAGAATTTTGACCTCAAAATTGCAGTAGGTATGAGTAGATTCGAGTTTGAGAGAGGAAGAAAAGATCGGGCAAAAATATGTGCCCAGTTCCGCATCGCAGAGGTGTTTTTAAACATTCAGTCCCCCGAAAAGTACCCCCCTCTCTGCATCGCAGAGAGGATACAGATTCCACTGTCCCAAAATTTATTTTAGCTACCAATAATTTAATTCCATCTTCACGTTGTGCCAGTGTTCTTTAATTTGGGTCTTCACCCGTTCTTGTGATCAACTATCTTAATCCTCCTAAATCATTGAGAGGTCCTACATTCTGAAGCATAACACTTGAATCCATAATTCAAATTCAAGGTAGAGTTAAAAGTTAAGTCTTGAGAGTTCTTTCGAACATTTTGAGAAAGTCCCTTTTAGTCTTTTTTGAGGAGTCTTCTACAAATTCTAGTAACATGTTTCACAACTCGAGCAAGTGAGTATGAGGATGGGGAGAATGTATTCATGAGTCTACTTTGTCAGCATGAGATCCTTCATATCATGAACCATAACTCTTGAATTCATAATTCACATTCAAGAGAGAGTTAAGAGTAGAGTTCAAGAAAGCCTTTGAGTTCAATTGTGAATCCTTTGAGATCCATCATCGATTTGAGTTAAGTTTTGAGTAAGTAAGTATGAGAATGAGAAGAGTTGTATACATGAGTTCCTTATTAATATTTTTACCCTTGACTCTAGTCGTTGATGCCCATAACTTCCGCATGAACTCCATTAGTTGAGTATCTTTGAGAGGAGTAGTATATTCAAGTTCCAAGTCTTGAGTATCGAGTTCCTAATCCTTTCTGAGATTATAATCCTAATTATGGGACTATTACCTATTACCTATGTAGTCCATGAGTGGAGTTGTTCATGCCCATAATTCCGGATGAACCCTCTAAGTCGAACAATCTTGAGATGAGAAGTATCTTTGAGTCCTTGAGTAGAGCAGTTCATTGCTCATAATTCCGCATGGACCCTCTGAGTTGAGCATACTTGAAATGAGTAGTATCATTGAAGTTGTTGAGTTCCAAGTATTGAGTTCTATCTATGGTTATTAAAAACCTTGCATTGAGTCGTTCACGTCCATAATTCGATATGAACCATATTTTAAGAAGTATTTTACAAACGTTTTAACATTATTTTAACACTTAAGTTTTGAGTTGAGTAAAGAGTAAGATTAAAGTTCATTTTCTTTAAAATGATATACGGGAACTAAGTATTCCCAAGAATAAATGTTTTCGCATTTAAGATGAGAGGAAACTGAGATTTCCAAAAGAGTTTTGTGCAGTTTGAGTACCATCTCTTTTAAGAAAAAGATTTTTGAGTAATTATCTCAAATCAAAGAAAAATTTATGTTTTTAAACATATGAGCGGAGTATTTTGAGAGTAGTATTGAGCACAGATGTGGGGACGAGTTTGAGTTCAGATAACTCATATCTCCATAAACCATGTAGCCATCATGGGTAGTAAAGGATCATACTTTTTAGATGATTCCTTCAGTGCTTTTTAGCATAGATTAGTGGATCTACTTAGTTAAGGCATCCTATATGACGGCAAAGTATAGGACAGTTATGGCAGCGTGGGCAAGACGTTGTATCACCACTTAGGCTCATAGTGGTGGTTGTTGGTTAGAGAAACTCCCACATAGTTATATTATATTTTATTAAATATAAATTGAGTTGTTATTGTATTCTTCAATACACTGGGTTGATTTCTATTATTTTAAAAGCTTTCCATATATTGCATGTGTATTATTGCTTTATATTGAGCTAAGTATCCAGAGTTCAGTACCCAGAGTCGAGTATCATATCTTTGAGTTGAGTATCTTATCCTTGAGTATTTCTGAGTTGAGTAAGTGTTTTGAGTATCCTTGAGTATTCCTTGAGTTGAGTAAGTTTGAAAAGAGGTAAGTGTATTTCCCTTTTTTTCAAGTTCAAGCATATGTTTATGTTTTAGAATTCCCCTTACATGCTCGTAAATTTCACGTACTGAGCCATTTGGACTGCATCCTTTCATGATGCAGATACAAGTATTCAGGGTCATCAACAGGAGCTTCATTGATACCACATGCAATTCGAGTTAGCTATGGTGAGCCTCCTTGGTTCCGGAGGATTTCATTTACTTTTCAGTTTTGCCAGCGAGTTGAATATATTATATTATTCAGCGTTTTCTTTTGAGTTAAAGCTTGTATTCAAGTTTCATGAATTTTATTCAATTTTTAAGCTTTTGCATGCTTGAGTTAGTCTTCCGCTTGTAGTCAGCCATGATGAGGGTTCGCTTGGGGACTAGCAATGGTCTTCGCGTGCCGGCCATGTCCAAGGTGTAGACTTGGGTCGTGACAAACATGGTATCAGAGCATAGAGTTCAAGTGTCCTAGGGTGTCTATGAAGCCGTGTCAATAGGGTATTGTTTATGGTTGTGAGGGCCCCACTTCTATAAATTAAGGACTACAGATATTTTAGAAAAGTTTCCCTTCTTTCCATACTCTTAATCGTGCAATAGAGCTATGTCATAGATACTTTATTCTTAATCGTGTGTTTCTCATATTCATTCGACTACTTATCATACTAGAGGTGGTTGAAAAGAAAAGCCTGTCCTTTATCGATGAGTTTCTTAGCAAAAGTCTTTAGAAAGTCATGAGACTGTAGAGGGGCATGAGAGAAGCCCATGCGTGAGTTAAGTGTTGAGTTTCAGAGTAATGCCTTTATATGTATCGTGCATTTGAGCTAAAAGTGAGTTGTACTCTCTTCCCTAAACCTAGTTTCAGCTAAGGTCCTTATGAGGAGGTATGTTTAGAGCTTGGGTAAGATCTTCACCCGAAAAGGTAGCATGAGTTACGAGATCATGAGCAGTAGTAGTATAAGAAAATGCCCAGAGTTAGAGGAAAGTATGCAGAGGTTTAGTTATCTAAGTAAGGGAGATGGTGTTTTGGCAAACTATGTTGGTATAGTCATGCACCTAGTAAGTTATGAATGAAGAGTATTCCCGGGTAGACTAAGAAGTGGTGAGTTGTGAAGAGCTCAGGATAGGAGGTAGAGTAAGAGTTGCAAGTCAAGATGAGTTAGAGTATACCTTAACTAGAAAGGGGTTATGATGATGTGTCATCGTGTTAGTAATGACCAAGTGTAAGTGGTGAATATAAAAGCAAGAGTATTCATAAGGTGATAGCTCTAATCTAGGCTTATGATCTTTAAGGGAAAGCCAGTAATATTCAAAGTGTTATAGAACTAATTAGGCATTGATGTATAGTGAATGAGTGAATAGTACTCAAGTTGTGAAGGGAAATATGATAGTAAATTGTAAGTATGAATGCTAAGAGGTGAGTATTGACTATTTGTCATGAATATTTAGTGGGAGAATGATTATTAACTTTGCATCTAGTAATTATAAGTTAGTATAGTAATCAAGCAATCATATAGATACTCAGGTTTACTCATAAATATTAAGCTTGAATTTGAGATGAGTGTCATGATCAAAAGAATGGCAACATGAGGGTGATGATGTTAGTCTTGAGATTTGATCTAGAAGACTTGACATAGAGTAGGTGAGGAATTGAGGTGATTAGTTGCAATAGATATGAGTGGTACAAGTGTGGCTAAGTCACAAGAGTAACAAGAGCATTAAGATGTGTGTCGAGATGGTATGTTACTAGATGAGGTTCCAATTAAGTTATAATTTTCCATGTGTGCCTAGATAGAATAATTTAGTTGTCAATGTGGAGTATGTCCATAGCTATCAAGTGTCAGCTTTAGACCTAAGGGGGAGATGATAAGATGAGAAATCAAGTCAAGTGTTGAGAATTTCTTAAGGAGCTGGTTAGTAGGAGTCCATGGAGTTGTTAGAGTATTGATCTTGAATGTGGTGTTGTTAAACATTAAGTGGTTCTTGATATGAGCCCAATGTCGTGGTAAAGAGTAATAGTTTTGGGATGAGATTCCCTATAGAGATGTATAGAATCCGAACTTAAGGATTTGGGTTAAGCTTGAATATAGTAAGAGCATACCATTAGAATCAGACCTTAGTAAGACTAATCTCATTCCATACCTAGTCTAGTCGTCATTCGAGGACGAATGATCCCAAGGGAGAGATATTGTAACACCCCAGAAAATTTTTGAGCTAAGACTCGAACCATCCTTCGTAGTGAGTAAGTCTTTTTTTTACCAAGGAATTTAATTTTTGTTGAGTGTTAAGGTCACTAGATCTAGCACCTTAAGTTCCAAGAAGAACCAAAGAGAAAAGCATTCAAATCATTCCTAGTTCTTCTAAGTTTTGGATCAACTTCAAACGACCATAACTCCTAGTACATGATGATTTAGGTGACCTACAAGATAGAAAATTAAATCCCATTAAGTCCTCTTTCTAACGCCGCCGAGTTTGCTAAATTTCGAGCTTTGAGTAAAAAGTTATGACTAAATTACTAACGACGCACAAACACGGCAGCAGCTCTGCGATGGCTTCGCGTTACGGAGCCAATACTGACCTCATTGCCTAGTGAAAAATTATTCCAACTTCCAACTCGTTTTATTAATTTTTTTAAGGGTATTTTAGTCCTAAAAACCTTAGGATGTCATCTAAATTGCCCTAAATGGGTAGAAAAACCAGTTTTCATAAATCAAACCCTCTCATCCACTCCAAAATTCTACGCTCAAGAAATTAAAGAAACCCTAAGGCTAGGGTTCATCTTTCAAGATTTTCCTTCAAGTTGCTTCAAGAAGATGGTTCTTTCAGGTATGTAAGCTTTCATAGTGTTGGGTTTGTTCGCCCTCAC
The DNA here is from genome assembly GCF_019186545.1 of Solanum stenotomum. Lineage (NCBI taxonomy): Eukaryota > Viridiplantae > Streptophyta > Magnoliopsida > Solanales > Solanaceae > Solanum > Solanum stenotomum. The sequence goes on along the minus strand of NC_064290.1, from coordinate 27,903,578 downwards.
GCCAATCATGTTTAATTCTATCCTTGAATTCGTTTTTGAGATTGAATTATTAAGGTCTTGAGAAGTTCTTGAGTTTTAGCCAATATTGATAATCTTATTGAGTTCTTGAGGTTTGTGCTTCGTTCTTTGATAATGAATTTCTCATTGAGTACTAGAGGCGAGGGTTTGCGAATAAGATGAGTTAATTCATAGTTCCTTGTGTGGGTTTCGCTGAAATTGTTTTGGGTTAAAAGAATTCATGAATTTTGACCTTAGAATTGCAGTAGGTATGAGTAGATTCGAGTTTGAGAGAGGAAGAAAAGATCGGGCAAAAATATGTGCCCAGCTCTGCATCGCAGAGGTGTTTCAAAACATTTAGTCCCCCGAAAAGTACCTCCCTCTCCGCGTCGCAGAGAGGATTCGGAGTCCACTGTCCCAAAATTTATTTTAGCTACCAATAATTTAGTTCCATCTCCGCGTAGCGCCAGTGTTCTTTAATTTGGGTCTTCGCCCGTTCTTGTGATCAACTATTTTAACCCTCCTAAATCATTGAGAGGTCCTACATTCCTAAGCATAAAACTTGAATCCATAATTCAAATTCAAGGTAGAGTTAAAGGTTAGGTCTTGAGAGTTCGTTCGAACATTTTGAGAAAGTCCCTTTTAGTCTTTTTTGAGGAGTCTTCTACAAATTCTAGTAACATGTTTCAAAACTCGAGCAAGTCAGTATGATGATGGGGAGAATATATTCATGAGTCTACTTTGTCAGCACGAGATCCTTTATATCATGAACCATAACTCTTGAATTCATAATTCACATTCAAGAGAGAGTTAAGCGTAGAGTTCAAGAAAGTCTTTGAGTTAAATTGTGAATCCTTTGAGATCCACCATCGATTTGAGTTAAGTTTTGAGTAAGTAAGTATGAGAATGAGAAGAGTCGTATACATGAGTTCCTTGTTGATAGTTTGACCCTTGAGTCTAGTCGTTCATGCCCATAACTTCCGTATTAACTCCATTAGTTGAGTATCTTTGAGAGGAGTAGTATATTCAAGTTCCAAGTCTTGAGTATCGAGTTCCTAATCCTTTTCGAGATTATAATCCTAATCATGGGACTATTACCTATTACCCATGAAGTCCATGAGTTGAGTTGTTCATGCCCATAATTCCGCATGAACCCTATAAGTCGAACAATCTTGCGATGAGAAGTATCTTTGAGTCCTTGAGTTGAGTAGTTCATTGCCCATAATTCCGCATGAACCCTCTGAGTTGAGCATTCTTGAAATGAGTAGTATCATTGAAGTTGTTGAGTTCCAAGTATTGAGTTCTATCTATGGTTATTGAAAACCTTGCATTGAGTCGTTCACGTCCATAATTCGACATGAACCATATTTAAAAAAGTCTTTTACAAACGTTTTAGCTTCGTTTTAAGACTTAAGTTTTGAGCTGAGTAAAGAGTAAGATTAAAGTTCATTTTCTTTAAAATGATGTATGGGAACTAAGTATTCCTAAGAGTAAATATTCTCACATTTAAGATGAGAGGAAACTGAGATTTCCAAAAGAGTTTTGAGCAGTTTGAGTACCATCTCTTTTAAGAGAAAGATTTTTGAGTAATTATCTCAAATCAAAGAAGAAGTTATGTCTTTAAACATATGAGCTGAGTATTTTGGGAGTAGTATTGAGCACCGATATAGGAATGAGTTTGAGTTCAGATAACTCACGTCTCCATAAACCATGTGGCCATCATGGGTAGTAAGGGATCATACTTTTTAGATGATTCCTTAAGTGATTTTTAGCATAGACTAGTGGACCCACTTAGTTAAGGCGTCCTATATGACGGCAAAGTATAGGACAGTTCTGGCAGCGTGGGCAAGACGTTGTATCACCACTTAGGCTCATAGTAGTGGTTGTCGGTTAGAGAAACTCCCACATAGTTATATTATATTTTATTATATATAAATTGAGTTGTTATTGTATTCTTCAATAGACGGAGTTGATTTCTATTGTTTTAAAAGCTTTCCATATATTACATATGTATTATTGCTTTATATTGAGTTGAGTATCCAGAGTTGATTACCTAGAATCGAATATCATATCTTTGAGTTGAGTATCTAATCTCTGAGTTGAGTATCTTATCCTTGAGTATTTCTTAGTTGAGTAAGTTGAGTAGTTTTGAGTATCCTTGAGTATTCCTTGAGTTGAGTAAGTTTGGAAAGAGGTAAGTATGTTTCCCTTTTTTTTTCAAGTTCAAGCTTATGTTTATGTTTTAGAATTCTCCTTACATGCTCTTACATTCCACGTACTGAGCCATTTGGCCTACATCCTTTCATGATGAAGATACAGGTATTTAGGGTCATCAACAGGAGCTTTGGTGATACCACATGCAGTTCGAGTTAGCTATGGTGAGCCTCCTTGTTTCCAGAGGATTTCATTTACTTTTCAGTTCTGTCAGGATGTCGTGGGTCTTGTCTCAACTTCCATCTTTGTCCGTTAGAGGCTTCATAGATAGACAATAGAGTTTCAGAAGTATGTTCATTTATTTTATTAAATGTTTTAAAGATTTAATTTGCCCATTTTGGCGCGAGTTGAATATATTATATTATTCAGAGTTTTCTTTTGAGTTAAAGCTTGTATTTAAGTTTCATGAATTTTATTCAATTTTTAAGCATTTGCATGCTTGAGTTAGTCTTCCGCTTGTAGTCAGCCAGGATGAAGGTTCACTTGGGGACCAACACTGGTCTTTGAGTGTCGGCCACGTCCCGGGTGTAGACTCGAGTCGTGACAAGAGTTCTTCCTCTGGCACACTGATTGGCACAGTGCGCCGGCCTCCTGCCTAGAAATCCCACAAGTTTTCTTGTTTGTTTATCAACCTTAAACCATCTAGATTTGATTGGTTTCTTCCCCAAACACTTAGATTCGAATACCCAACCAAAGTATATAAGAATCTACTAAAAAACAACCTTAAATCTCATCAAATCATCTCAACAATCTAGATTCGATTGGTTTCTTCCCCAAACACTTAGATTCGAATACCCAACCAAAATATACAAGAATCTACTAAAAAACAACCTTAAATCTCATCAAATCATCTCAACAATCAAGATCCCAGTAGAAACTTCAACAAAATCCATCAAGAACTCAATTACTCTACTTTCAAGAATGTAAATACAGTGAATTAAACATGATTGGCGCGTTGGTGAATGAACCCAACGCTATGTGATCTCACATACCTTGTAAGGATTAACCCATGGTGAAATCCGTAAGTGAAACTCAAGAACGCGACGAACTTTGGCCTTTTCACCTCTTTTGTTTTCTCTCAAAACCCTTGCGTAATTTTGTGAAGCGTAAACTAAATTAACACAGTTTAGACCCCAAATTAATTAATAAAAATAAAATAAAAGATCGAATTTCCCCTCTAAAATCTGGTTTACTTTCCTTATCCGGACAACCCGACTTCAAACGGGCATATCTCCCTCATACGGACTCGAAAATTAGCAAGCTCGGTGGTTGGAAAGATAATTCAAAGACCTTTCATTAGATATCATGTAGCCCACCTAACTCATGGTGTGCTGAAAGTTATTGTCGTTTGAAGTTGACCCAAAATTCATACTTGGCAAAACTTGCCAAAATTTCCAAATTTAATTATTTCCAAAAATAGTTTCTTTTTAATTCTAGTTCTTTCAAATGGTGGGGTGTTACAGTTTTAATGTCACTCGTGGGGTGAACTTCTTTATTGAAAATTATTATTACGTGGGCTTACAATTAACATATATAATTGTTAGCCATCAGCATTACTCTTAGACTTTTCTTAAGCTATTAAATTAGTACATTATGAATTAAAAATGCAAAAAAGGAAAAAAAATAGGAATATTGACCATAGAGAGGTGTCATATCACCTTCTCTATATTCAATTTTATAGTACCTTTATTTATTTAGAAATGACAGTTTATGAGGACGAACGCTACATCAAAATGTGGTACAAGAAGCAATGCAAATTGTACATCAAATAGGACTTGAGCTGTAAGAGTAGAGTCAAAATAGTAAATTCACCTTATTTTGTCTTCCAAAAGTGCATAGTGTGTACTGCTTTCGGTAGAAACACGTGTATCACTATTTTTTATGTCAAAAATGGAACATCTCACCTTCTAATCTACTCTTCCTTCTCTGCAAAAACCTTAAGTATACAACTTAAGTACCTTAATTACTACTATATAACAATACTTTTTTTCACTTATATAGCAATAGTTTATTTACAAAACTAGAATTTATATAATTTTTTAAAAAGAAATGTATAAATAATCAGCCACACTTATCACATATCTCTTAATTTTCTCCAATTATTTTATCTTCCTGATTTACTAAGATTTGTTATATATTCTCTCCCATGAAGAGAGGTTTCTAACAAAAAATAAAACTCCATGTCTACTCTAATAGACTATTCAAAATGAATACCAATAAATTTTCAATTCTAATACAACACAATGGGCGATGGGACTCATCAGGTATTTGAATAAAAAATTATTGATTTGATATTATTTTACGTGGTTAATATATTTGATTTTTCTCACCATTTGTGTTAAATATTTTTTATAATTTGTCGTTGGTTTATATTGTACATTTTTGTGGTGTAATATAAAATTTATATGATTTCGTTAATAGTCTGTGCATCGATTGAATGGATTTTATTGTTGAATAAACATTAAATATTAGTAGTCGTTTTTGGTATATTATTACGTTTAGTTGATATATTTTTTGCAGGTGATATATTTTTGTGGTATAGAAAAGCAACTTTGGTGGTTATTAAACATCCGATTCATTGAATATTTTTTGTCATAACAATACGTTTAATTGATTACTACACCAGCGTAAGTTATTGTCCGTATATAAACACCTAATTCAAAAATTTATTATTATATGTGATCTAATTTAATTGGTATGTTGCATACCTTATATTAACATCATAAATCAATAATTTATTTTAGTGTGTGATATGGTGTTATTGGTAATTTTTAGACCTTATACAAAGAACAACTTCAAGTTAAAATTTTTATACGTGTATTGGTGTATCTAATTTGAAATTGTTTTTGGGTATGTGATCTGATGTAATTGGTATGTTGCATGCCTTATATAAAGAACATAAATCAATAATTTGATTTGGTGTGTGATATTTTGTTATTGATATTTTTTAAGACCTTATACAAAGATAAACTTCAAATTAATATTCGGGTACATGTGTTGGCGTATTTGTTTATCTGATTGGTGTGATAACGAATTTTATATCTTAATTCTCAAATACTTATGGTATGTGATTTGGTGTAATTAGTAATTTTTGGACCCTGTGTAAACACCAACTTCAAAATTAATATTTTTGTACATAGTATAATTAACAAAATTAAAGAATTATTGTGTTGGTTATAATGCTTAAAGATGGTGTAGATTATTTCGTTTAATTGATCATGTGTATTATGTTTTTTTTATAAACACCAAATGTCATATCAAGTTTATTATGTAGTTTTTTTGGGGGGTGAATAATTACAATGAAATTGTGGTATGTGATTTGATGTAATTGATAGTGTGAATTATGTTTTGATGTGTGATTTGGTAAGTGATTGAAATTGTGGTACGTGATTTGGTAAGTGTTTTGGTGTGTGATTTGGTAAGTGTTTTGGTGTGTGATTTGGTGAAAATATATTTACAGACAACTAAATCAGTTCTCGTCAGTTGTTTTGGTACCAGCATGCCTATTTATAAATATTTTGGTACATTTATTGGTGTATTAATTTTCCTGATTTGATATATAAAACATGTTTAAAGAAATATTGAGTTGCCTACTTTGGTGTAGTTGATAGTGTAAATTATGTTTTGGTATATGATTTGGTAAGTGATAGTTACTAATTGTGGCACGTGATTTGGTAAGTGATTTGGTGAAAATGTATTTCCAGACAACTAAATCAGTTCTCGCTAGCCGTTTTGATGCCAGCATACCTATCTATAAATATATTGGTACATTTATTAGTGTATTAATTTGCCTGGATTGGTATATATAACATGCTTAAAGAAATATTGAATTGGCTAATTTGTGTGGTGTAATTGATGGTGTGAATAATGTTTTTATAAACACCATAAGGCATCCCAAGGGTATTATGTAGTTTTGTTTTGGTGAAAATATTGGTCTGAAAACTACTTAAGAACAACACCCATTTGTATACCATCAATTACCATTCTAACTACCAAACTGTGTAATTTAATTTCTGTAGGAAATGCATTCTGCTAATTTTGAAAATTGATTGATAATTTGTAATTTAATACTGGTAATTACCTGGATTACGATATTGAAGGAGTGATGTATGATGCAAACATCAAATACGAAGGTTTGATTACTACTATATCTTTCCAATTGGATATGGACACGACCATATTTCATTTAGAACTCAAATATGTCGTGAGTGGTCCATCTCCACCAATGAAGATTCATAATGATACGGGTGTCCAAGTTTATTTAGATCAAAAGAGATGCAATTCTCATTTCTTTTCAAAATATCCCTTATGTGTAACAGTGTGGATAGAGCTATGGAATTCATTAAGTACCAAACTAGTTTCCAAAATATAAGACAAGAAATTCTGAGATCCAACACACTATGTTTGACTGGTATGGATCATGTTTTGAATGATTATATTGAAGAATATGAAGGAATTGAAATAATTTCAAATCTTCAACAATATTCGGTGATCGAGGATCAAGTTCATATAAACAAGCAAACTATATCAGAAGTTATGAAACGATATGCATTTTTTTAGGGAGTTTTGTTTCATTGCTAAAAGGTCAAGTACTACAATGTTTGATTTTAAATATAAAATTTGGTTCAACAACTTACCATGCATATTAATGATTGTGTTTATACAGTTGTTATCTGAAATGTGCTACAGAGAACTGTTCATGGGTTTTTAAATCCTCGTGTTTGAATAATTTAAAATTATTCAAAGTGAGAAAATTTATGATACACATTCTTGCCCGTTGAAACGGATTCATTCAAAGCATCAATCAACTAGTGGTGTGCTAGGTGTAATGTTGATTGAAAAGTATGTTGATCTAAAAATAGTTTACACACCAACAGACATAATAGCAGACATGCTAAGGATGAATGGTATTTCATTAACATACATGCAAGCATGGAGAGGTAAAGAAAAAGCTTTCAAGACATTGAGAGGTGATCCTGCCGAATCATATGAGAAAATTCCAACATATTTATATATATTGGAAAAGACATATCCAAGGAGAGTTGTGAATTATAGAAAAACAGATGAATTTTTTTTTTATATTCATTTACAGCACTTGATGCCAGTATAAGAGGCTTGGAGTATTGTCGACCAATAGTGGTCATTGACGGTACACATTTGAAATCAACTTATGAAGGCACAATATTGATAGCTAGCACATTCGACCTAGGAGGTACTATTTTTATTGTCACTAAAAAAATGATTTATATGTATAAACAATTTATGTTATATATATTGTGTAAAAATTGGTTTTATAGGTCACATCTTGTCGCTTTCATATGGGATTGTTAATTCAGAAAATTATAATTCATGGTTGTGGTTCTTTGAGAATTTCAAAAATGCATTTGGTGAAAGAGATGGTATGTGCTTTGTTTCTGATAAAAATAAGAGTATATGAAATGCTAATGTCGTTGTTATCCAGAATTCATATATTACCCATGTATTTACCATCTGTGGATCAATTTACTAAAGAAAACACACAGAGATACATAAGAGGTGAGGAAATTATTCTTTAGTTTAGAAAAAGCATACATAGTTCAAGAGTTTGATGAATTGATGTGAAGAATGGATCATATTAATCCAAAATTTCATGCATATCTAATAAGAAAATTATGAGAAATGATCACGTTCACATTCAACAGTGAAAAGGACTTGGACATTGACAAGTAATATTGCAGAGTCAATAAATAATACAATTTTGATTGGAAAGAAAGTTGTCACCGGTTCTTTTGTTGAAATTTGTGCGTAAAACAATTGAAACTTGAAATAAGAAACACAACGAAGAATGTAGAAAAAGTACAGCAACCTTGACAAATAAATAAAGTGAAATGTTGGAGGACAATAAAAATTTGTTGCATCGTATGATTGTAACTACTATCAATTCTTTATTATATATAGTATGTTTTGTTTTTAATATAAATGTATGTTTTTAAATGAAGGTACGCGCATCACATAATTCCTTCATACAATTATAGATGGTGCAAAAAAATTTACAGTATGTATGAATACTCGAATGTCCAGTTGTGGTAAATTTCAACATGATAAAATTCCTTGTAGTCATGCAATTGCTGCTATCAGATATAGAAATAGACATCGCGAGGATTATTGTTCAGCTTATTGTAGTAATAAGAATTATCAGGATACTTATGCAATCACAATTGAACCATTGCCTTGTGAAAGCATTTGGGATGTTCCATCACATGTTTTGAAAGACATAATATTACCACCAGTTGCAATAAAGAAACTAGGAAGACCACCAAAACATAATTGCAAAAAGGGATTCAAAGAAGGAAAGGGCAAGAAGAGAAAAGTCACTTGTAGTAAATATGGTACAACTGGCATAACAAGAAAACTTGCCCCTAAAATATCACATGAGGATTAGCATTGGGATATTTTTGTTGTTTTTTTATTTTACATAAAACCTTATGCAGTTGAATCTTTATGGTTTTTGACAAACATCGTATGTTTTTTAATGTTACTTGAACTTTATTTCAAAGTTGATTAATGTTTATTGTCTTATTCATATTACTAAAGTAGTAATTGTTATATGATTACTATTTCTAATTGAGGATTGAATATTTATTAAGTATGAACTTACCTTATAATAGACAAATTTATAGAAGTAATAATATATAAATGCAGATATATGTGATTATGAATTGTCAATAAAATGTTACCAACAAAGTGTATCATTTACTCAATATTGATTTATTTTTTCAACATTTAATGCTTCATGTTGGTAAATAAATCAACATTCCAAATGGATTTTTAATATTTTCTGGTATAAATTATAGGATTTGAAAAAGGAAATTTGACACTGCAATGAAACACAACAGTTTGACATAATATACACACAAACAGTATATGTATTTGTCAGTTAAATGAAACATAAGGACCAATACTAATAGATTATACTGATATTAGCTTGATATTCACAATGTTCATAGTAAAAAGTGGTATACAAAGACTTTATTTTTGGTATTATATAGCAACATAAACAATGAATCTGAAAACAAATACTTAACAAACATGTTTGCTTAGCGTGCTTATGTTTGACAGCATAATAGAACAAACATTTTGACAGGGTAATAATAACCAAATATTCAAATCTCTTAAGAAAGAAACTAAAAACAACTAACAAATGACAAAAGGTACTTTTTCACCACATAAACAAAACAGTTTAACAATATTCTTTTAGCTAACTGAACATTATGTAAGCACCAAAACAAGTCAAAAACGTCAATTAAAGCACTATCCAAAAAGTATGACAAAAACATTTTAAATAAGAAAATATAAAAAAAAAACATAAATATAAATTGTGTCTTAAACAAAATCCTCCATTTTAATTTCTCTTCTAGCTTAACTGACAGCCCTTCGCATTTAATTCACGTTCACTAACAGTGTCAGTATCAATTTTTTTCTTTCCATAGTCCCAAAGTAATACTCCATATCTCAATCGAAGATTTTTAGAATCAAACAATGAATTTGATGTGTTCAAGTCTCCTCGACAAACATAATCAGCAAATGCACAAGTGTACATACCACAATGACTACAAAATATTAAGACCATATGTTAGGGTTAGGACATTTTATAATACATACCTATTAAAAATATAAGACAATGTGCTTACTTTGATTCATCAATTTGATGTGGAATATTATCGCGCTTTTCAAAAGTCAAAGGCTCTCCAAAAACAGTGTTGGTATAATGGACATTGGTGTTCCAGTCAATATCTTCCCTTTTCTCATAATAATTAGTACAAAGTACGATTAAAGAAATCATTCTTGAAAGTTTTTTCATCGATCTCATGATTGCTTTGGTATGCTTTACCCCAAAAATACTTAAGGAATCATATATATAAAGAGGCCTTGTTTTAATGAAAAAAAATAACAAGAAATCAGTGAAATGCCACATTATTTTGTTGATTGGAATGCATGCAGAATCAACATTCACCCAAGAAGTATTAGCCAGTATCTTATCACCACAAATATATCGAGCCAATTCATTTTGTATATTAATCCACCTTTCATCTTTGCCATTGGTCTCCCAGACTTCAGTATTTACGAAATTCAATTGATGAAAAAGGGATCAGTTGTAGTCACTTTTGAGGTATTGCCAGGGCCATAATTGAATAATTTACGCAAGTAGTACATTATCACGTCAACATGTTGTATACAAAATCAAATGATTTTAACTAACAACCAACATATATATATAAAGCTAAGTGATCATTATTATAAATTAAGTCTGACCATTATTATGAACAATGTTACCTAATAGACTATACAAATAAAGAACATAAACCATGTTTCAACAACAAAAAAAATACACTTTAACCCTACAATAAATTGAATAATATTTGCACATACCAAATAAAATAGTAAACACACAATAGACGTCAATAATTAATGATACCATAAGGTTTAGAAATTAGAAACTTACCAAATCTCTCCAAGGTTGACTTGGATAAGTCAAAGGGTAGAACCAATCCATTACATTCACCTTGACAACTCCAAAATCAAAAGGAGGATCAATTGAATTACAAGCAGCTCTAAAGAAATTATTTTTTCTGGCAAAACAATAATATCCAGTTATAACATAGATACTTGCTACAAAATAATTAATAAAACGTCACGTTTCTTGGATAACTTCGTATCAATCCATTTCTTGAAAGAAGAAATACATTATTGTACACATTAAACCCTGTGTAATTTACAAACGGGTGTTTCCATGAACAATAGCATGATTCCATTCATGATGTGCCACAAGATTCACTTAGATAAGTGTATGGTGATTGGGCATACTTTTCTGATAACTTTGTTCGAACTTGTTGTAGCAGTGTAACATTTTTTGAATTTTCTATCTCAATAGCTATCAGTGGCGTCACATTGGTGTTTTCACATTCCAATGCAACAATGATGACACATATTTTTTTTTCAGTTTTCAAAGCAATTAATTCTGATTCACACATTGTTGGCATTACAAAGTCATACAGTGTATGAGTCTTTTAATTCTTTTCCACAACAACTGAAACATCACCTACTAAATGATTCAAGTTTTGTGCATATTAAAATCAAGTTTTATTTTTTTTTAATAAGAACCCTATTGACCATTAATTATAGCAAAAATTTACTTGTGGTATCACAAAAATGTTGATTAACAGAATCAACACGGACATGATTTTCATCAAAACAATCTTGCATAGGTTCATCTTGAACATCAAACCTTTCTTTACGTAGGTCCTCAAATACTACCTTAATATTCTCAAAAAATAATGAACAATAAATAAATTAGAATTATAAAGAAACAACACAATAACTACATTACCAATACAATATGTGGAATTTGTTAAAAAAAATATATCTATATACCAACAGAATAAGTACAACAAATCAAACTAGATGACTAAAAAATTACAAAAGAAGCTTTGAAACCATCAACACTTGTATGATCAACCACACTAAAACTATATGCATATAAATAACATAAGAACAATAAACCAGCAAAGAAAATGAAAATCAGTATTCTACTTTAATTTGACTTTACACCAACAGAATATTAAACACATAGCTATTTACAAATAGAAAATATGTTGAAACCCGACTTGATGTAAAACATAATACAAGCAATGTTTTGATTCCATCAAAACTCTTTTGATACCATATAATTAGATATAAAAAGTATCATATTGTATACTAACATAGCAACCGAACTTATTATGTAATCCCACACAGTGGACTATACAAATAACATTATAAAGTTTTACCAAAAAAACATGAAAATAATATTCTACTAGATTCTAACTTGACACCAACAAAATATTAATCATAGCTAAATACAAACTCAATATACTACTAAATCTGACTTGACACCAACAAAATAACTAAACAAATCTATATACCAAGAGAGTATATAATTGAAATCTGCCTTGAATAATAAAAAAAATACAAAACAATCTTTTATACCAATAACACATTCACAGTTGACTTACTCAGTTACTACAATTTCCCATAATACTAACCAATGTATTTACCTATTTTAATTTTCAAGGTCCACTCCAAATGTATTATATTTTCTAAAACACTATTATATATATATATATATATATATATATTAACATTTTAATCAAAAAGAAACATAAAAATAATATTAAACTAACCTTTGGGGTATCTAAATCTTCATTTGTTGAAGCGTTTTTTAAAGAGATTTTATCTCTTCAGTGATACTCTTGAATGATGCATCCAAAAAGGCCTTCATTTCAATAAACTGAGCATCTACACTTTTTTCAAATTTAATCAAGTCATCACGCACCTATTAAAAACAAATTATATTACAATAATACAAAAAAAAAGTATAAACAGAAAATGATAATTTGTGCTTAGATGAAACCTTAACAACTTTTTGAGCCAGCTTTTGGAAATCTCCATTACTAGTTAAACTCGAATCAACACCAACATGTGAATGATTATAAGACAACTTATTTTCATTTTTCCCTGTGTAACTGTGAAAATGCCTTATATTTTCAGGTTTTCTCAACTTGTTCAATGACGAATCATTTATCATTAAGGTTTTCCATCTCAACAAAAGCCCGTTCATCATCCATTAACACAACATCATGAAATATATACTACAATAACAATAATAAATGCAAGTAATTACAAACATAGAAACAATAACTTAAATAATTAAAACTCACAAATTTATATTACCTGATTGCCATATTTTCTAAACATGTCTTTTTTTAGATGCTCGAAATAAATTTTATTTTTTGAAATGTCCCAATTGAATATGTGAGGAGTAACATGGCATGTACGAATGACGATTGATTCATCAACTTTGTTGCAACATTCGTAAAATCAGATTTGCAATGCAAGTGGGAATCCAAAAACTTCACATAACTAGGATATTTATCCATTTGAATCGTTATTGAATCCCTTAATTGAAAAATGACAGATTACCCCAAGGGTATGTACTATATTGTCCAGACTCAACACAAAGAAAGTGATCTTTTGGAATATGAGAATTGTTTGGTGGAGATGAAAAAATAAATGTACCGATGATATAAATCATTGTCATATTAAACATGTGTTCCGACCTAATCAACCCTTCTTCATTAAATACCCTTAAAAAATCAACTTTCAACACTTTGTCAGTACCATTCGAAAAGTACCTACTCATGAGCTTTAATGTATTCTTAGGATCATGATTTAAAAATCATTGACCCACCACATTTAAAATCAGCCACTATCCTAAATTTTTTAATTCCAAACTCAAGTTCAACTTCATTCAAATTAAACACAAATCTATCATCGTGATCATAAGTCGACTTATGATTCACCAAGCTTTTAATAATCTGAGGTTGCACTTTCAATTGTGGTAACCCCAAATGATATCCAAAAATTGAATCTTTGAACAAATGTAGACAATTAATCTTGGAAAGTCGATTATTTATATCATCAAATACATTGATGTTAACGTACGAACACCAACGTGATTGTTTTTTTCTTTATCTAAGAAACATTAAATAAAATATTAACAAGATATTATTGACCACTAATGTAAATCGAAAATATAAAGCAAAACAAAATTATAATGAGAGTAAATAAAAAAGAAAGTTTATCATTTTAAAAAAAAAATGCAACTCATAAAATAAAACTAAAAACAAAGAATTTCAAGTAAATAAAAAAATTATAAAATAACTGGGAAAAAAAACATACCTTTAGAGGTTGTGTGGATTTATAGCTTTTCTTATTAACCAAGCTGCCCCTGCTTGGGTTTGCAACACTCCTAGCAGCAATTCCATCGAAATTCTTCTAACAAAAAGGTTACAGTTAAAATAAGTATCTTTTTTACACGATTTTTCTGATGATGTAGAATCTGTATTTAACCTTAATCTTTTGAAAATTGGAATTTCATCTTCAAAATCACTATCATGTTGATAGTTTTCAGAAATATAAGCTTCATTCGTCTTTGCTTTACCCTTCTTGCTTTGATTGACAATCGAACGAGATTTGTGTTGAATCTTGCTGGTTGATAAGGAATTGATGACAATAAATTCATTTTTTTCTTTACCTATTTTATTATCATCTCTTCTGCCTTTTTTTTCATCGGAGTTTGAGTGAATGCGTTCAACTCAAACGAAGGTCTAGAACATATGATTTGGGGGGGGGGGGGGGNGGCTATCAATCACTACAACTAGTTTGTTAAGTCTTGGGATTTTCCGCGGTGTCCCATCCATCGGAAAAATTATAATAAAGTAAAAAGTCGAAAATGAACAACAGAAACAAGTTAACAATAGTGCAAGAATGACCAAATGGAAGAGATGGAAAAACAGAAGAAACGAAGGAAGGAGAGAGAATGAAGAATTTTATAAAGCGTGACTAACTAGGGAAGGAGTAATGTTGGAAAGAGTAAACGCTTTTTCTTTTACCTTACCTAGATTGTATCACATAAGGAATAAAATAAAAAGAAATATTATATTAAAGACCAGTAACGTGTAAAATTAAGGAGAAATTTTGAAAAGAGTAAAAGTTTTTACTTTTGCCTTACCTAGACTATATCACATAAGAAATAACATAAAAATAAATATTATATTAAAGGCTAGTAATGCGTGGAATTAAATAAATATCCATAAATTTAGGCACGTAATCCTATAAGGAGGGGAGAGAAAATTTGAAACTAAATAATTAACTTTAATTGGAAAATTAATTAATTTGTTAAGTTTGTAATTTTAAAACTATATTTGTAATTAAATACAAGTATATGTATATATAGTTAATTAAAACCTTAAGTTGTATATTATAATGAATTTTCGTTACAATTTCCATGGCAGCCATTTCTAACGTTTATATCAAAGTCGACTTCTCAAGTTCCTTCAGTTGTCTACCGGTAAGTATTCTTGTGTTAGAAATCGCCCCTCTTTCCTATCAAATTCTTACTCTCCCTTATCCATTTTTTACTCTCCTTTATCCCTTATTTATCGTTTTTATGTTTATATAGAAATCCTTACGACTAACTTAATGAAAAACTACCTACTTATGCAAACATTCCTATCATATCTACTAAATTTTCTTCTAATTTAAGATAATCACTCATCTCTAATCTCCTTTATATCTCCCTCTCTCCCCCTCACTCTTTCCTTTCTCTGTCTCTGTCTCTCTCTCATCTTTCTTCTCTCTTACCTCTACTCTCTCACTCTCCCTCTATTTCTGTTAACTCCCCCTCTCGCTCTCTATGGACAAATACATTGATGAATGTACCAATGCATTTTTCTATACCAAATATATGAATCTGTGTAGTGATACACTAAATATTTGATGCCAAATACACTAATGAAAATGATATGGGATACACAAGATGAAATTGATATCAAATACACTAGATGTAATTGATTTTGGATACACATATACATAGAATTTGTGAAATTCAAATACATTATGAAATACAGATTCATCGGGAGAGAGGTGAGCGAGAGGAGAGATGCGAACAAGATAGGAAAGAGACAAGCTAGAGAGTTAATGTATTTCAGATACATATGAATCACACTGGGATAGTGTATATGAAATAAATTATACCTAATTTGACCTTCATCTATCTAAGTGTCACTCCCCGAAGCTACCCCCAGGAGGCGGACATGGGACCTAACATCACGGATGACCCCAAGCTAACCTTGTTGGCATATCATAAGCATACTAAATAAACTAAAGTAAAGAAATACTATGCGGAAGCTAAATCATCATTAAACTGAAATGATGGGGAGTAGCCATATACTAAATCTGAATATATGAAACTGAGAGTTTAAACAACAAGTGAAAAGTCAAACTTTAAAACTATAGCAGAATCTAGACATAAAAATAGCCTATAACAGACTAGAAGTGTTAGGACATGCCCCAGCTAAATCTAGCAAAACTGAAACTAACATTGAAAGCAAAGAAAGACAATCATATCAACCGTCCTTGAAGAATGAGGACTCACCACTGATGCTACTGAACTGAAGATCGGAAACCGATCTATGCGTGATCTGGAAGCTAAGAACCTAAACCTACATCACGAGAAGATGTAGCGCAGAGTATGTGTCAGTACTTGAAAGGTATTGAGCATGCAGGATAAAATAAGACTGAACAATAATAATAACTAAATCAAAGCATATATCTGAGCAATGATAAGAGATAAACATGATACTAAACTGAGAATACTGAACATGAACTAACTGAATGCAATGACCAAGTTTATAACATGCTAAAAACTAAAATCTTAACAGAAACTGATAACTTAGTCAATGCACTAGAATCTGACTATGGGAGCTACTAATAACCGACATAAAATCACATGAGCTAAATGTGGAGTCCGATGTATATGCCCCATCGAGAGGACCCAATATACCCTGTCAGAGGTATAGAGGAATGACTGGCGTGATCACTAAGATGTAATGACCATAGTGGGGACTTATAAACCTACGGGGGCACATAGTTCTAGGAATTTTTGGGTACGTTGAACCCCAGTCCACTCGGTATTAAGCTATTCCTAATTGATTATGTAATTAACAATTTATGACTGAATTTCTGTAATACGGGATAGCTCAAAATACTGACATGCTAACTTAAATTGCAATATTAATATGCTGATAATGAAACTTTCAAATCTGAGGCATGTATATTGATGAGTCCATGATTTGGACTCTTTCAGGGCTTTATTTTGATAGATTTAGTGTCCTCAAATGCATATTTTGTCTCAATAACTGATGAAAATCCTTGAGTTTCAGGTATTTGGAGTTAGAGACAAAGCATGGACACAATTGGGCAGAAAGGAACAAGGCAGCTGAAAAGAACGAAGAAAAGATGGCATGAGGATCGCCTAAACTATTAGGCGAGTCGCCGAATGGCTATGGTCTTGCCTAATGTTCTAGTGTGCCAAGCTCTGAAGGAGAAAATTGAGTCGGCGAGATAAAGGAACAGTCAGCAAGTCGCCGAACGATTTCACGATGCAGTACTCCATCTCCCAACATTACAGAACTTGAATTTGCTGAAGGCCAATGTAGAAAGGCGATGAACCAGACCAAAGGGCGGATCGCCGAGTGAATCGGCGATCCTGACTAACTGCGCCGAGTGGTCCTTCGTAGCACACTTTTTGACAACTATAAATACTTGTTTGAATTTTTAGTTTAAGAGGCAATCAGTAGTGAATTTTAGAATATCAAACATTATTTTTAGTTTTTAGAACTGAAAGTTTTGGAGACTTTGTTCCCTAGCTTTGAAGATTTCCATTTCTAAGCAATTAGAAGTGGATATTGAAGATTCTTCATCTTAGACGTGTGTAAAGAAAATATCTATCGTACCCATTTGATGGAAACACTTTTTGGTATCGATTTCTATCTCTTTACTATGTCTAGCTAAACCCCAATTCTTGGGGTGTGATTATGTGAATATGGGTTGAATTTGATGCTAGGTATTGCTAATAGATAGTTAATTTGTTGGTTTAAGGTGATTTCGTTCAGTAGTTGTGTTTGAATTTAATGGGGTTGTAGTTGCAAATAAAATTTTATCTTTGTGTTTTTGACTTGCTCGAAAGAGAGGTTTTAAAACCAAAGCTACTGAATCGATAGTCTGTGGTTATTGGGTTGTCATGGGTTCAGCTCGAGAGAGTGAATGGACTAAGGTGAAGGTTGTGCTTCATTGCCGCTTATTGGTGTTTGAGAGAAACCGATTTGATTCGGGGTAAATTATTCGAGAGAAAATTTACTCCCACTAAAGTCTAGCTTAGTTACCAATTTACATCTATTTACTATCAATAGCATTCACCCGGTTATTTATTTTCACCCATATTCCTATCACATCCCAAGAATCATGTCTCCATATTCATATTTTTATATTATTTGCTGCTTCTAGTTGATAATTGACTACAAAACCCCCTTCGATAATTGACACTTGTGTCACCCTTTAATTTATCATGTTGTTACTCATAAATGTCTATAGCTATGATTGACTTGAACACATTTTTGCTTTTCTATTGATTCTCAATTACGAACCACTCCCTTGGGACTCGACCCCAACTCATTAGTTGGGTTATATTACTGTTGAACGACCATGGACGCTTAGTATTGGATGAAGCTCCCGGATACGTCAAATCAAAATGGTGCCGCTGCCGGGGAGTGGTGTTACTTGAGAATTTTTAGTTAGGTTGGATTTTTTTCTTGTTAGTTGTAGTGATACTTACTTAATTTTTAGCTTTGTTTTGTGTGCTTATGCTTTGAAATAGAAGAAGTGAGCATGTCGGGCAGTAGTTGCGAACCAATGGATTTCCCTCTATTAGAAGTGATGATGTTCAGGGATCGCATTTTAACCTTCAAACAATTGGAAGGTGAAAGGATTCACGAGTCGTGGCTAATGTTTAAAGCACTGCTGGTTCAATGCCCAATTGATGAAATACCCGATGTAGTCCTTCTGGAATGTTTTTACAAGAGTCTTAGTCCCGGGAATAAGGTGTTAGCTGATCAACTCATCCCGGGTAGTATTGCACAACAACCATATGTGATAGCAACCCAACTGCTTGATCATATGGCTGAGACAAACCAAGAGGTCGAGAGAGACTTCATGTTAACCGTACTGTTAACTCAGTTGGACGATTTGGCCAACAAAATATCAGAGATTGAAATCCAGTGCAAAGGAAAAAAAAAAGATACATACCCCTGATGAGTCCACAAATTGGACTCACTTAGGGCTTTATTTTGATAGGAATAGTGTCCTCAAATGCTTATTTTGTCTCAATATCTCATGAAAACTCTTAAGTTTCAGGTATTTGAAGTTTTAGTGCAAAACATGAACACTTAGGCGCAAAAAGGAACAAAAGGGCTGAAAAAGAATGAAGAAGCTGAAGCCTGCGCATCGCCAAGCACGCTTGGCGATTCGCCGAAGGGACGCACTCCGCCCTTTGTTCCAGTACGCGAAGCTTTGAAGGAGCATGATCAAAAAGGCGATGAAAGGAGCAGATGGCATTTCGCCGAATAATTCGATGAAGCAGTACTAGGTCACCCAATGACACAGAGCATGATGATGTTGAAGGCTAGTGCAAGACGACAACCAACTACACCAAAGGGCGAATCGCCGGGTTAATCGGCGATTACGACTAACCTCGCTGAAAGATTCGCCAACACTATTTTCTGAAGTTTATAAATACTAAACTTCTTATTGATTTTTAAGAGTCAAACATTTATTTTAATTTACAGAATAGAATAGTACTTTTTGGGATATTTTCTCTCAAGTTTGGAGAGGGTTTTTGGGAGACTTGAAGAAAGAAAGATTTCATCTTCCCCAAGTTGGAAGTGGGTCTTCTCCATTCTTCTTCCTTTGCTTAAATCAAGGTTTAATTCATTATACCCATTTGATTTTAGTATCATTTTAGGTGTATTTTTTTATTTCTTGATGTGTGGCTAAAAACCCCCCATTCTTGGTGTGATTTAGCAAATATGTGTTGATATTGTTGTTGGGTCTTGCTTGCTGATAGGTTAGATGTATTTTAATGGTGATTTCACCTAGTGGTTGTGGTTTTATTTAATGGGTTTGTAGTAGAAAATACAAAGCCACCCATGTGTTTTCGGCTTGCCCGAAAGGGAGGGCGCAAAATCAAGACCGCTAGACTGATGGCCTAATGATTGGGTCGACATGAGGTTCAGCCCGAGAGGGTGAGCCCTAGTCCCATATCCTAACACTCAGCTTGAGAGAGTGATTAGGGTAAGGCGTAGGCTGGCCTTCATGCGGAAAATGGGTGTTCGAGAGGAACGCATTTGAAACGGGGTAAGTTCCCCGAGAGGGAACTTATTTCCATCTAAAGCTTAGCCTAGTCACTATTATCTTGCAAATTTCCTATCGAAAGCATGTACCCAACTATTTATCTCAACTTGTATTGCGGTCACACCCCAAGTATTTATCCCCATTCTTGAACTTCTTATTATTTTTGTTGTTTTTTTACTACTTGTGACAAAACACCCATTTTGATATTTGACACCTTTGTGTCACGCCTTTTAATTTAAAATGTTTTTAATTGTTAATGTCTTTAGCTACGACTAGTTTGAACTTAATTTTATTTTTCTACTAATTCTCAAAATCACTCCCTTGGCACACGACCCCAACCCTTGGTTGGGTTACTATATTATCGACGATTGTAGCACTCGTACTGTAGGTTAGTTTCGTTGGTCACGATAAGCATCAAAATGGCGCCACTGCCGGGGAGTGGTGTTGTTTGAGAATTTTTAGTTTAGTAGTGTTTATATTCTTGTTAGTGGTAATTTACTATTTTAATTTTTAGTTTTGTTCTGTTGATTGTGTAAACATTTTAGAAAGCATGAGTGTTAACGGTAGTAACGGGAGCCAAGTGGGCCATCAAGACGACATTGGCAACCTCAACAATGTCCAAGAGCCCAACATCAATGATCCACATCTCATGGGAGGTGTTGGAGCCATCAGTCTACCTCCAGCAGAGGGAAATGCGGTGTTCCACATAACAAGCACTATGCTGCAACTTTTGCAACTAAAGGGACTCTTCAGTGGATTAGCTCATGAGGACCCACATGAGCATCTTCGAAACTTCGTAGATATGTGTGGACCTTTCTCGTTCAAGAACATCTCTCAGGAATCAGTTCGATTAAGGCTTTTCCCTTTCTCATTGATGGGGGAAGCGTGCTAGTGGCTAGCTGAGTTGCCACGTAACTCGATCACTTCGTGGGAGGAGTTGGTCACCGCATTTAATGTGCGATTCTTTCCTCCCTCGAATATGATGACTATTCGGGATAGCATCCAAAGCTTTAAGCATCTGAATGGAGAGCCTCTGCACGAAACTTCGCTCCAGTTTAAGAAATTGGTGGTACAATGATAATGTGCTTCTTCAATACTTTTACCAGAGTCTAGACTCGGTAAACAAATGTGTAGCTGACCAACTCTCACCCGGAGGATTAATGCAGCAACCATATATAGTAGCAGCTCAACTTCTCAATGGCATGGCGAGGAAGTAAATTTTCTAGCTAACCAATAAGGGGGCTATCGTTCAAACTACCCAAGGCAAGGTGGTAATCAAGGATGGGTTAGAGACGAAGGCTGGAAGGATCGAGATCGTGAATGGAGGAACCGTAATCCAAATTGGAAAGATGGGGAGAAGGATAGATATGTACCCCCTCATGAGCTCATAAGCCCAAGGATTCAGAAGGTGGTAGGTCCGAGGATATGCTCTCGCGTATCCTAAACAAAGTTGAAGGGTCAGACAAAATGCTGAAGGGCATGAAAGAAGACGTGTCTACCCTCAGCCAGACTGTCACCTCTCATTCAGTTTCGATCAAGCAGTTAGAGACCCAAATGGGTCATATCTCGTCTCATCTCAATCCAAGACAACAAGGGGGTTTACCTAGTGATACTATGGCTAACCCCAAGAGTGAGGTCTGAAGGTGGACTTGCGTCGTGCCACGACGTTAACTAAGGTGTTGTTTGGGAGGCAACCCAAAACCCTTTAAAAATTTCCTAATTACTAGTAGAATAATGGTGTGTTGTTTGTACAGGTTAAAGTAAGAGAGGTGATTGAAATAGTATATGGAGGCAAGCAACAGGTCCAGTTGGCGGATTGCCGACAAGATCGGTGAACATGATTCTTTTCGCCGTCTAACTCAAGGCACTGTCAACTTAGGTCCTGTAAAACTCGGCGGTTTGAAGAAAATTAGTGGTGCATCGCCGACCATGTCGGCGATCTCAGTGAAAATCATCGATTAGAATCCTCACATGAGCTGCAGAGCCTATTACAGTTGGCGAAGAATCTAGACACTTGGCGGTTCGCCGAGTGAATAGGAGAACTTGACTAACATCACCAAATGAGCGGGAATTGGACAGTTTTTACAAACCACAGGTTTAAAAGTTCTATTTTATTCACTTTCTCTCCCTGCTTCGTCCTATCAACCTCACACCCACACTCTAGCCTTTTATTTCTTGCATTTTAAAAGTATTTTAAGTGTCAAATTATGCACGGATTTGGATCGCATTGCTGCCTAGCACGTCAGTACAATCTAATTCAGCACCAAGGTTGGTAATCGAACCCCTCAGTTATTTTATCAAAATTTGTAATCATTTGCATGGTGATTGATAGTATAAAAATATATGCTGAGTCTTTAAGTTGCTAGGATTGCATGTATTATCGATTATGATTAAGTAGCTTTCGCGTGATTTAAGGGACTCTCATTCGACTATGCTTTGAGTTGAAATTTTTTTTTACGTGGGAGAAAAGGTGAAACTTCTATGGGTTATCATCAAAATTGTATCATTTGAGCCTAAATTGCATTATCTGGGTTGCGGGGTGAAATTTAAAAGAAATGGGTTGAAAATAGACACGTTTGGCTGTTCTGCGAGATGAGCAAACTCGCCGATTGCTCGACGGTTCACCTAACACCCCCATTTCGCCTTTAACTGAATGCTATATGCACTAATCGATCTGTAACTTTTGACGGTGAGCCTAATGCCGCTAAGCACACTCAGCGACTCGCCGAAAGACTCCTTGTTCGCCCTTTGCCTGCACCCCTGCACCTTCTGTGCATCATTTTCATCGAATGGCCTAAATGGATGCGTACTTCGCCAACTGGTTCGATGAAGCTATTCTACACCCAGAATTCCCCTACCCCTGCTTAAAATATTGTCTAACTTTCCTCGAAGTCTTTTGCAGAAATAGCTAGACCAAAAGTTGCGGGAAGGGACATGTCACCCCGACATGTAAGAGCGTAAAAGTTTAAAAGAGATGGAAAGAAAGCAGAGCTAGCCAGACAAAGGAAATATACCAAGGAAGCCGGGGCAAAGAAACGAATTCCCATCGACCCTAATGTGCCTCCATGGGCTCGAAGTTCAGTTAATGCAATATCGGCCTTCGGAGCACCTCATGAGATAGATCAGATGATTGTAGCTAATCTTGTTGCAGAGGCAAACAATGAGGACCAAAACAACAATACTCCGGAGACCATTGTGTCATTTCGGGGAGATGCTCCGGGTACTAATGCCCAGACAGATGAAGCGACCTATTAGCCAGGATCCCCTCTTTACCTCCTCTCTAACCTTTGCTATCTTCAAAAGCTTGGTTAATTTTATTTGCATTTGAGGACAAATGATTTTTATTTGTGGTGGGGTGAGGCCCACCTTGTTTAGCTTGTTTCGGATACTTGTGTTTTGGTGTACATTTGGGTTGTCTGTTTTTAATTGCATTTTTAAAACTGCTTTGCGATTGTTTGAGTTTGTGGCTCCGTTTATTTTTTTTGGCAAAATGATTTTGACCCTTTCGAAAAATTTTGAATTTTTCGCACATTTTTGCCACCCCTCGTTAGTTGATGTGGCTATTCTTTCGCAAAAAACTTGAGTCCCGGGTTCAATCAATACCGAGGACTTGAATAGTGCTCTCAATCGAACGAACATAAATGTATGGCTACAATGAGCCCAAATGAAGTTGCATAGACAATATGTGAACTCTTTGCATCTCGTTGTGATTAGCCATTTATCGAATTGATTCTCTTGTAATGACCGTTGCACAGTAGCGAATTTGTGTGGTCTTGTTTGACTTAAGTGTCGATGCCTTGTGTGATTAGCTTGCTTTGAACCTTGCATGAATAAACCTAGAATTTGCATTGTTAGTTTGATTGACTTAGAAATGTGTGCTCTTGAAATGATCTTAGGCAAATTTAAAGAGTGTGAGCCAAATTTGACATATACCTCTTTTGTGGCCTACCCGTGAGCGTGTGAAACTCTTTTGAACACCCTTTGAGCCTTACCTTTCTTTGAAAGAACCTTGATGAACCCTAGACCTTACTTGACCCACTACCTATAATCTTCTTGACTTGTGGTTTAGCGAATAACCAACTTAGGCCAAAAGCCTAAGTTGGGGGTGTGGTAAAAAGGAAAATGAGAAGTCCAGAAGTGTAAGAAAAGTCCCTCTTAACCCCTGGTGTTGCAGAACAATGGAAACCCTTCGAAGAGAAAAAACATATTTGTGGAATAAAGTACCAAGGAAATTGGGTTTCCAAGAAATCCATGGAGGTGAATAAAAATATGACTTAGAAGCACTAGAAAAAGAATTGATAAAGAAAAAGAAGGGAATGTCTTGAGAATACCACATCTCACGAGGAAAAAGTCACTGAGCCTAAATGACCATACCTTTGCACTCATCCCCATTACAAGCCTTAGAAAGACTTTTTTGATCTTGAGTAAGCCGAATCGAAAGTCGATTGGAAAATAAGGGCAAACCTATGGGTAAAAACATGCATTGTGTTCCTTATTTTGAGTGTGAGCGTTGCATCTGATTCCTGATCTTGAATTGATTAACCTCTATGTGTGAATATGGAATCATTCTTGATGTGAGGGCATTTAGATACTTCCTGTTGAGCTTGATTGCACAAGTAACAAGTATTGCGAGCATGATAATCTTTGGTAATGGTGTGTCACAACTTGAATCTTTGAGTACACAATTGATCTTTGCGTAAGTAAATTTGAGTATGGTTGTCTGCATTCATGATTTAGTCTTGTGTAGCACTATTTGAGACACCTTATTGAATGGCTGAACTTGAGTTTGCTTGAGGACAAGCAAAAGTTTATGTTGGGAGTGTTGAGTCCACAAATTGGACTCATTTAGGGCTTTATTTTGATAGGAATAGTGTCCTCAAATGTTTATTTTGTCTCAATATATGATGAAAACTCTTAAGTTTCAGGTATTTGAAGTTTTAGTGAAAGCATGGACACTTAGACGCAAAAAGGAACAAAAAGGCTGAAAAGAACGAAGAAGTTGAAGTCTGCGCATCGCCAAGCACGCTTGGCGATTCGCCGAAGGGACGCACTCCGCCCTTTGTTCCAGTACGCAAAGCCTTGAAGGAGCATGATCAAAAAGGCGATGAAAGGAGCAGTCAGTGTTTTGCCAAATAATTCCGCGAGCAGTACTAGGTCTCCCAATGACACAGAGCATGACGATGTTGAAGGCTAGTGCAAGACGGCGACAAACTACACCAAAGGGCGAATCACCAAGTTAATCGGTGATTCCGACTAACCTCATCGAAAGATCTGCCAACACTATTTTCTGAAGTATATAAATACTAAACTTGTTATTAATTTTTAAAAGTTGAACATTTATTTTAATTTCCAGAATAGAATAGTACTTTTTGGGATATTTTCTCTCAAGTTTGGAGAGGGTTTTTGGGAGACTTGAAGAAAGAAGGATTTCATTTTCTCCAAGTTGGAAGTGGATCTTCTCCATTCTTCTTCCTTTGCCTAAATCAAGGTTTAATTCCTTATACCCATTTGATTTTAGTATCATTTTAGGTGTATTTTGTTATTTCTTGATGTGTGGCTAAAAACCCCATTGTTGGTGTGATTTAGCAAATATGTGTTGATATTGTTGTTGGGTCTTGCTTGCTGATAGGATAGATGTATTTTAATGGTGATTTCACCTAGTGGTTGTGGTTTTATTTAATGGGTTCGTAGTTGCAAATACAAAACCACCCATGTGTTTTTGGCTTGCCCGAGAGGGAGGTCGTGAAACCAAGACCGCTAGACTGATGGCCTAAGGAGTGGGTCGACATGAGGTTCAACCCAAGAGGGTGAGCCCTAGTCCCATATCCTAACACTCAGCTCGAGAGAGTAAGTGGGGTAAGGCGTAGGTTGTCGTTCATGCGGCAAATGGGTGTACAAGAGGAACACATTTGAAACGGGGTAAGTTCCCCGAGAGGGAACTTATTTCCATCTAAAGCTTAGCCTAGTCACTATTATCTTGCAAATTTTCTATCGAAAGCATGTACCCAACGATTTATCTCAACTTGTATTGCGGTCACACCCCAAGAACTTGTCCCCATACTTGATCTTCTTATTATTTTTGTTGGTTTTTTACTACTTGTGATAAAACCCCCATTTGATATTTGACACCTTTGTGTCACCCCTTTTAATTTACAATGTTTTTAATCGTTAATGTCTTTAGCTACGACTAGTTTAACCTTAATTTTATTTTTCTACTAATTCTCAAAACAACTCTTTTGGGACACGACCCCAACCCTTGGCTGGGTTACTATATTATTGACGATCGTAGACACTCGTACTGTAGGTTAGTGTCGTTGGTCACGATAAGCATCAACCTCCTCATGGGCAGAAAATATCTAAGAACAATGAGAGTAAATGGGTCGAGGATACGCTGTTAATCATTCTCCAAAATATCAGTGAGCAAGATAGAGTGTTGGAAGAGGTGAAGGAAAATATTGAAGTGCTAAATCAGATGATCGGTTCTCACTCTAGATCTATCCATCTGATTGAAACTCTCATGGGTCATGTATTGCCTCATTTCCACCCAAATGAACAATTGGGGTTACCTAGTCGCACTAGGTCCAACCACAATAATGGAGCTTGAGTAAGGACTTTTGTCATGCCACGACGTTAACCAAGGCACTTCTTGGGAGGAAACCCAAGGTTTTATCGCTTTAAATTGTTATTTTAGAATAATTGTGTGTTGATTGTGCAGGTTAAAGTGTGGGAAATGTTTGAAAAGTGCAGATTGGAGAGCTAAAGCCCAGTCGGCAAAACGCCGAAGAGGTCAACGACCCTGACCTAGACCGTCGTTAGACTCAAGACAACTTTAAGGTAGAGTCTGTAAAACTTGGCGAGCCCAAGAAATTATTGGTGATTCGCTGATCAAGTCAGCGATCTCGATCTTGTCCGTCGTTTGGATCCCCACATCAACTGAGGGTCCTGTAAAACTTGGCGAGGTAAGTTACCACTCGGTGTGTCATTGAGTGGGTCGGAGATCACGACTAATGTCGCCGAACAGGCGAGAAATGGATGGTTTATTAAAGGGCCAAAGGTTTAAATTTCAAACTCTTCCATTTTCCCTCATTTTTCATCTTCCCAAACTCGCACCTATTTAGTACTTTTAATATTTCCGAACTCTATAAGTATTTTAGGTGATCAATTGGTGCTTAGATTTGGATTACATTGCCGCCTAGCTTTTCAATCTTATTTTTATCAACATTTAAGGTTGGTTTTTCGAATTCCGCATTTATTTTTAGTAATTTTTAATCTTATGCAAGCAATATTATGTTGATGATGTGTGTTGGGCCTCTCTGATAGGATTAGAATATTTGAATGCCTATTTGTAATTCGATAAACTTGCCTGTTATGTTTTCAATGTTAAATTCCCATCTTTTCGTGCTCTAAAATGAAGTAAATTTTGTGGGGTTGTGCTTGCATGTTATTTGTCTTGGTTGGGTAAAGTCTGAGTAGCCCGTATTTGTGCCAAACGATGTAATTTGCATAATGATAGAGTGAGTGACTTCATTTTTAAGGGCAAATGTCGTCAATTGGCCAAATTTGGTAAAACTGGGAGAAGTCTGAGTATCCCGAGGCAATGGGTGTTATGGGTCTTGTTTGAATTTGAGATATGCATGGTTTGATTTTGTTCTTGGGGGTTGGGGGATTGCATTCGAGAAGTTGGGTTGAAAATAGGCACGTTGGGTCATTTGGTGAGCTGGGTCGAGCTCGCCGAACCACTTAGCGGTTCACCTAATGTCCCCATCTCGCCTTTAATTTCATGGTTTATGTGTTGTTGTATTCTATAACTGTCGGCGAGAAGCCTGAGGTCGCCAAAGACACTCGGCGACTCGCCGAAAGCCTTCTTGATCACCCTTCGTCTGCACCCCTAAACTCTCCAACACAAGCTGAAGGCAACCTGTTAAGCCTTCCCTTGATCCATTTCACGGAAATGATGTACAAGTTCTTAGCACCAGTGTTATCGGCGCAGTTCACTGTCACCGCCACCGACGGAACCTCATCTTCCTCGTTTCGACATCCCGAACGGTGTTGTTCTTCACGATCCCAAAAAATCTGAAGCCTATAGTCGAGATTGAGAGAGATGATGGAAGTGAAGGAAGAAGTGTGAAATGA
Organism: Solanum stenotomum; assembly: GCF_019186545.1. Taxonomy (NCBI): domain Eukaryota; kingdom Viridiplantae; phylum Streptophyta; class Magnoliopsida; order Solanales; family Solanaceae; genus Solanum; species Solanum stenotomum. The sequence continues at coordinate 27,875,408 of NC_064290.1, read as the reverse complement.
ATCCTCACTTTGGGAATTTTCATCAAAATTAGTTTTGTATACAACGCTATTTAGTTTTGTGAAATGAATTTATAATTTTATTAATTATATATTGTAATTTTAAATTAGCTTAAAATTCTACATCCTTCAAAATCAAAAGGAAAATGCATTTTCCTATCCTTTAAATTATACACAAATGAATTTATCTTTTTAGATAAAAAATTTCCTGACGTAAATAAACGTGATTTAATTTTAGTTATATCCTTTTTTGTGAGTTTGCATTTATCCATTTTAAAATACATATTATTATTATTATTATTATGATCATCATTATTACAATTATTATTATTATATTATTATTACTAATATTATTATTATTATTATTATTATTATAAATTATTATTATTATAATAATAATAATTATTATTATTATCATTATTATTATTATTATTATTATTATTATTATTATTATTATTATTATTAGTTAACAATTTGCCTTTTACATTTAAACTGTATTACTAAAGAGTAAATTTTAAAATTCAAATTAAAAAACAATAACAAAATTTTAACTTTAGGAAGAAAAAAAAGATACATAAATTATTTAGTTTATTACTCTTTTTTTATTTCTTTTTGGTTAATTTAAAAATCACGTTTAGACGATTTTTAAATTATTTAGAAACATAGAATTATTTAGTTATTACGTTTTAAATTTTTTTTGATTAGTTTAAAAATCATGTTCAAACAATTTTAAAATTATTTAGAAACATATAATTATTTAGTTAGTTACTTTTTTAATTATTTTTTTGGGAAAATGCATAAGTACCCCCAGCCTATGCCCAAAATCTCTGAGACACACTTAACCTTTACTAAGGTCCTATTACCCCCTGAACTTATATTTTAATTAATTTTCTACCCCTTTTCGGCCTACGTGGCACTAATTGTCAACACGCACTGGGCCTACAAAATAGTGCCATGTAGGCTGAAAAGGGGTAGAAAATTATATATATAATAAGTTCGGGAGGGTAATAGGACCTTAGTAAAGGTTAGGTGTGTCTCAGGGATTTTGGGCATAGGCTGGGGGGGGGGGGTACTTTTGCATTTTCGGTTAATTTAAGAATCATGTTCAGAAGATTTTTAAATTATTTAGAAACATAGAATTATTTAGTTGGTTAATTTTTTTAAATTTATTTTTGGTTAATTTAAGCTACAGATATAAAATATTTTTAAATTATTTTTTAAAATTTTACATTTTAAATTTTAAAATTGTTGAATTTTTGTGGTGCTGACATGTGCACTTTTTACTTCTCTTATTATATATAGGAGAAGTAATACCGAATTTTTATTACTATTTATTTAAAATAATTTATTTTTAATAATATTAAATTTTTTATTATTATGTTTAAATATAATCAAGAAAAAATAGAGCAATTTTTTGGAACACTCATAACTAAACAACTGATTTGCATTTCAAAAGAAGTCATTTGACAATTTTTAAACCATCTTTATGTTTTGAATTGTTATGTTTTAGATCTATATCTCACCTATATTGGAGGTAATGGGGACGTGGGTGAGGATTTGTGGGGGTATTAATTTAGATAGGAGAACTTTTTTAAAAAAATAAATAAATAAATTGAATGTTAAAAATATGTAAAAATTTGAATTGGATATAATTTTTTAATGGTAACTTTTTATTTTTAATGTTCAAGATATAAATATTTAAATTTTAAATTTAACTTTAATTATTTAAAATAATATTAAGAGTAATTAATCCTATTTTGCTAATGATTAGTGAAAAAGTAACAAAGAATATTCTGTTTCTTTTAATTCGTATGCAAAATTAACTACAATGATAATACTATCAAAAAATAAAAACAGTTTAAAGCACTAAAGCAGGAATTGTTTATGTTTTGCATCCTCCGTTCTCTTATTAAAGGAAGAAAGAGCATTATTTAAATATTTAATGTGTTACTTATTATTTTTTTATTTAGTATTTTAATTTATTAATTTATAATTAATTCAAATTAATTAATACAATTGTAAATTAAATACATTCACACTCCTTTGAAGTAGGATAATTAACACTAAATGTACTTTTCCATGAACATCATAGTAATAATGGAGTATAAACCTCTTGACATAATCAAATGATGTTTAATCCTATAGTAATATTCCCTCAGCAAACACAACTGCAATGTTCAGTTGACGCTTAAGAATCTAAGGCTTTTAGTAGAATGTTGCCCTTGAATATAATCACATACAATCAGATGAACCTAACCTTCAACACAATAACCATGTAACTTAGCAGATTTTTATATCATACTCTAATCAAACCCTGAATTTCAATAATGAATTTCCTCTGGGCTTTGTTGCTCCACATCTTTCACCTTTAAATCACTATCATAAAAAGGATAAATAAGCCCATCCAATTAACAAATAATGGAAAATGAAAAGATTAAGTACATGAGAGTGAAAATGTAAAAAGTCATAAGAAAAAATAGAATGGTTCACTACCATAAACTTCTTTCACAATATGTCGTACATTTCTTCTTCTTCTTGCATACCAAAACTGTTTTTGTGTTAGAGAAGAGATAAAAGAATATTGCGATTTTGTTAATTTTGATGTTGATACATTTGTTTGAATATGAATTTAAAGAATTAGTTTCCAGAGTAGTTTTAAGATGGTGTTTTCCAGCGTTCTATAACTCGTTACCGGACTTGACTCAAGCAAATTTGAATTGGGTTGGGTCTTGACCCGTTTGTTGTCTTTACCCATTAAATGACTAGTATTGAGAATGATTTCTTTCTCTAACTTATAATTTTATTTTGAATGTGCAGGAAAATGCGGGTGATTGAAATTGAATAGTGGACAGAAGTAAACTCGATTGTAGTGAACGATAAAGATTTGTTGTATTGTTGCCATATATGTTTGGATGCATTTGATTTTGTGGAATTTATTGCTAGTAGAGATCCTTAAGCAATTGCTTTCAAAGTATGGGTTGTACACACTACAACATTTTAGGCCTATGACTGCACTAAATCTAGACAGTGCTTGTAAAGTGTTGCCTAAAATGTTTTTGGATACACTTTAAAAACGTAGCCAATGTTTTTAACTTTTGACTTCAATAATATTGACATCTTTTGTAAAGGGTACTCTTTAATGATATAGCTACACTTTAGAAGTGTTGTTATATAATTATGATATAATTGGCAACAAATATTTATACATATGGCCACACTTTTAAAATATGTTATTTTTATAATTGAAAGAACAACACATTACAAGTGTAGCCTTAATATTTTCACTAAAATATTATATTCCCTCCAACATTTTCAAGCATCCCTCCAATTTTTAATTGGAAAAAAAAAACATTAAAACTTTCTTTTCTCCCAAATCACAAAAAAATTCCATCAAATTGAAGAACACGCTCTTTAGGATTTTCTCTCCAAGTATGAAGAACACAATTTCCATCAAACTTTCTCACAAATTTCCTGTTGAAGAGCTGTTCCGTCATATTCTCGCCGAAGAGTCGTTCTCGCTGAAGGTTAGGCCTCACAGATGAACACGCCTCATTCAAAGATTTCTTGTTGAAAATTGAACAAAATGCTTCACTTGAGAAGATGGTATCTTAAAGCTTCATCACATTGAAAGGATTTTGTTGGATTAGGATTTATCAAGTAAGTAATTCAATCTTTGAAAGTTTAAATTTTAGGTTTAGGATTTTGATATTCTTATGTTGTTGATACGATTTTTGTTGATTTTTGGAAGTCTAACTCGTAGATGTATTACCCACATCAATTGATTCTTTGCCCTGAGCATTAATAACTAAATAAGTATAAATGAGCTGATTAGGGTTGATTCTTCACTTGAGAATTTCTTTTTTATTAGGTTTATAAGCTGATTAGGGCTGAAATCATCCATGATAGTGTAGGGAAAAAATCAGATGGCATCAGCAATAATGGGTCCATCAGGATCAGGAAAGACTACTCTTCTCAATGTTCTGGTAGGTCAAACAAAATCATCACCTAAGTTAAATTTGTCTGGTCCTTTGGACATCAATGGGTGCCATTTTCAAACAGTCTTTATAAAATCAGAGGTTTTAAAGTAGGATAACTATAGATATTTGGCCGCTATGCTTCCCTGTAGAGTGTAGTCTTTTCTATGAAGTTAAAATAGCAGGGACTCCCAATTTTCACTTTTATCTCATCTATCTTTCACTTGTAATGGTGCTTACCTCCTGCCACAACCATTATCCAGTTGTGTTGACTCCTTAGTTACATGATTGTGTCAAATTTTCATGTAGTGGAAGTCAAAATAATTATTATCGGATGAGATGAGTAAAACTATGTTGAGCTTGTGTAAGCATCCAAATCCATCACATGGTTCTAGAGAAGTCTAAAAAATGAATCTGAATATTTTTTCTATCCTTGTGGAGGGCTAACTAGTTCTTCTACTTGCGCAAACAATATACTGAACTCAATAATGTTAAAAAAATGTTTGTTTATGGTGCTATTAAGGACTTCAAAACCATTATCTGGGGTTCTATATTCCTTGTGATGTTGTACTGTCTGGAAATGTGTATGCTTGATTCTCTTTTATGTCAAGGAAATCTTGTGGGGTCTTATTTAGATATATATGGCTCTAATTTCAAAGTACTTTTGTATGTAAAACAGTGCATTTGGTTTTAGAAGCTTTTACACGTAGAAGGTGAAGGAATAAACATATACTCCCTCCATCTCATTTTATGTGGTAACATTTGACCGGGCACGGAGTTTAAGAAATAAATGAAGACTTTGAAATGTTTACCAAATTACCCTTTAAAAAGTAGATTCATTTTTCTCTCTCCTCATAAATGTATTGGAGTATTATTTTAAGATTAAGTAGGACCAACAAAGGTAAAAGAGGAATTGTATCTTTAAATACTTACCATATAAGGAAATGTGACATTCTTTTTAGGACTGACCAAAAAGGAAATGGTGCCACATAAAATGGGACGGAGGGAGTAAAATGAAAGCTAATAAGATGAGCTTCTAGTGGAAAAACATTTAGACTGGAGCTAAACCAATATCATACATTTATTAGTTAATGACTTGATGAATATTTCTCCCTCTTTTCATATAGAATTCATATATGCATCCTAGTTTTGTCTAGCTATTCTCTTGTATATTAGTGGTGTTTTTTTTGTAAGGATCTTCTACGTTAATGTCACACATCTTTTTTTAATGGTTTCGGTGTCTGGATTTCGTTTTTGCCTCCTACAATGGAGGTTCAGCTTGAAAACTAGATGTATTATGTTTAACTTACTTTGAATCATTCACATAGTAATAATAGAAAGTTTTCCACCCAAACTTCTAAAAGATATGAACTATCAACTTTCCTCGGTGGCAGTTGTGAGATATTACTAGCTCCTTCAATCTTAGAGGAAGTGCATTTATAATTTAGGAAAATTTTGTCTTTAGTAGAAACAATTGAATATATTATTGAAGTCATAATATTAATGCGAAGACAAGATTATACTTCAATGGTTGCTTGTTCACCTTTTTACTTGTCGCCACAAAACCCTGCTTTCAGGACTTGATGCTTTTCAAGCAGAGCAAGTGATGGAAACCTTAAGATACCTTGCACAAGATGGACATACTGTTATATGTTCTATACACCACTCTAGAGGTTCTGTGTATGCAAAATTTGACGACGTTGTTCTGTTGGCAGGGGGCTCGCTCATTTATGCTGGTCCTGCAAATGATGAAGTACTAGCGTATTTCTTGAAATTTAGGTTTGTTATATGATCGATTCCCAAAATTACTTATATAATTTTTATAACCTTATAGTGCTTTGGTTCTCAATCAGGCATTGTATTCTTGGAACTGTAGCTTATTTGTGCGGTTTGTTGGTCTAACAACATATATGTCTATATAGTGCCTGTTAATTGAAACATGTATTCTTTCAAGTAGAGCTAAATGTCCCTTGATAAACTTGATGGTGATTTTAGTGTCACATTTTATTCTTAAACACATAGTTATCAAGTTAGAATGTGGTAAGAAGAAAATCATAGATGCTATATCTATCTATTAGGAGAAGAAATCATTTAAAGAAGGGGATTCTTATATGTAGATTACGTACTTCGATCTTGGAATGAGCATGAAGTAGCATGATAAGGAAATACCGTTTATGAATTTAGTATGCGAGTTGCAACACTTTATGATGTAATACTCTTGGGTTTTCTTTTTGGTTATTTTTATAGGGGAGGGTGTGGGGCGACGGATGTGTAAATTTATGTGCGTGCACACATGTGTGCTTGTGTAAATTTATGCATTTAAGTTAAGCCATTGACATATGGATATGGAGCCAACTTAATTTCCTATGATTCACGTGAACTGAAAATTGCAATTTGTTAATCAAGTATTGATGATGGTTACTAAATGACAGGTACATTTGTCCAGATTATGTAAATCCTTCTGAATGACAGTACATACACTAGTCTAGTACGCTTTCATACTGTATAGCTTTCCACAGAATCAATGTACAGGTTATAGAATCAATTTACAGTACATACAGTAGGTTATAGCTTGCACTAAACTCAGATGTACAGGTTATAAAATCAGTTTACAGTACATACAGTAGGTTATAGCTTGAACTAAACTCAGTTGTACAGGTTATAGAATCAGTGTATATGTTATAGAAGTAGTTTACAGTACATACAGTAGGTTACAGCTAGAACTAAACTCAACTACTGCAATCTGCTATTATCAATTACTCTTATCACAACTTATCAAGAGAAGTAAAGAAAATAAGAACGACCATGTATATTAGATCAAAATCAGTGTACAGATTATATAATCAGTTTACAGTACATACAATCTAAACTCAGCTGTTGCAATCTGCTATTATCAATTACTTTTATCACAACTTATCAAGAGAAGTAAATAAAATAAGAACGACAAAGTATATTAGATCAGAATCAGTGTACAGGTTAAAGTAGCAAAGCCCTAGGAAATTTAATACAACAACAACAACAAATCTAATGCAGTCCCATAAGTGGGGTCTTGGATACAGTGCTGGAAATTCTGGAAAGAGTTAATACAGTGCTAGAAATTTTGGAAAGATTTACAGGACCCCTCTTTGGATTTTTCTCCTACTGCTACTGTTCTTTGGCCTGAAGTGGACTTGGAGTTGGCATTGATCTACTATTGGGATGGCAATGGGGTAGGTCAAGGGCATAGCAATACTTAAATGGGGCGGGGCAAGGTAGGGAAGTGAGAACAACACTTGCATTTTGGGTGAAAGAGTTTATAAGTCATAAAGTAATTGAAAGAATGGAACACGCTTACATTGAACTTGCACTACAAAGGCTTCTCCCAAATCCTAACATATGAATTTTAGGAAATGTAACAGCCAAGAGACAAGCTGTGCTTTCTTTTCTGATCATATATACCACAACTTACTCTTCATCAAATGATAGCAATGGTGAGGAAAGCGCATTTTACTTATGGGGAGAAGCAGAGAATTACAAAAGAGATAAATGGGGTAGATCAGGACATGGTTTAGTGGGGTAGGGGAGGGGAAGAATCCCAGTGATTGATTCTTCACGAATCTGCTCCGAGTTTGCTCGAATTTGCAAACGCGATTGAGGCAGATTGTTGTTTAATATTGTTGGTATCAGTATTGCACAACTTATGGCCTTGGTCCGGTGGCCCGTCAAGTTTATGGCAGATTGTTGTTAAATATTGCTGGTATCAGTATTCGCTGGTATATATGTATTGTGCAGCTGCTGCAATCAATAATTTGTTCTTGGGAGACTTAGGTGCAAATATTTTTTTTTTTGTCTTTTATTCTCAGTTGATACCATGACATTTTGGCACAAAATTTGTTCCTTTATACATCAAAGTAATTGGCATTTTGTGATGAAATTCTTGAATCTATTTAGCACAAACTAAAGATGCATCAACTCTACAATACCTTCCAGTCACTAAAAATGCATAAACTCTACAATACATCACAGAAGTAAGTCAAAGAACTCCTTTAATTTCCATAAAACTTTTAGTCCATCTTGGTGGTAAAAACTTATGGATGGATTGTGACAAAGGTTTCAAAAGTTCAACTTACAAACCTGGTGACTGCATATTGAAACCAAAATTGCAGCCTGGATGCAACAACAATAGTTGTTACATTTGGGGTGAAAATTCCTTGATTGATTGGTTTGATGATATCGCTGAAATTGCTGATGATGTATTTATTATTGGTTCTACTCCTGATGTTTGTGTAACTTTGTCGCGGTTCATTTTTGCTTGAATTTGATTATTCCTTTTGCTTCAACAGACTGGCAGTGGTAGAAAATTGCAGCACAATGCAATATACAACTGATCAAACCAAGTGATACCGAGAGGCCATTTTTATGGACAACAAGTAAGTCCTTCAGTTTTCAATAAAAATGAGAACAACAACATTTACTTTCTACCTTTTTTTTTATTTATCTTCTTTTATGGGGCTAAACATGTTCTCAATCATACTATTCAGCAAGAAGCCTTTCATGTTTACCATATAGGACGATCTAACAGACAATGAAGGGGTTGTACTACTACAACTGTTGCACGAGCACATTGTTATTCTTGCAAAACGAGTAGTTGTTACAGTATACCATCGCAGTAAAATCGTCTTTCCTTGATTTATTTGATCCTGCTATGAATAATTTCTTTGTTTTACCTGTCATCATATGTTGTTCCCGCATCTCTAAGGTTGACAACCAAATACATTTTGACAATTTTAGTCAACCCTTTATATGTGCAAACTATTGCATTAATGGATTCGTGCAAACTATTTTTCTCGTCATTCTAATCCACCATCCTTCAAGTTATTTACATGTGGGGGAAAAATAAAAGATAGTCATTTTTACCATGGCTTTTAGCAGGGCAAAAGACAACGAACAAATGCTCTTCGCTTATACTTTGAGAAGCTCATCTGAATCATCTTCATCCCTCAATCTTGCATCTGTTGACAATGAAACAATATCTATCTCGGTCATTCCTTCATTGTTGTGTAGAATGAGTTTAAAATATGACTTTCACTTTCTTTGTCAATACTGACCAACTGCTCCATAGTGAGATTTCTCCACTAAAAAAAATGCTAATATCTCTTTTGAGTTGTGATCTGACAACAATAGACATGGAAACATTGGCTGAAAAAATATTAGCAATGAGAGCTGAACAAGTGTATGAGACAGTCATTGTCCAGGTACTTCGTATTATCTCTTTCGAGTTGTGATATGCATAAGTGTTTGTTCTCTACTGACAAATGAATCTGCCTTTTTCTTTGCTGATTGTAACCTCTGTGAGCTTCATTTTTCTTAAAGTTTTGATAGAATGAAATTTTGCATTTTAATGTGGATCAGTAGCCTATATGTTGTCTTGGGAAGGTACTGCCTTCAAGATGAATTAGCTTTGCAAGTGATTCTTTGTTTCTTTTAGATGTCTCTTGTCTTTAAAATGTTGAAATTTATAAAGAGTTGTCTTCTAGCAGTCCATTTATGCCTAAGGGAAATTACACCAGCATTCCATTTTGTTACTCGCTGTTTTTCATAACAGTACCACTACATTGGGAAGGGACTGGGAAGGTATTGTTAAAAGTGACTAGTATTGAGCATATTAAATACATGATTTATTTCACTAACTTATTTTTATTTTGAATGTGAAGGAAAATGTCAATAATTGAATTTGAATACTGGTCAGAAGTAAACTTGATCTATTGTAGTGAACGATGAAGAGTTTTTGTACTATTGTCATGTATATTTGAATGCATTTGGTTTTGTGGAATTTATTGATAGTAGAGATCTTTAAGCAATTGATTTTTAAGTATCGGTTGTACAAGATATGTTTCCCGAAATTTATTTGAAATATATTCCTTCGATTTATTTATTAGCTAATTTTGTGCTTTTGACCACTTTTATATATATATATATATATAATTATGTGATTATTGAATATATGCAAATAAAAATTATTATTCTCAAAAATGAAAAATTGTGGCTACAAAGATTCTACACAACATTGTCAAACTTCAAAAGTGTTGCTATAGGGACATCCAACGTGTGGCTTATTGATTAAAAAATTTATCTTGTACATAAGAAAAGTTACACTTTATAAGTGTTGTTGTAGATGAGATATAAAAGGCAACACTTCTTAAGTGTGACCAATAACTAAGCAAAGGCCACACTTTTAAGTGTAGTATAATCAAACAAAAGGTGTTGCTAATGAATTACTACAAAGCGTGTCCTTTATACCTCTTTGGCTACGCTTTTTTGTGTATTAAAAGTAGCTTTCATATAGAATTATTTTTTAGAAAATTAAAAAATGCCGTCTACAATAGTCGAAAGATCACCTAATAGTTAATTAATTAACTATTACGACAACCGTAGTCGGCGTTATTAAATTAATAAATTATTATTTAATAAGTATTCCAATTACAGTAGTCAGTAGTATTAAAATCAATAAAATATTATTTTACTACCGTTCCGACTACAATAGTCAACAGTTCAGGTACTTTAATGGACGAGTTTTAATTTATATGTAGTGACTACAGTAGTCGGCAAGTATTTTCCAACGCTCAATCTGCTGACTACTCAAAAGTTGTCGGAAAGTCATTGGAAAACTCCACTTTCCTACTACATTCCGACCAATTTTGAAGTCGGCAAACAACGAAATTTTAGTAGTGTAATATATTCAACATTTGTATTAAATGTCGCTATTTTAGCAACACTTTTGCTAAAAGTTGCTAATATCAATGACATTTTACAACAAATATCACTAAAATCAATGACATTTTGCAGTAAATGTCATAATATATTAGACATTTATATTAAATGTCACTATTTAAGCGATATTTTTTCTAAATGTCACTAAAACCAATGACATTTTGTAATAAATGTCATATTATATTCAACATTTTTAGCAAATGTCATCATTTAAATGACATTTTCGCTAAATGTCGCTATAAACAACGACATTTTGCAATAAATGTCATTATTTTAGTGACATTTTTTCTAAATGTCACTTTTGGTGACATTTTTTCTAAATGTCACTAAAATCAATGACATTTTGCAGTAAATGTCATAATATATTCAAAATTTATATTAAATTCACTATTTAAGCGATATTTTTTCTAAATGTCACTAAAACCAATGACATTTTGTAATAAATGTCATATTATATTCGACATTTGTAGCAAAATGTCATCATTTAAATGACATTTTCGCTAAATGTCGCTAAAAACAACGACATTTTGCAATAAATGTCATTATCATAGTGACATTTTGGACCAAATGTCATTATATTTACGATATTTGATACCAAATGTCATTATTTTTACGACATTTGACATCAAATGTCATTGTTTTATGACATTTTGTTCTTAAATGTCATGAAATTCTTTATTTTCCGACATTTATTTCAAATATCACCAAATTAATGTCGTCGTATGTACATTTTCTTGTAGTGTGGATAGAAAGATTGAGGTCTTTCATAAGCACCTGGATGCATTTGAGTTGCGAGTCTTGGAGAGGCCTACCCCTGGTATTGATATCACCACTTTCCAGTCAGAGTTGGCTAGTCTCTGTGTTGATGTTGCTTCCCTTCTAGCCCCTGTTGAGACTGTACCAGAGGCTATCCCTGCGGCAGAGGAGGATGAGGTGGTGATGACAGCTCTATTTGGCGATATTGTTCCACCACCAGAATCAGCCTGCACTGCTGGGAAGCGCCACCGCTCCGACCACACTTTCGATACTGAGGAGACTCGATGATTGAGGAAGAAGGAGTGCTAGCAATTTGAGGAGGCTCAAAGACAGTCTATCTTTGATGAGGAGACGAGGCAGCAGCGGGCCTGAGAGGTTGGTGTTGGCCTTTCCGGTTCGAGGAGCACGACTGATGGTGTTCCCATTGTTGGTGAGGGCGCTACTGATGGCGTCCCTAGTGTTGATCCAGCGGGTTCCGGGAAAACGTATCCACCCGCTTCTTGATGGATCTTCGGCGCATATGCGCAACAGGTTTGCTTCACCATATGCTTTATTTTTATTATCTGTGCATTGAGGGCAATTGCACCATATTTTTTTGGGGGTGGGGTAAATGGATTGTGAGTGATAGGGTGAAGTCTGAGTAACCCAACTCATAATCCTCTCTTGGAGTTTTCTTGCCTGTGTTCTTTTCCCCCAAGGGACTGTTTACTTTTATGTTGAACCGGCATGTTTAGGATTTTATGTGTAGAAGTAAGTAGAAGAATAAAAGCATGATGGCATAAAGAGCTTAAAATTGATACATGTCCAAAAAAAATTGAAATGTGCTAGATCTATAGGCTGAATGAGTTGAATGTGTTGGATCTTCATATGACATAATAAGGAACCGGTATGTTAGCATAACTTACGCTGAAACGTGAACTGGGTAATTCAATAATATTATCATGAAACAATGTGCCAAATGCGTGTGATAAAAGTTTGAATGTTCATGCAGTATGTGTCAATCTAGAACTTGCCCCGTTGGTCTTGCTAAGATAATATAGGCTAGAAGTTAGGAAATGATCATAGGCCCTTGTTCAAATAAGTCCACTAAAGCCTAAAAGTCAAACAAAAGAAATAAATTCTCCCTTTGATCCAAATGTTTGAGCCTAATGAATACCACTTCTTTCAATACACCTGATTCACCTTCCCTAAAAAGATTGTTTTTCCCCGATCCCTCCTTGGACATGTGCACCTTAACTTAGGCCAAAAGCATAAGTTGAGGGTGGCTAATAAAAAAAGTTACCTTAATTTTGGCCCTAGTCAGACACCGGATATTGTGCACCTCAACTCATGCAAAATACATAAGCTGAGGGTGGCTATGAAAAAGAAAATCGACAGAAAAAGGATATGAAAAGAGTTTGTGTAGAAGAAAAAAAATATGTGATTGAAGTCAAAAGAAGCAAAAAGATAAATCACAAAAGTGCAGAAGGAAACAAACAAAGATGAAGTAAAAGAAAAAAACAAAGAGAAAAATAAGATCAATAAAGTCAAAAGTCATCTATGTGTTGAAGAGAGTCAAGGGAAAGAGCAGAAAATAAAAAGATGTCAAGAGTTGGTTGAGAAAAGAGGTAAAAAGCCAATGTAATATCAAGGAGGGCAGAAAAGTCACTAAAAAGGTACACAAATATACCCTACCTGACCCTGAGCCTATATTACAAGCTAAGAAAGTCCTATAGTGATCCTAGTGACTAGTTTGGAGAGTCTATGCAGTGAAAATAAGGGCAAGCTTATGGTATTGAGCACTAGCTGTACTTGAAGTCACTTCTGAGCGTGAGTGTTGAATGAATCCTTAAACTTGAAATTCATATCTATTGTGTGAAAAAGGATTTCTTTAGAAATTAGGGCACTTATTACATGGTTGGAGAGTTGGTACCTTGGTGATTGTGAAAAGTGTATGTTGTGGTGTCTATTGGTCGATTTATGTCATGTTTTGATCCACATGAGTTAGCTTGTTGAGTCTAGATGAAAAGATTTGCACTAATGTGATGGAATTGATTGAGAGAGCGATGTGATTGCTTGAGTTTGTATGTCTACTTCTACATAAGTGTCGTTTAGAGTTTTAGTGTGTCGCTTGAGGACAAACAACAAGTTTAAGTTGAGGGTGTTGATATACCGTGAGTTTATAGTATTTTTTATACGGTTCACTTAGAGTTTGTGTGTGTCTTGGGCCATTTTGTTATTAGAAATAATATTTTGTGTGTAATTCTTGTAGGAAATAAGCTTGGATGCGGTTGATGTATATGAGAGCTGAAAAGGTGCAGAAGTAGCCAACAACGGAGCCAACCATGGACCGTAGGTCCAATGAGGGGGTCGTGGATGGGCAGTCGTAGGTCCTAGTCTGGAAGTTGAGTTTCAGTACTTAAACCATAAACTGATAGGACGGATCGTAGTCCAATCCACTGACCATAGGTGGGCAAGCGTAGGTGGAAGATCAGGGAAGTCTGACCAAGTATGGAACCACGGAGGCATCAACGGACCGTAGGTCGACCCACGGGCCGTCCTGTACATCCGTCGATTGAAGATTAGAGAATTTAAGTTCCAGTACCTGATTTATTTTCCAAGTGTTGGACCACGGAGGGTGACCTACGGACCGTAGGTTGACCCATGGTTCGTAGGTCGTGCTGTCAATAGAAGCCACGTTTGAGCAGTTTTATTTCCTTATTTTGTTTCCTGTTTAAGTTAGGATTTTTTTCTATAAATAGGAGTTCTAATCCTCATTTTTTGGAGTTAGACATTATTGTATACTTTTAGTTTTGGTGTTTTGGAATTATTTTTGCAAAGACTTCACAATTTAATTTCCGGAAGTTGGTTTATAAAATTTTCACTTTGAATTTCAATTGAAGATTTGGGTTTTCATCTATTCTCATTGTAAGTTCATAAATTCTTTTAACCTAATTATGAATTGTGAACCATTAAGTATGAGTAGCTAAATCCACAACTAGGATTGTGGGAACCATGGGCAATTAACAAATTATGAATAATAATTAAGTAATTCTTGAATAGTGTTTACGCATGTATTGTTAATCCTTTCGTTTAGAAGTCTTTTTAACGGTTTCAAATGTTAGAACTCGCCTCGTTCCTACTTACCGGACCAAGGAGGTAATGAATGAGAAAAGGATTAAATAACAGAATTTAATGGATGCTATCTAATAGTCTACTTTCAATTGGAGTGAGGGCGAAAACTAAGTCATACATTGATATGATGACTAATATGGGGTAAAGGTAAGGGTTAGTAAAGCATATACTCGTAGCCGGACCAAGGTGCATGGTGAAATTCCCTATTTGGAGGACCAATCACTTAAGGATACCCAACTTACTAACTTTGCATGTTAAACACTAGGAAAAGATTACTATTATTAGGATTACTGCGTTAAGAGCTTGTGGGGAACACATATGCCCTACTTTCCATCTTATATTGATTTCTCAAACTGTTAATCTTGATTACTTGTTACTTATTGATTCAAATCAACAATCTGTTTCTTTAGTTATAAAAACCCCCCCTTTTACTTTTCTCGGAAATAGTTTGACTAAAAAGAGATAATCTTGAGTTAAGTTTAAGTCTGAACCATATTCTTCGTGGGATCGACCTCAACCTACAAGTTGGGTTCTTTATTTGACAATGATCTCTTATGCTTCTTTAATAGAGGTGTAATTTAAGCGTATCAGAGACCGAATTCAAGGGTGAACTCGTTATTCCAGGCTGCCATGAGTTCTTATTCTATTTAGTCAATACTCTCGAACTTAGACTAGTTCTTTTAGATGTTTGTTATGTTTAGCTTTTGGGGTTGTACCCCTATTCCTTAGACTTGTGGATTGTTAGAATTTTGGTACATTGACTTTAAGGTTTTAGGGGTATTTTCCACAATGTTTTGATAGTCGTTTTGTTAAATTTTAGGAGTTTATGGGAACTCCAGTTTATCTTTGCATTTAAACCTGCTTCCGTATCTTTAAATGCCTTAGTTTTCGTAAAAAAACATTAGATGGGTTGTAGTTAATTGTTCTCCCACCGGAGGATTAGTGTGGGTGCCAATCACGACGATCTAGGTGGTGACAAAGTTGGTATCAGAGCCCTAGGTTCGTTGATCTCATTGTACCAAAATGAGTCTAGTAGAGTCTTGCGGAACGGTACGGAGACGTCTGTACTTTTCTTTGAGAGACTATAGGACTTTAGGAAAAACTCATTTCTTTCTACTCATTTCGTGCTATGACTTGAATCCAATTGGTATCTGAATTTCTTTACTCTATTTCGGGATATGGCTCAATTTTATGCCTTTCCGGGAAAGACCGATATTGAGGTGTCTGATGCAGTGATCACACGTGCTATTCTTGTCTGTGACCGGATGACTGTTGTCTTGTTTGATCCGGGTTCTACTTATTCATATGTGTCAGTTCAGGTTGCCTTGGGATTTGATATGGTTTGTGATGTACTTGATGCCCTCATCTATGTTTCTACCCCAATTGGAGAGTCTGTCATAGTCACCCATGTGTATCATGATTGTCCTGTTTTGTTTATGGGTTTTTAGACTTGGGCTGACTTGGTTATTTTGGATATGACTGACTTTGATATAATCTTAGGCATGACTTGGTTGTCCCCCTATTTTGTTGTGCTTAATTGTAATGCTAAGTCTGTGACTCTAGAGATCCCCAGTAGGGAAAAGTTAGAGTGGGAAGGGGTGTAAAATCCTAAGCCATCTAAGATCATATCCTCCATTCGGGCTAGGTAACTGGTGGGGCAGGGATGTTTGGCATATTTGGCTCATATTCGGGATGTTGAGGTGGAGTCTCCCTCTATTGAGTCTATTCCTGTAGTGTCTGAATTTAAGGAAGTGTTTCTTATCGATTTGCCTAGTATGCCTCAGAATAGAGATATAAATTTTTGCATTGACTTGGAACCTAGCACTCGCCCTATCTCCATTCCTCTGTATCACATGGCTCCGGTAGAATTGAGAGAGCTTAAGGCTCAAATCTAGGAACTTCTTGATAAAGGTTTCATCTGTCCTAGTGCTTCCCCGTGGGTTGCTCCTATCTTGTTTGTTAAGAGGAATGATGGTAGTATGAGGACTGGTGATTTTATATTAAGCCATAAATGAGTGGATTGATACCGGAATGACAAGCTTATGGATAAAGAAAGTCTCATTGAGTATACTTGGGTGAAGGAAATTGAAGATTTTAGTAAAAAAGTACGTATAAAAATTGGGTTAGTCCTTTGCATTTGATGAGTTTACCTGTGTTTGAGGTGTCATGTTGATGAAAAGGTTGACTTCGTAGTGATAGTCAGGGCTGACTGAGCATAATGGTAATAAAAGTTCGTGATGGATTGTGATGGGATGCAACTATATAATAACATTGTGGTTAAGCAAATTTTGTATAGTAATTATGACTCGCGAGTATTTAAGGTTGTGGTTTCCTAACATGTGGTGAGTAACGTGGTTGTATGGAAGGTTTTAAGAGACAGTGGGACACCACTCGAATATAATTTAAAAGAGCTAGAGTCATAATGAAGAAAAATAGTTGGATATAATACAACCTTTAGAGAGAGGCAAGAGCAAGAATATTTTATTTGATTGCAAAGGCTAAAGAGGTATCTTCAGAGGGGTAGAGAATTGGGTTCAGAGACGCGTGAATTCATTCGTTGTTGTGGCTATGGTAATAGTGTCACGGGTCCATCAGATTGGTTAAAAACTATGGGAAAAGACTTGAGAAAGGAGTGTACAGACATTAGCTCGAGTGTGATGATAAGTGCTTTTGTTTTTGCTTGAGTTTAGTAATGAGTACGATTGAATTTTTAGTGAAAGATGTTGTAAGATCGATAAAGAGGCGATCAATGATAAGCGAAGATCCATGAATTCATAGAAATCTTCAAGGTATAAGCTAATGTTGATAGATCAGCTGATTGTGTTAAACAGTTGAATTTACAATTTAAAATTTTCATTGTAAGTCTACATTTGTGGTGAAATATTTTGTCAAAGTACGAATTTGTAAGGTGAAAAATGATCAATTGTATCAGGTATTGAGTATGTGAAAGGACTTACACTTGGTGTGAGTCGTAAAGTTTATTACTTTTGATTGTTAAGTACCTGAGAAAGGTTTTCATTTAAAAGTATTGGTTTAGAGTAAGGTAAATGGTCGGAGTGTTCATAATGGTTGTTAGTATTGAGAGTGTGGACTTCAGTGGAATGATGTGAAGAGTATGTGGAGTCAACTCAATGGAAATGACTGGTATCGACTCTTCATAGGAAAACCTTTAGTGTTATTCCGTAAAATTCTTATGTGACCATCAATTTCGTTTTGCACATGGTGATGAGTATGTTTCACTAGTCATGCTCACGTGTGTTTTCACTTTTGTGGGTGGATCAAGGGTACTAATATTGCGATGTTCTCTTGGTTGAGTGGGATGATTGGGAAGATTTGGTTATTTCAGATGACATATTTGGTGTTGTCTTGGAGTTGTTAAAGTATTTCAGTAGTTCTACATGTACCACCTTGCTTATGAGAATTCATAGAAGATTTATCATGCGTATTTACGGTTCCCCAACAATCTTAGTATGCATCTTGTCGTCGAAGTCATGTAACGATTATGTTTGGTTGAATGTGGGAATCATTGGGTCCAATTCTACTGTTCTCAAGAGTAATCTGCAATCACAATTACTAAATCTAGCATCTCGATAGTGTTGTTAGAGGGTTTGTATGCTTGGACATATCCCTCGATGAGTATCCGATGTCTAAAGATCAATTTTTTATAACTTAAGCTCATGGGAATTTATGTTATGGGATGGAGATGTTGTTAAGAACTATGATTGTTGGGTATTATGAGTGTGTGTTGGTTAGTTCAGGTTCACTTCTAATCGTAGAGAGACTTGATTTGGAATTTTATCATGCCTAAGTAAGGAAGGTTTCGTCCCGATGATTGTGCCAAGGTCCTTGATAACTTGTTGCAGACGTGTGTATGATCAACTTTGGTGGTTGTTGGGAATCGCTTTTGTTGTTAGTTAAGTCTACATACAACAATATTTATCACTCGAGTGTTGAGATGATTTCATTGAGGCATTGTAGGAGAGGATGTGAAGGTGTTCAATTGGTTGGTTTGGGGGATGGAGATTACATCATAAAGTGGGACTCGGTTTTGTTAAACAAAGACCTTCAGTATGAGGAAGAACCGTTTGCAATTCTTGATTGCGATGTCCGAAAGCTGAGGACCAAGGAGATAAGTCCGTGAAAGTTCAATGGAAGCATCGTCCGATTGAGGAAGCTACTTGGGAAACCGAGAAGGACATGCGAGACAAGTATCCCCAGCTATTCGACGATTCAGATACTACTCTACTCTTTCCTTAGCCAAGTTCTTCCTAGTTTATCACTCGGGGACGACTGATGGGTAAATTGGTATCTATTGTAATGACATGTTCCCATTGTTATGGAAAAGTCAATGGGGAAAGAATTTGGGCCAGAAAACCTTTGAGTAGCGACTTAAAAAATTGTAGCCTAGTTCAGATTTGAATGAAATCTGAGTCAGGCAGAGTCTAGGGAAATCTGATAATAAATGAGAGATTTAATAATGAATTTGGGTGCATGAATAGATAGCTAAAACGTTAAGGAACCAGTATGACTTTACGAAATCGAATTCGAGCGAGTAGACCTCTTAAAACTGATCTTAGCATGAGCATGTAGTTTTTGAACGTCCTGATTTAAGGTGTGTTGTGAAATGGGGGTTTGGAACTCAAATTCCAACTCACTATCTCCAGCCACTGTGGCGGGATTATTCACGCCGGGGGGGCCGCTGTGGCGGGATGGGGTCCGCCATAGCGGCTCAGTCGCGAATTAAGTCGGGGAAAACCCCCAAAAACATTATTATTTTGCAAGTATCATTCTTGAGAGTTAAGAGACGACCCCAGGGGACTTCTTGACAGTTTTCCATGACTTTTGGTGCTAAAGGTAAGGATTTTACTCCCCTAATCTGTTTTTCGATCCGTAGAACGTAGATTCTTAGTTAAATATTATTCGGGAAGGGTTTTGGACTAAATTTGATGGTGGGAAAAAGCCCTAGCTGTACCTTAGGATCATGGGTTTATTCTTGGGTTATTGGGTCTGTTATAATCCGGATAATTAAACCTTTGATTGTTGATCCTTGTGTATATTAATTATTTGTAGACCTAGAACAAGCGGAAAGAATCTGGAAAGAGGAGATTCAAGTGCCTTAGGGGATTCAAGCTTGTTTTCGAGGTAGGTGATGGTTTGATTTCTTGTTTGCATGATATATGTTGGTGATTACTTCATTGTAATGCATGTATGTATGAAAATGAAGCATTCTTGATCAAACCTAATGAAATGAGTGTGAACGAATAAATGTATGTCATGATTCAACACTTGATTGTGTGATTATGAGAATGTACATATGAGTGTGATTGTGATTGTGATTGTGGTTGTGCTGAATGGACCGGATGTCACGTTCCGACACACTAACTTGGATCGGGTGCCACGTTTCGGCGCATATATGGGATCGGGTGTCACGTCCGGCACACTAATTAAGATTGGGTACCACGTTCCGATACACTAACAATTTGGGTATAGGTTCCATGAGAGGACCATTGAATTGTCATATTTACTTGTTATTGAGAATGTGAATTTGTACATTGCTCTTGAAATGATAACTATGTATACATTTTGTGCATGTCATGTTTACCTTGTTGTGATTCTGGTATATGTTGGGCTTACTGGGATAGCCGTGTGATCCTACCTGTACATTGTGGTTGTATAGTGATTATGTACTTGCTCGTTCTATGTACATGTCATCTTCATGCGGCTATTGATAGACCTCAGCTAGGAGATCAGTGATCGAGACCGAATTCAAGAGTGAGTCAGCTCTTCCAGGCTGCCATGAGTTCTCATTCTGTTTAGTCCATACTCTCGGACTTAGACTAGTTCTTTAGATGCTTGTTATTTTTAGCTTTCAGGGTTGTACCCCTATTTCTTAGACTTGTGGATTGTTAGAGTTTTGGTACATTGACTTTCAGGTTCTAGGGGTGTTTTCCGCAATGTTTTGACAGTCGTCTTGTTAAACTTTAGAAGTTTATGGGAACTCCAGTTTATTCCTGCATTTAAACCTGCTTCCATATCTTTAAATGTCTTAGTTTTCGTAAAAATTTGTTTGATGGGTTGTAGTTAATGGTTCTCCTACCGGATGGTTAGTGTGGCTACCAATCACGACGGTCTGGGTCGTGACATGATGCTAATTTTTCTTGTATTAAAATTTAGTTTAAATAGATAACTATTAAAAAATAAAAATTATAAGAATTTAATTTCTTTTCAAAAAGATCCGTAAATAATTAAAGAACTATTAAAAAACTGTAAAAAATTAAAAATAGCTATCAAAATTCATTTTTTTTTATAAAAGCAGTAAAAATTTAAGGTAAAAAATAACTAATCTATCTATATATAAAAGGAGAGGAAAAAACGACACCTGTCAGCACCACAATTATTCTTGAATAGTTGTATCGCGCCTTCCCTCCGTCTCTCACTTTGGAAAGATTTTTCCGTATTTTCTTATGATGACCTGGTTGAGAGAGTACGATACATCGGTGTAAAAGATTTCCTTTTTTTTGTGAGCTTGGTTTACTTGACCGAAGGGTGCAGTAGAACTTTTTATTATTTTTAGTTATTTTAAAAAATAAATTCAAATTCAATAACTTAATTGTCTTTAGTTAATTTAAATAATAAATTCCATTTTAAAACAAAATAACAATTTAAAACAGTTTTTTTAAAAAACAGATTTTTTTAAAAGAATTTATTATCTTATTTTTTATTGTATTGCCGATGGAAAAGTGGCTAATAATTCACTAAATTTTAAAATCCTTTTAATCAGACATTATTATTACTAATAATAATTATAGTAATAATAATAATAATAATAATTGAATTTCAAAAATATGTGTAAACTTATAGAAACCACCATAAAATTTTGATTTTTTTAATTACAATAATAATAATAATTGAATTTCAAAAATATGTGTAAAATATTTAAATAACAAAATTTTAGAAAAATAATAAATAATAATATAAAAAACGGCTGTGAATCAACCATTTTCAAAAAATAAAAATTAAAGTTTTTAACTCTTATTAATAATAGATAAAAAGAAAAACTGGCCACTAATTAATATGGAAAAATCATTATAAAAATTAAAGTTTTTAACTCTTATTAATAATAGATAAAAAGAAAAAATGGCCACTAATTAATATGGAAAAATCATTTAAATAATAAATTTATAAATTGAAAAAGTATAAATGAAAAAGAAAATCAAAACGGTTGTGAATCAACCATTTTCAATAAATAAAAATTAAATAACTTAACTCTTATTAATAATAAAATAATAATAATAATTAATAATAATAATAATAATGAAATGTAAAATGGCCACTAATTAAATGTGAATTTTTCAAAAAAATAACCAACTCACGAATTTATTTATTTATTTTTTTAAAAAATGTATATTAAAAAAAAGACCCAAAAAGAAGAAGATAAAAGATAAAATCTAATAAATTCCATGTTTATCTAACTTCCCATTTAAATATGAAAATTTGCTTAAAGGATAATCAAATACGATTTAATTTAATTCTGAAAAAAAAAAACAATCTGAAAATGGTTTTTTTCAATTATGTAACCACCTTTTATTTTTGAATTCCTATAATAAAGGCAACCACCTACTTTATCCATTTGCTTCATTCATTCTATAAATAAATGTCTTATTTTTTCAGAAAAAATTTATTCATTTTGTTAGTATTATCCTTTAGAACAATCATTTTTCAGAGTGAGAAATTCATCTTCAATGCACAGATGTATTGCTTGAAGCAGTGAATTATCATATGTACTAATTTAAAATCAGGTATGAAAAACTATCCAAGATTTTTTTAAATTACATATCAAAAATGTGGATTTCTATCGACTATCAATATGGTTGATAGTTGTTACAGTTGATTAATTATTTATAGTCTATTGTTCTTCTTCTAATAAAATAGTAGTTTGAAAGGAAAAATTGTTGTATAAAGGAGTATGTGTGGTCGTTGATTATTTATATTATAATAAATATAATTCTTTATTTATCATGCGAGTTTCTAATATAAAAAATTAACATGCACTAATATTGTTTTATATCTTGCAGATTTGAGTTGATATGATCCCCGCAACATGAAAAATGTCAAGTTGAAAGTGGTGGCATGTGTGTGTGTGTATTGCTTTTGTGAGGAAATCTACTATGTCATTTGTTAAATTTACAAGTACTAATTTTTTAGACTTATTTTAATTAAAGAAGAAAAAGGTTTACAATTTATGGGGAAAAAGTCATTCTAATGATAAGAGTGTACAATTGAATTCACGGTACATAAAATAAAATTAAAAAGAATCAAAACAATTTTAAGCAACACATTACTATTTAAAATATTAATATAAATATATCAATAAAATTGTCACGAGGTACAATGTGTTGTATTTTCAATGGTAAAACTGAAAGAAGAAGTCATTAACATTCTTGCTAAGAGTAGGCAGATCTGATGTTCACTTCATATTACTTTCAAATTTACATTTTAAGAGATTATGCTATCGTATTTTTCATGTAGAAAACTTATTTTGCTTTCCTAATTTTCTATCAACTTCTATTAGTTTTTGCCTTATCTTTTACATTTTAGTTTGGAGATGTTATCTGCATTATAGAGAATGATGTTTTATGCTATTATTTGGAAAAATATATGTTGGATACAAAAATAAATTGATGAATTATTAAAAAATATTGCAATGAAGACATAGTATGTGCTAACATATATGCAATCATCTGGGATTTTATAACTGAAGAAGATGATTCACATAATTTTGTCGAAAATGTTCAGTAAGTTCTATTTCTTAATTATTTCATATTTATTAATGATTATCTTTATTATGCACTATGACGAAATGACTTAAAATAGTGTGATTTTTTTTTTTCAAATTGAAGGATTGCATAGCATGTTGAGGATTGAAGGGTTGCATAGCCTGTGACAAGAAATTTCTTCTTCTTTTTTTTTAAAAAAAATTAAATAACTCAAATTTATTATTTATTATAAATTATAATAATAAATTGAATTTAAAAAATAATAATTCCTCTTTAGCCAAAATAATAAATTAAATGATTTTAAAATAATAATTTATTTTAATATGTAGGCTAACTTAGAATAAGAAGTATTCCCTATTATATCTTTTAATAATCGTGTAAACTAAATTGTCATAATGTAACATTATTATAGCTTTTTATCCTTTATAAATAAAAAAAAAATAATTAAAGCTAACGTTGAATTGTACATACAAAATAAAAGACATATGGACAATTTTATAAATATATGGCTTATCTTACTATACTAGAAATTATATTTGAAAATGGATGAGATTCACGTTGATAAAGTTAGGATTTAGATTAGTGAGAACTTATATAGTCAAGCTTAATTTGTGTTGTAATTCTTATTTCTTCAGCAATTTAACAAGCTCAGAAGATTTCAATATAATGAATGATAACTTGCAAAGTGTTATTTTTAGATTTTCATCTTGATCAACTTTATTTTATCATTTCAAAATTTTCATTCTATCATATAAAATCTCTCCACATGTATTTCAATTTAAAGATAATAATTGATGTTGTTGCTTTCAAATTTCAAATTAAAATTGATTTGAAATGAATTACCATGTATGTTTTCACGTTATATTCATAATATCATGTTGGTGGCGTTTATAATGTCTAAACTTTTTCTAATTAATATTATAAAAAAATATATTAATTATTTATATAAAATTAATTTAAAATTTTAAAAACTATATCCTACTATTATATACATGCACTTTTGTTACTCAATAATAATAATTCATATTAATTATTTTTAAGTTTAAAAATTCTTATATTTTAAAATATCTGTGCAACGCGCGGGTATGTTTACTAGTTAGATTAATAACCATCAACATAATTTTAAAACGGCCAGAATTTGAATTTACATAAAAAAACATATATTAAAATAAAATTAAAAAAAAAACAGTAAAAAGACTAAAGTAACTGCAAATTTTGAATTTTTAAAAAGCGGTAAAAATTTAAAGCAAAAACTAAGATTGAAAAGTTTTTCTATTTTTAATTTTAAAAAGTAATTTTATATAAAAAAAAAAACAGAATAATATATAGTTAGTTAGTCAATTTTTACATTACTGTTTTATTTAAATAAATAATTTAAAGGTTTTTTAACCTTTTAATTTTTTTAATATATATATTATTATTATCTGCATTTGTTTTGCTATAAATAAGGAGGTTGTGGAAAGACAAAAAGGAAAAGAAAAAAAGGAACCACATACGTTGACATTACCCTATTTTTTTGAACTATTTTAAAATTATTTATTATTTATAAAAACTGCTGTAAAATTATTTTAAAAACAAAATAGTAATTTATTATTTGACCCTATTACATAGAATTAATTTTAATTATTTATAAAATTTATTTTTTGTGGTGCTATAAGTAAAATGTAGATATGTATAGAATATAGATATATATTATGATTAAAAATATAATAACTTTTTACTATTATTTTATACCAATTAATTGTTTCAAGAAATGTAACTTAGACACATCTATCTATCTATCTATCTATATATAATAGGAGAAGTAAAAAGTGACACACGTCTATATATAATAGGAGAAGTAAAAAGTGACACATGTCAGCATCATAAAAATTCTCTATTTCAATAAATGTAACTTAGACACATCTATCTATCTATATATAATAGGAGAAGTAAAAAATGACACACGTCTATCTATATATAATAGGAGAAGTAAAAAGTGACACACGTCTATATATAATAGGAGAAGTAAAAAGTGACACATGTCAGCACCATAAAAATTCTCTATTTTTTAGTTTTAAAAATTAAAATTTTAAAATAATTTAAATCTACATTACTTAGTAATTTTTAATTTTAATTTAAATTTAAAAAATCAATATATATATATATTTTAAACGAATTGTTTTTAAAATTTAAAAGTTACCACGTTTAAGAGCCTTTAATTTTTTTTTAAAAAAACTGTCAAAAATTGTAAAAAACAAAACTGTCAACTGCTACACGGTTATAGCTATATAATATGTCTTTTAATCTTTTTTCTCAATCTCTTAATAATTGATTTTACTCTCTTTGCTTCTCCATTTCTGTATCATTTTCCATTTATTGATCTCTGGAAAAAATTATAAATCTTCAATTAACAAAAAAAAAAAGTGAAGTAAAAATGAAAGAAGATCTTTTACCCCCCAAAAAAAAACAGAATAATGATTATGTTTTATCAAAAAATAAAGAAGATTGAAGATCATATATTGTTCTCCGTTTTATGTTTGTGTTACTACAAAATGAATTTAAAATGCATTTTCAATTGATTCATCTTTTTTTTTATGTATATGTATTATGTATTATTTGTATCCACATAATAAAATTATAATTTTGATATTTTTAGGGGCGAAATACTTCTAGAACGTCATCACAGATCGAAGAATTCTCCTACATACAGGTAAAACTCGAAACTTGGAAGTCTTGATTTTCTTTTTGTTATATCTTTTAAATAATAAATAAAATCTAAATTGCGAGGATTGCTATTAGAATTCTTATGAAAAATACATGTGAAATCACATACGTTTTAGTAAATTATTTAGAATTTCATACTTTTTAGAATAAAAAACAAATGCAACTAATACCTAAAATAAAAATCAATTTCTAAGCATGTTTTTGTGAAAAAAATACGGCAATAAGATAATTACATGCACAATTTTAAAATTCTTCATGTTTTTATGTTAAAAAAATTGCAGTTGAAGTTGAGACAAAAAAAAAATCACTTTCTAAGCATGTTGTTGTGAAAAAAAATTCAACAATAAGATAATTACATGCACAACTGGAATGTATATATACTTAAAATGCAACTAATACCTAAAATGTTGCGTGTATCTATTTAATATAAATTTTGTAGAGAGGATTAGATGAAGAGAAGAAATTTAAATTTAAAATAACATTAACGTGTAAGAAGCAGACATTGAAATTCTCTTATGGTAAAAATAATATCAAACATTTTTGCGGTGGTTTGTGTAAGCAAAGAAATAGCAACACTTACGGTGAAAAACAGTTACATAAGATATCATGGTGTTATAATTTTTGTTTGATAAAAAAAAGGCATAAATAGAGCAAATAATTAAATGCTTAACATTATTGTTAAAAAACTTCGACAATGGAAGAATTCTAAGCAATAAAATAGAGAACAATAATAATTTTAAAATTTCAAAAAAACATGTAAAAAAATTATTAAATTTTGACAACATATACTGCGTTCTCTCTCTAATTTGGATGAGATTGTATTTCATATAGCGATTGAAAATACATTTTTTGAATTTAAACAATGAAGAGATTTTGACTAAGGAAATAAAAGCATAATAAAAAATAAATAGAATTTTGAAAGTAAGAAACTATATATTTATATATGTAATACTAAAACATGCATTATAGAAGGATATAAGTGAAAAAATATATTATTTTTAAAATATATGATATAAGATTAACACAATAACGATAGACATTAACAAGAAAATGAAAAACATATAAATAAAATAATTTCAATGTAAAAGAATAAATATTTAAATTTGAGATGAGAAAATATTTGAAATATTAAAAAAAATACTATATAAATAAGATCATGTAATTGAAATCTTTCTCTTACTAAAAACGACAAAAACAAAAATAATTAATCGATGAAAACATATTTAAAATAAAAAAAATTCAAATTTTCATGTTGATATTTCAATTTTAAAGGTAAAGCTCAAACTTTTATATGTAAGATAATTAATTTAAATCAAAATTTAATAACATTATTTTAACTATAAATGAAAAGGTTGGTTAAAATATCATTGTAAAAAAAAATTAAATAAAGAGGGGAATGATAATGTATAACGAAATCATGCAATAGATAGTACCATGTAACTTAATTCTTAATGCATAAAGTATAGAGCCGAAAATTTAATATAATAAAAAAAAAAGCAACATAATGAAAAATTTCAAAGTAACTAATATTGGAAATTTTGTAAACTTAATTTAATTAAATATAAAATTATATGTTAAAAATAAAATGGAAGGAAATTTTGAATGTTATCACATATAATATAAAAAGACAATCCGATTCTTAAAAACATCGATGGCTTATTCAAAAGCTTTAAACATTGAAAAAAATATGATACAAAATCTCAATTTAACACTATTAATTAATATAATCTTATTTTGATTAGATATAAAATTCTATATGACAAAAACTAATTACAATACACAATAGAAAATTATTTACAAAAAGAGTGATAGAGATAATATGAAAATATTTGCACTGTGAATTCGTTTAAAAACTAGAGTAACAAAATAAAATAATACAAAAAAATGTTATTAATAATTATGACAATAAAGATTTGCAAGAAATATAATTTTGTTTGTACCAACAAACACTTTGCCTAAATCATATTTATTTTTTGTTGTTTGCATAAATCATATTTATTTTTTGTTGTTATCTTTAAATGTGTAAACCTATTTAATGATTCAATTTTTAAGTAAAACGACCGCGCATCACGCGGGTACATATACTGGTATATAATAAGAGAAGAAAAAACACCACATGTTAGCGCCACAAATTTTTAAAAATTTAATAATAAATAATTAAATATTATAAAACTATATAAATGTTTAAATACATACTTTTAAATAAAAATAGACACATGTCATCAACTTACACAAATAATGACAAATGTCAGCATTTTTAAAAACAGATTTATTTATTTTAAAAACAATTTATAAATTAGTTAAAATTTTATTTTTTAAATCTAGGATAGATTCAATATTTGTTCAAAAAACCAAAATTTTAACTTTTTAAAATAATACAACAGCAGTTACATATGTGATATGTCTTCAATAAATTTTAAACATTATATACACAAATGATATTGCCCCATTTCTTGATGGAGGAGGTAGGAAATTAAAGGCTTGGTTGACATGGAACTCTGTCTCTTCTATGCAATTATGAGAACACCAGTAACCGTTTTTCAATTTTGGGATCCACATATTCTACATTTCTTGTTTGATAATTTGAGCAATGAAAGAAATTTTACTTTTATATTTAAGTAAAAAGTAATAGGTAAAAATGTATTGCACCATTTATATTCCAATAAATAGTCCTAAAATCATGCGATTCTTTTTCCTTTTTTATTAAAGTTATTAAATTTTTATATTAACTATCTGAATTTAAAATAAATATTTATTTAAATCTATCTATAATCTATAATTAAAAAGAATAAAGAATATCCTAGAATTTAGCCAAGTGGCATGCTTTTTTAAAAATAACCAATTTTTTTATAATAATTCTATGCTTTTACGATTTATTTAAATGAATTTCAATCATACCATTTTTTAACCAGATATCTATATAACGAAAATTTTAAAATAAAATCTAAAAATGATATAAAAAAAAAAAAAAAAAAAAATATATATATATATATATATATATATATATATATTTATAGAGAAAATGGCCAAAAGCCTTCTCAAGCTATTACTGAATTCTCAACTACGCACTTATTCTTCATGGAGGTCCTATCACCCCCTGAACCTTTTAAAAGTGAAATATCTAGCCCCCTACAAACTCATGCCTAGATTTGTATTAGGCAGTAGTCAACATGCGCTGCCACGTAATTTTATCCTTTTTTATATATAAAAAAATTAATTATTCTTTTATATTTTACTTTTTTTGTCTTATATTTTCATCTTCTCCTTTTCTCTTTCTTTTCCATTCCTCCATTTCTTTTTCTTTGAAAGCTTCTGCAGATTTGATGGCTACCGCATCTTCGACCTTCATCGAAATTCTAGACACCAGGAAATCTCGTTCTTTAAAGCTAGAGACAAATGAAAAATTCTATCACTGAAAATTGCTTCTCCGTCCGCTATTATAACATTTCTCAAAGAATGATATGAGAAACTCAATTGATATTTACAACAATTTCAATAAGTGAGTCTTCTTCATCAAAGGGTCTGTTACCAAATGATTTCTTTAACGAATTCTTCTCCATTAATTGAATCTATTACTTAGTGAACTCCTCCATTAATTGAATCTATTACTTAGTGAACTCCTCCATTAATGACTAGTCTAAAGTTTGATTTTTCTAACTTTCAATTTTGATTTTGATTTTGAGCAACCAATAAATTTTCAAAGTTTTGAAAAGTGGAGATATGATGAAAAGTATGTGATTTGAAGATGAGACTTAGTGATGACAAGTTGAGGAGGGCAGTAACCTGGTGGTCGAGGTGAGCCACCAGTAACTATGGATCTATGAAGATTAAAGGGAAAAGATAAAGAAGATAAAAAGAATAAAAGGAAACATAATTTTTTTTAAAAAAAATAGAGTATTAATATGAAATAAATCAAATATTTATAAAGTTAATATTTTAATATCTTTTTATCTCTCACTCTCCTGAGAGTGAACCACATCTGGCTATAGATTGGGGAGACTTTTGGCCGTTTTCTCTATTTTTATATGTAGGTGATTCCAAAAATAAGGAAGAAAAAATTGGACTTAAAGTCCTTTATTTAAGGAAATAAAGAGTAAACTAACCTGCACATCAAATAATTTGCAGATTTTAACTTCTAAACTTATCAATAAAAATAAATTAAATTAAATTTTTATATTTAAATTTTGAACAGAAGTTAATTGTAGTTCTTATAGAGATAAGATGGTTTCAACTATCCCTATCCCTATCATTCTTAACACTAAATTGAAACTATATTTTTTTAACAATCGAAAAAGAATTTATTATAGGAAAAATCACTCCATATATATATTTAAGAAACAATATTACAGGTTTTAAATCTACTTTTAAAATATTCTTGCTTATAACAGTTTAATTACGGGTTATAACATATCACTTTTTTATTTATAAATCAATTTAATTTTACTTTATTAAATAATTAGTATTTTATAATTTTATATTTATTATAAAATAATATAAATAAAGAATCTACCATAATTATCTCTTACACATTTTTAGGGATTTCACTTTGATTCTTGTTCCTTTTTTACCGTTACACGTCAAACCCACACCCCTCATGTCACCACGCTTGTTCTAGTTAGCACCCCACCACCCCAACGTTAAAAAAATATCAATTCCTCTTTCACCTCTTCAATAGTCTTCCATACAAACCCTTTATACATCTCAATATCACCTATTCAATCATAAAATCTTCATTCTACAATCAAAAGAAAGGGCAGATTTACAATACTAAGAATCAAGTTTCTAAGATTTTAGATAAAACATATCGAAGAAACATGAACATACTCCTAGAAAGAGCTCGAGATTAGTAGAAGCGAGTTCTACTGTTCAAATAGAGGCCCCGACCTTTAACATATTGACTCAAACGTCACCGCCAAACAAGAATGCAAATTCGACGAAAATGGGTGGTACTTCTCAAGAGAAGAAACATACTACAGAAAAGGAGAAGAAAAGTGAAGCAAAGAAAATTGCAAGTCCTACAAATCAAAAGGGACAAAAGAGGAAGGGGGAAATGGTGGAACCCTCTCCTGATACAAACTCAGATTTTGTAAGCGAGAAAAAAAATAAAAAAATCAACAAATGTTGATATGGGTCAGTCATCAAAACCCTCCAAAAGAAGAGCAACAAGGAAGGAGGACTCGAAAATTCCAATATCAAAAAAGGGAAAAAAAGTGGTTAGGGTAAATCTTCTATTTAATTTATTTTTCAATTATTCAATTTAGTAGATTTTTTTGTTAAAACTGTTTAGTTTTGCATATTATTTTTTGCATGAATTTTGTTTTAATGTTTACATGAAATTGATGTGATATATGCATGCATATATATATTTATTGTCATGAAATTGATATTAATTTGGTTGTTTTTAATCAAAAATAGTATGAAATTAGTGTTTCAATTAGTTGCATTGACTGTAGTTTGTTAAATTATACATCTTTTAACAAGAAAGTATATTTTCAAACTCTGTCATTATGTATAGTAATGTATCATGAAGTATGTTTAACATTGGATACAAATCGGTGGATATCAATCACTAACAA
Organism: Solanum stenotomum; assembly: GCF_019186545.1. Taxonomy (NCBI): domain Eukaryota; kingdom Viridiplantae; phylum Streptophyta; class Magnoliopsida; order Solanales; family Solanaceae; genus Solanum; species Solanum stenotomum. The sequence goes on along the minus strand of NC_064290.1, from coordinate 27,843,758 downwards.
TATATTTAATTTAAATGTCATTAATAGTAGCATCTATTTCAAGTTGCGAAGTTATCACATTCACTAGCCCACTATATAATTTTTTTTTAATCAATAGAAGAGAACACTTCCAATTCAATCAGAGGATCATTTGATGTCCCACATAATAAGATTTTTATAATGAAGAAAAACTGCAGGTACTGGTTACAACAAGTACCCAAGGTTTAGAAGCAACACACAAATAAGCAAAAAGGACCAGCTATTGAAACTACATGAAACATAAACTCCAATGCAAAACTTCTAGCAGAAGCACTCCACCAGACATCTAGCACTTGATCTCCTTCAAGCCAGGTGCAAGGTACAAAAAGGTAGGATTAGTTAAACCACCCTTGTAGTACGTGAACACTAGGGCACTGTCGTCACTCATGCTCTCACCAACAAAGAATTGAAAGTCCTTCAGCTTTGGCAAAATGAACTTAGTTGTTGATTCAATGTTCTTTTTAAATGCTTCTTGTGCTTCTCATTCTAGCTTGGGTGTCGGGTTCTTGATGTATCTCTTAATGTAGGTAACAAATTATTTCTTGTCAAAAGTTGGTTTCTCCTGAAGTCTAAAAGTGTCAACAATATCGACAACCTTGACGGTTAGTCATCTACACCTTCATCTTCACCTCCACCCTCAACATAAGGATTTTCCCCAATGTTTACATCAACGACACCTTGAACAACCCACTTCCCTTGAACTTTCCAAAGCATTCCATTCTCAAGTTCTTTGTAGAGAAATGAGTCTGAGAGAAGCTCATCATCGGTGAGGATATCCTGATAAACCAACATGGTTGAAGAGTAGCCTTTTGCTTTTTCTCTCTAAAAGGGAGGATTGATAGGAAGAAAACGATGGACCGATGAAGGCTTGAGAAGACTAGCCCACTATATAGACTGAAAGATTCATAAATAATTCCATCCATCTGAAAATCAACATATTTTCCTGTTCCGTAAAAAAATCACCGTGTCAGTCTTACATAATACAAAAGAAAAAATGCATGTGTTATATTTGTATACAAACTTTATACACTTTTATTCACAAATTTCATATATATTTTTACTCAATAGTCATCAATTATTCATACAAATATCATGCCAATAGAATACCAAAATAATTCCAACTTATAATTATTAATTGTAATTTTTTAATTAAACAGTACACCAATTCATTACATTATTATTATTATTATTATCAAATTACATTCCATAATAATGTAAAAAAAAAATCCATTCAAACCAGAAATCATACCATAAAACATCATAGAATAGAGTATACACATTTCATACATTTTTTTGGCACACTTTTCATACATATATCATGCTAACATTATTACCATTTCATCCCATAAGTCGTAATTTTTTTCACAGCAGAATCATGTCAATATAATACAAACATAATAATAATTTTAACAATTAATTGTCAGTTATTAAGTAAACAGTATACGCATTTCATTCAAATATAATTTCAAAATCGTACAAAAAATGATATAAACAGTATACTAATTACAAATAAATTTTATTTAATTTTTTTCTTACCAGAAACCTTAAATTAAAAAAAAAACAATTCATACCAAAATTTGTTCTAGTTTCACAAAAATATTATGTAATCTCAAAAAATAATGTTCATACAAAAAACGTCACAATTAAACTCTATTATACATAACAAAATCTAAAAATTTCCTTTCCAGTATCATTGTTCTTAATTTTTTTTCGGAAAAGGGCCTAAAATACCCTCGAAGTATTGAAAACGGTACACAACTACCCCTCATCCACCTATTGGCTCCAAAATACCCTCCCCATCCACCTTTGGGTCTAATTTTAGCAACTTCATTAATGGAGCACCATTTAAAATAATAAAATAATCCTTTTAACTATGTGGCGCTCAACCATTGATTGCAATTTAATTATTTAATATAATTTTAAACCCACCCATTACCCACCAATTTTTAACTAAACCCGCCCCAATACTTATTAAACCCGCCCGATCCAATACAAAAAGAACCCAATATTTTCATATTGCGTATCTAGCTTATCACATACGAGTTCAACAGAATATAATATTTTCAACACGGAACATGAATACATATATATATGTGTGGGGAGGGGGGGGGGGGGCTCTAACTTTTAGCAAATACAGGGTAATAACTAAAATAGCTCAATCAATCAAGGTTTTTGGTATCATGTTTTTTCTAATCATCAAGTACGAAAACCTGCACAACAATATCAACAGTACATAAAAATGCCCACAATGTGAAAGCCCGCACTTCATCAACGGCAGGAGGCACATAAAAATGCCCACAATGTGACTGCACAACAATATCAACAATGATATAAACACAATTTCACTTCAAAGTACAATTATGTATTTCCCTATTACAGCTAACAATCATAAAAATGAAAATCCCACAAAACCACTCAAACAGATCAAACAAATTAAACAAGGAGAAATACTCGTATTAAAATATTGGGTTCTTTTTGTATTGGGTCGTGCGGGTTTAGTAAGTATTGGGGCGAGTTTAGTTAAAACTCGGTGGGTAATGGGTGGGTTTAAAATTATATTAAATAATTAAATTGCAACCAATGGTTGAACGCCACATAATTAAAAGGATTATTTAATTATTTTAAATGGTGCTCCATTATTGAAGTGGCTAAAATTGGACCCAAAGGTGGATGAAGAGGGTATTTGTGAGCCAATAGGTGGATGGGGAGGGTATTTTGGAGCCAATAGGTGGATGAGGGATAGTTGTGTACCATTTTCAATACTTCGAGGGTATTTTAGGCCCTCTTATTCTTCTTCCTCCTCTTCCTCTTCTTCTTCCTCTTCCTCTTCTTCTTCTTCCTCCTCCTTCTCATCATCTTCCTCTTCATTTTCTTCTTCTTCCTCTTTCTCTTCCTCCTCTTCCTGTTCCTCCTCTTCCTTATCTTCCTCTTCCTCCTCTTCCTCTTCCTCTTCTTCTTCCTCTTCTTTCTCTTCTTCTTCTTCTTTCTCTTCCTCATCTTCCTCATCCTCCTCCTCCTCTTCTTCTTCTTCTTCTTCTTATTCTTCCTCTTCCTCTTATTCCTCTTCCTCTTCTTCCTCTTTCTTTTCTTCTTCTTCCACTTCCTCCTCTTCCTGTTCCTGTTCCTCCTCCTCTTCTTCTTCTTCTTCTTCTTCCTCCACCTCTTCTTCTTCTTCTCCATCTTCTTCTTATTCTTCTTCTTCTTCTTATTCTTCTTCCTTTTCCTTTTCCTCCTCTTCTTCCTCCCCCTCTTCCTCCTCCTCATCTTCTTCTTATTCTTTTTCTTCTTCTTCTTCTTCTTTTTCTTCTTTTTCTTCTTCTTCTTCTTCTTCTTCTTCCTTTTCCTTTTCCTTTTCCTCCTATTCTTCCTCCTCCTCCTCCTCCTCCTCCTCCTCCTCTTCCTCTTCTTCGTCTTCTTCGTCTTCTTCCTTTTCTTCTTCTTCATCATCATCATCATCTTCTTCTTCTTCTTCTTCTTCTTCATCCTCCTCTTCTTCTTCATCCTCCTCTTCTTCTTCTTCTTCTTCTTCTTCTTCTTCTTCTTCTTCTTCTTCTTCTTCTTCCTCTTCCTCTTCCTCCTCCTCTTTTTCTTCTTTGTCTTCCTCTTCTTCGTACATTGTTCGTCTTGGCTGCTATTCTTTGTTCTTCTTCTTGTTATCTTCTTCTTGAATCAGATTTAGTTAATCAGTGGATCAAACTTCGTTCTATATTAATTGGAATTACTTCATAAGTAATTGCGTTCACACACCATTATTTGGTAAGTAAGATTAATAGTTTTTTGAATCAGTCATTATCATTTGTGCTTAAACCTGCAATTTTTTCAATAACTTGCATTTGCGTTTCCAATAGAAGGTTATATATATTGCATCAGTTGATTGTTGGAACAGATGATAGTCTTATATTGCATCAAAAATGTTATTTCAATCGCAACAGAATAGTCATATATTGCAACATATAATTTACACAAGTCGCAACATATAACTTAGACATATTGCAACATATGATTTATGTGTCGCAATAGAATAGTTATATGTAGCAACACATGCCTTACATGTCGCAACAAAATAGCCTTATGTTGAAACATGTGATTTATTTGTCACAATAAAATAGTTATATGTAACAACATATGACTTACATTTCGCAACAAAATAGTTATATGTTGCAACATATAACTTACACATTTTGTTACAACATGTGATTTATGTGTCGCAACAAAATAGTTATATGTAGCAACATATGACTTTATGTCACAACAGAATGGTCATATATTGGAACATATCACTTACATGTTCCAACAAAATAGTCATATGTGGCAACGTATAGCATACATATGTATTAGTACTAATTGTTGTTTGAATTAATTTCTTCATTAGTACTAATTGATTTTTGAATTAATTTCTTCAGGTACAATAAATGGAGGGATTATTTGTAGGTATTGATTGTTGTGGTAAATGGATCGAGAAGAAAAATTGATATATTTGGAATTGGAAGGACGGTAAGAAAAGGTCGGTAGGGATGACTGTCGAAAGAAGTATTTTGTATGATGATTTTGTGAAGCCTTATACAAAAAAGGCATGGTAATTTTTAATATTTTTCGTATGTATTCGCGTTTTTATCAATGTATTTTGCCTTTTAAAAGTGTTATTTTTACTGTAGTTTGATTTTTTCAATCATAACGATCCAAATGCATTGGGAATGATTAATCAAGCAGTAAACGGAGGCCACATTAGTGCATCATATGTGCTTGCCATAATTTCAATCTTTAAGGGCTATGGATTCATGAGAGAAGGCTTAATGTTCATTGCCAACATGAAAAAAATGGAGCCACTAAAAACCAGGAGATGTCGACACAAGTTGCAATATGTTTTAGGTGGAATGTGGGTGCCAGAACCTCATTTGTTGGGAAAACGACCCATTTGTTATGTTGTTCATCAACATGAGCAAAGCGTTCGTAAGAATGGTTGGCCCCAGGGAAGTGACGAAGAAGGTGATATTCGTTGTGAATTATGTAGTTGTGATTTAGAACTCGATTATATAGTTAATTTTTTTCCTTATACCACTGTGTGGTATTAATAAAATTTTCATCTGTGTCAACATATGTACATTCTGTTGGATAATATGTTGAATTTTGCAACATAAATTGGAACATATACGTCATATGTGGCAACATATGCATATCCCAAAATGTGATTTTTGGTATTAATCCAATTAAATTGTGACCTAATACAATATTTAACACTAATATATAGTCCTACAACATGTCTAAGTACAAATTTATGGTCTAATACTATAACCTTCATCAATTTTATCAATTATTTTTACAAAAAACTACCATACCACTAGTTCATCATACAATGACTAAGTCATTATATATGATAGTTATATAACACTCTTGTAAATCATTATTTGAAGAGTTATAACATATTTGTATTTCGTAATTATGGTCTAAAGTACTAAAATATGGTCCAATTTGACATTTTTCATTGTTAAATACCTTAATTTATCGATTAATCCATCCATCAAATGTCATATGTGGCAACATAGGTACTTTTGGTTGGATAATATGTTGAATTTTGCAACAGAAATTGCAACAGATACGTCATATGTGGCAACATATGTATATCCTAAAATGTGATTTTTGGTATTAATCCAATTAAATTGTGACCTAATACAACATTTAACACTAATATATAGTCATACAACATGTCTAAGTACAAAATTATGATCTAATACAACAACCTTCATCAATTCTATCAATTATTTTTACAAATACTATCATACCAATAGTTCATCATACAATGACTAAGTCATTCCATATGATAGTTATATAAAACCCTTGTGAATCATCGTTTGAAGTGTTATAGCATATTTTTATTGCATAATTATGGTTCAAAGTACTAAAATATGGTCCAATTTGACAGTTTTCATTGCGAAATTACTTAATTTATCGATTAACTCATCCATCAAATGTCATCTGTGGCAACATATGTACATTCTGTTGGATAGTATGTTAAATTTTGCAACAGAAATTGCAACAGATACATCATATGTGGCAACATATATATGTATATCCTAAAATGTGGTTTTTGTATCAATTCAATTAAATTGTGACCTAATACAATATTTAACACTAATATATAGTTCTATAACATGTCTAAGTACAAAATTATAGTCTAATACAACAACCTTCATAAATTCTATCAATTATTTTACAAATACTATCATACGACTAGTTCATTATACAATGACTAAATATTTCCATATGATAGTTATAAAACACCCTTGTAAATCCTTGTTCGAAGTGTTATAACATCTTTTTATTGTGTAATTATGGTCTAAAGTACTAAAATATGGTTCAATTTGACATTTTTCATTGCTAAATTGCTTAATTTATCAATTAACTCATCCATCAAATATCATCTGTGGCAACATATGTGCATTCTATTTGATAATATGTTGAATTTTGCAAAAAAAATTGCAACAAATACGTCATATGTGGCAACATATATATAAGTATGGTTTTTGGTATTAATTCAATTAAATTGTGACCTAATACAACATTTAATACTAATATATAGTCCTATCACATGTCTAAGTAAAAAATAATGGTCTAATACAACAACCTTTATCAATTCTATCAATTATTTTTACAAATACTATCATACCACTGGTTCATCATACAATGACTAAGTAATTCCATATGATAGTTATATAACACACTTATAAATCGTTGTTTGAAGTGTTATAACATCTTTTTATTGCGTAATTATGGTCCGAAGTACTAAATATGGTTCAATTTGATATTTTTCATTGTTAAATTGCTTAATTTATCGATTAACTGATTCATCAAATGTCATCTGTGGCAAGATATGTATGTTCTGTTGGACAATATGTTGAATTTTGCAACAGAAATTACAACAGATACGTCATATGTGACAACATATGTATATCCTAAAATATGATTTTTGGTATTAATTCAATTAAATTATGACCTAATACAACATTTAATACTAATATAGAGTCCTACAACATGTCTAAGTAAAAAATTATGGTCTAATACAATAACCTTCATCAATTCTATCAATTATTTTTACAAATACTATCATACCACTAGTTCATCATACAATGACTAAGTAATTTCACATGATAGTTATATAACACCCTTGTAAATCATTGTTCGAAGTGTTATAGCATCTTTTTATTGTGTAATTATGGTCCAAAGTACTAAAATATGGTCCAATTTGATATTTTTCATTGCTAAATTATTTAATTTATCGATTAACCCATCCATCAAATGTCATATGTGGCAACATATGTACATTATTTTGGATAAAACACGTAAGTACTTTATAAAATTCATAGGCCCAATCGGCCCATTATTTCATTTCTAGAAGAGATATATATATATAAATTAGGATTTTCATTTTCATTTCAAGAATAGGGTTGTCATTTTATTCCTCGCCGCTTCGGCTTCTTCGCTTCGCTTTCTCTCTTCTCTCTGATCTCTTTCTTCACATGGATCTCGAATCTCTGGAGTGCATGGGATATAATGATGTTATTTATTTCATCAATCTTTTCTGTTCTTCATTTTTTAACAAGCAATTAATTGATTGGGGTTTGGTTAAACCAAATCAATAAATAAACATAGTTTTGCACTTTTATTCCAACATTTTTTTTTACTTCTTCTTAACATAACATAACACCCATGTGTTCCTACATATGAGTCAAATGTTACAACATTTGAGACATATGTTGCTACAGACGACTCATTTGTTGCTACAGATGTCTCAAATGTTGCAACATATCACTCTTATGTAGCAACATTTGACCATATGAGGCATTTGTTGCTACAGATAACCCATGTGTTGCTATATATAAGTCAAATGTGGCAATATTTGAGGCATATATTGCTACAGATGACCCATGTGTTGCTACATATGAGTCAAATGTGGTTATATTTGAGGCATATGTTGCTATAGATGACCCATGTATTGCTATATATGAGTCATATGTTGCAACATTTGAGGCATATGTTGCTACATATGACTCATGTGTTGCAATATTTGAGGCAAATATTGCTACAGATGACTCATTTGTTACTACAAATGACTCATTTGCTGCTACAAATCACCCTTATGTAGCAACATTTGACCATGTAGTGGATAAATCGAGTTAAAAGGGAATTGGTTGAAGCAACATAACATATAACATCACAAATAAAATAAAACATTGTCATTAATTACAAACACATTGTCAAGGCTCCAAGTTCTTATCTACTATCCCAACAACCCAATTCCAATGCAATCGACCAACTGTATTGTCACACAACAAGGTGTTGGGAGGTTGAATTGGTGTGTTGGTAATCAAATGCTCAATAAATGCAAGCGAATATGACCCGCCCCCGGCACTGGTGATAATTTTTACCAAGAGTTTCAATCAACCTTCAAATTCCCATGGTTGATTATGAGCTCATTTGACAAATGCTTCATTATTCCACTTTGCCTCAACAAGATTGACAGCAAGTCAAACACGGGTTGTATGAATGTCAAAAATGCATCATGTTCCATACACGTCAGGTTGCAGTCATAAACATTCATGTGACCCTTGTGCAAGAGGATCTCAAGAGTCACAAACTGACTATTGTTCATGTTCATGACTGCCAGTATTCTTTTAGCACCAATCCAATCGATGCCTCCAGGATATGGTCTAATGCCCTTGACGTAGTCAATCATATCGCCATTCCATACAAACTCATTAAGTAACTGTGCAAAGCTTTTGCCACCAACACTTGTTGCCTCCTCGCTGATAATGTCATACCTTTGTTTGAAGTTGGTATAGAAGTTGAGATCCATAATTCTATCTGCGAAATCATAGTACTCAGGGTATCTCAACTGTCTCTCCCGCATGAGGCTGAGAATTTCATCAATATACTAAAATAACAATTAATATTAAAGAGTAAAGAAAAGTAATGATTGAAAAGATAAAACAAACAAACATTAGAAATTGAAGGTTAGTAGAGAAAAATTACCCAGTCTTCCCACCAAACGGTTGTACTACCTTTTTAATTTTTTTTGAATTTCGACAGTATAATGTTGCAACATATGAAAATTCAAAAAGACATATGTTGCCACATATCTCCTTTCTGTTGGGGCATATACATATAATTTTGTGGTTTTTTTTACAACAAAGGTTATATATGTTGCCACATATGACCTTCCTATTGGAGAACATGCATATAATTATGTGATTTTTTTTACAACAAAGTCTATATATGTTCCAACAAAACAAAAATAATAATAATCATTAATATTATCAGAAAAAAATGAATACTTCACCAATTGTTTTTTACAACTTATCAACAAAAAAGGTCAATGGTATACATAACCATCAAAACTAAATCTAATCAATGGTAGTAACCACAACATTTTCATCTGGACACGAATAATAAAATATTCATGTTGCTGCTCACATCCTTCGCATCGACAAGAAGAACATTTGATGTTAGAGGAGGAAGCAACACTAGCAAAAGATTGAGTTGTTGTCACAGATGAAGCTCCTTGTGACATTTTATCTACAAGATAAATAAAAAAAGTTGAGAGTTTACAACTAATTATAAAATAATAAGGGTAACAATTTATACTTATGTTGATACAGATGAACATTCTATTGCAACATATGTACCGTTTGTTGACACAGATGATCATTTTGTTGCTCTAACACATAGGTGACATGTTCCAACATATGACAACTATGTTGGAATGTACCAACATATCACCAATATGTTGCAACATACGACACATGATGAACAAAATGTTGGACAACTGAACAAAACTAAATTTCTATAATCATATGAATAAAATGGTCATAAAAAGAAGAACAAAGGCAACAAAAACGACTCTTCACTGAACAACAACAAAAATGACTCTTCACATATACATTTCCTAAAAATTAGGGTTTTTTTGAGTTTGTTGATTTTCTTTCGAAAACAAAAATAATACGTACCATTACATCATTATTCAATTTTCACATCTATAGAATGATTTCTTGTCCATTAACCCAAGAAAAGAACTTAGTATCAAGAGTTTGTTGTTCAAAATTGTAAAATCTTTCAAGAAAATGACTTACCCATTTTAAGTCGAACACGACCTTCACTTCAGAAAGAGAGAGAGAGTGTGACGGCCGAAGATGAGGAGTAAGGTAATGAAGGAGAATGATCGGATTTTCTAAGGCAGAAGAAGAAAAGAAGAACGTTGGAGAGAAGAAGAAGAAGAAGAGAGAAAATTCTATTTTCTTTTAATATTTCTTTTTAAATAGAAAGTTTAAAATGTAGTGGTTTTTTGAATTTTACAAAAGATTAGAAAGTTGGGGCTTTGAATTATAGGTGATAGTAAGGTGCATAATAAAGGGGCGGTGACATAAGTCTTAATTATTGAGTGTAGGTGACAATTATGTGATTAAGGATTAAGGATTAAGGATTAAGGACCGTGGAGTTGCCCTCAAGTTTATAAGTTGGCAGTTTGGTCCATTGAATTAAATGAGGGGTAAAAGGGTAAATGACTAAAACCTAATTTAATCAATTTTGGTGGGAACCAAAACTGGAGGGAAGCCACCAGCGAGCTATACCAAAAGGGGAAATAAAAGATTTTTTCCCCCGCCTGCCGTTGTATTCCTTTTTTTTTTCTTCTTCTTCTTCTTCTTCTTTTGCTTCGTTCTTGCTTGCCTTTCTTCCCGTTCTCTTCATCTTCTTCTTTTTTTCGTACATTGTTGGTCTTGGATGCTAGTCCTTGAGCTTTCTTCTTCTTCTTCTTCTTTTCTTCTTCTTGAATCAGATTTAGCTAATCTAATCAGTGGATCAAATTTTGTTCTGTATCAATTGAAATTACTTCATAAGTGATTGGGTTCACACACCACTACCTTGGTAAGTAAAATTAATAATTCTTTGAAATAATTCATCATCATCTGGGTATAACCTGCAATCTTTTCAATAATTTGCATTCGCATTTCCAACAGATGGCTATATATGTTGCAACAATTGACTATTGGAACAAATTATAGTCTTATGTTGCAACAAAAATGTTGTTTCAATCGCAACAGAATAGACATATGTTGCAACATATAACTTACACAAACTGCAACATATAACTTACACATTTTGCAACATATGACTTACATGTCGCAACAGAATAGTCATATGTTACAACATATAACTTATATATTTTGTTACAACATGTGATTTATGTTTCGCAACAGAATAGTTATATGTAGCAACATATGACTTACATTTCGCAATAGAATAGCCATATGTTGCAACAAATAACTTACACCTGTTGCCACATGTGATTTATTTGTCACAACAGAACAGTTATATGTAGCACCATTTGACTTTCATGTCGCAACAAAATAGTAATATGTTGCATCATATGACTTACACATTTCCTCATTAGTACTAATTATTTTTTTAATTAATTTCTTCAAGTACAATAAATGGAGGGATTATTTGTAGGGATTGATTGTCTTGGTGAATAGGTCAAGAAGAAAAATCGATACGCTTGGCATTGGAAGGATGGTAAGAAACGGGGAGGGTCGGTAGGGATGACGGTTGAAAGAAATATTTTGTATGATAATTTTGTCAATTTAGTCATCCAAAAATGTGGATTCAATTGTCAATCGAAAGATCTTGTTATGAGTTACATTCCCAATTTTTTTTCATAATGAAAATGTCTTACCTTTCAAAGTAACTGATCAACCTAGTTTTCTTGTTTATTTGGGAGGAGCAGAGATACCGCCCATATTAAGAGTTTACGTGGATGAAAATCCTATCGAGAAGGATCATAATCTATAAAAGGACCAACAAGATATGTTAAATGATGAATTTAATGTTGTGGACATGAATAATCATGATGATTAAATTGGAAAAGATGAAGTGCCGGACTTTGAGAGCAACAATCCTCCTACACCTATTGTTGGCAACAACAATCCAGCTTTTTCTCAATCATCATGTATGAATAATGTTCGAGATAATGAAATCGGTTTTTATAAGGGAATGATATTCAAGAACAAGGAAGAACTGGCAAATTCATTGAAAATTACTTGCGTGAAAAAAGATTTTAGACTGAAAAAGGTGATCAATTCTCATAATGTGTTTTCTTTTAAATGTTCATATTCAAAGTGCAATTGGTGGCTGAGGGCTGTGAAATTTACAACTAGCGACGTGTTTGTCATTAGAATCTATGAAAAGCACCATATGTGTGGTTCAGAGCATCTTACAAGCCATAATCCGCATGCCGTGGCAAAAGTCATCGGTAAGTACTTTGAAAATAGGTTTCCTAATGGTAAAGGTCCATCCACAAGTGACATGTCAAATCAACTCCGCATAGAATTGGGTTGTAATGTAAGCTATTGGAAGATTTATAAGGGCATGGAGCATGCTAAGTCTAATGTTAGGGGAACACATGAGCATGGGTATGCAGTGCTTAATGCGTACCGTTATATGCTTGAAGTTGCAAATCCAGGAAGCAAGACGGCATTGCTGCTCGATGAAAATGGGAGGTTCAAGTACTTCTTTGTATCATATGCCGCTTGGATAACTGACTTTCAAGAAATGAGAAAAGTAATAGCAGTTGATGGGACATTCTTGAGGAGCAAGTATGAAGGAGTTTTGCCATCGGCGGCTGCCCAAGATGCTGAGAATCATATATTTCCAGTGGCTTTTTGTGTTGTGGACAAGAAATGCGATGCCTCATATGAAATTTGTTTCAAATTATGAGAAGCTTTGTAGATGAGTTGTGCATTATTTATGATAGGCATCCAAGTATTCGAAAGATGGTTTCGGTTATCTACCCTGTATCTCATTATGGTTGTTGCATGAGACACCTTGGGGAAAATATTCGAAATAACTTTCACAATTCAAAGGTAGTGTCCCATTTTTATAAAGCAGCAAAGGCATAAGATATATATGAGTTCAATGACCATTTCAATTAAATAAGAGATTTGGTACCAAAGGCGGCTGAAACTCTTGAACGTATTGGATTCCACACATGGAGCTGGGCATTTTACCCGGGAAATAGGTACATTATTGTCTCTACCATCTTGTTTGAGTTTGTTATAATTTTATGTGTTTTGATTGATTTTTATTTTTTGTTGTGTAGATATAGCATTATGACGTCAAACATCGCGGAGTCAGTGAATTCTATGTTTGATGTTAAAAGAGAATTTCCCATTGTCGTTCTATTTGATGAAATAAACAGGAGATTTGCGCTTTTATTTCACCAGAGGCGTATGGAGCTGGTGAACTATGCAAATAGATTTGTTCCTTCAATTGAAAAATACATATCAAAGTATGTCAACGCGGGCAACAAGTTGTTAGCTCATCAAATCGCTAACTGCAAGTTCAGCGTCACTGGTCATGGTGATGTTGCTACTGGCCATGGCAGCGCTTCGATCCCAATATGGTGCCGATTTTGGAAATCAGATTTATGAGTACTCCTCTCTATATTATTCCGTGGAAAAATACAGAATGACATATTGTGAGGAAATTCACCCGGTGCCACCTGAAGATTCTTGGATTGTCCCTTTGGATATCTAGAGAGAGAAATACCTCCTCCATATGTTAATCCAAACAAACCTGGAAGAAGGAGATATAAGCGACGGCGTGGAGTTGGTGAATCATTTCCAACAAGAAAAAATAAGTGTTCCGTATGTAGGAACTTTGGCCACAAAAGAACTACATGCCCAAATCGAAATGCTCCATAAGTGTTGTTGAATTATAATGAATGTTCTTTTTTGTTTGAGGATGATGTTCCCTATCTTCTTATCTTAATTTGAATCAACTTATGTTATGTTATTTATATAAAATGTGTGATTTATTTTGAACTGATGCATCTGTTCCAACATATAACAATTATGTGTTAGATTTTACAACAGAATATTGCATATATTCCAACATATGTCAATTATGTGTTACAAGTACAATAGAATAACACATCTGTTCCAACATATATGAATAATGTGTTAGTTATTACAACATAATATTGCATATGCTCCAACATATGTCAATTATGTGTTACAAGTATAACAGAAAATGCATTTGTTCCAACATAACTCTAATAAATAATTACGTGTAAGGTGTGTGAACCATCAATCAATCATTACTTCCATTGAAACAACTTTCAAGAAAAAAAATTAATTACAACTCTTCATATTTTACCTTTTTTTCAAAAAAAATAAGTACTTTCATTTGAAAAGCCAAAAGTTCTCTTCTCTTCGTCTTCAGAAGTTGCAACTTTTCACATTCATTACATTCATGGCATTATATAAGAACACAACAACAAAAGGTCCTTTCATTTAATTTTCTCCAAGATGGAAAGGAAGAATAAAAAATCTTCAAAAATGACTAGGAGTGAAAAAAAAAACTACATTGAATACCTTTCGAGGGAACTACTAATTGATATCGTTGAAAGGATTGCTTCCTACTCCCTCAAAGATTTAATGAATGTTAGATTAAGGTATGTATGTATTAATCAATTTTCACTCTTTAATTTGATTTGATTTCTCAGTTCCAGGGTCCTCAATCAAGTCGCTAATGAACCTTCTGTTTATTAAAAGGTAACATTGGTCTACTTTCCTTATCGTACATGATCGATAGTTCAAGAAGCCATTTCTTTCCTGGAAATGTGCAAAGCATTGGGGAATTTAGAAGCCTTATACAGAAAAGGCATGGTAATTTTAATGTTTTTCGTATGTATTTATGTTTTTATCAATGTATTTTACTTTTTAAATGTGTTATTTCTTCTGTAGTTTGATTTTTCAACCATAACAATCCAAATGCATTGGGAATGATTAATCAAGCAGCAGACGGTGGCCACATTGGTGTATCCTATGTCCTTGCCATAATTTCAATCTTCAAGGGAGGTGAATCCATTAGAGAAGGCTTAATTGTAACATCTTGCAATTTGAAATAACTAGGAAGAAGCTAATAATTGGAAATAGTCATTTTTGGAAAGAATGAAAATCTGGAAATTTTGTTAAGTTAGAATGAGTTGAGTTTTGGTCAACTTCAAACGGGCATAAGTTCTAGCTCAGGATGATTTAAGTGTACTTCTGATAGTTGCGTAATCAAGACACAACTTCTGATGCAAGTGTTTACGATCGTACAATAGTTTAGTAACCCAACCAAAGGTTGGGATTATCCCAAGAGAGTGATTTTGAGAATTTATACAAAAATAAAATTTAGTTCTAACTAGTCGTAGCTAAAGACATTAACGAGTATAAACATTGTAAATTAAAGGGGGACACAAAAGTGTCAATTAACAATGGGGGGTTTTGTCACTAGTAAGTAAAAACAACAAAATAAACAAGGATTTCTAAGTAATGAGAGGGGATCCTTGGATGTGACGGGAATATGGGTTAAGCTAGATTATTGGGTACATGTTTTTGATAGAAAATTCATCGAGTAATTTTGACTAGGCTAAGCTTTAAGGGGGATAAGCTCTCTCTCTCGAGCAACTTACCCCATTTCAAATGCGTTCCTCTCGGACACCCACTTGCCGCATGAAGACCAGCCTACGCCTTAACCCACTCATTCTCTCGAACTGAGTGTGTGGACATGGGACTAGGGTTCACTCTCTCGAGCTGAACCTCATGTCGACCCAATCAGACTGGTCATCAATCTAGTGGTCTTAGTTTTACGACCTCTCTCTCGAGCAGGCCAAAAACACATAAATAAACTTGTATTTGCAACTACAAATTCATTAAATTCATCCACAACCACTAAACGAAATCACATTTAAACTACGAATAAACTATCAGCAAGCAAGACCCAACAATTATCTTAACCCATATTCGCTAAATCACACCCCAAGAATTAGGGGTTTTAGCCATACATCAAGAGATACAAATATATACCTAAATGAGCTTAAATTCAAATGGGTATAAAGATTTAAGTCTTGTTACATGCCAAGAATTAAGAATCCAAGAGACCCAAGTCCAAATCCTTGGAGATGAAACCCTTTGGAACTTCAAGTCTTCAAAGCGCTCTCCAACTTAGAGCAAAAATATCAAAAAGTACTGTTCTATATGAAAAATATCACATTTGTTCAATTCTAAGTGAAAATTATAATAATTGTTCCACACTAAAACTAAAACTCTAACTAGTATTTATAGTTTTCACAAATTTGTGCTGCAGCGGATCGTTCGGCGTCGTTAGTCGGAATTCCAATCAACTCGGCGATTCACCCTTTGGTGTAGTTCATTGTCGTCTTGCACCAACCTTCAGCCTCATCGTGCTCTTGGTCATTGGGCGGCATGGTACTGCTTCGCGGAACTGCTCGGCGATGCGCCGACTGCTCCCTTTTTCCGCCGACTTGATCCTTTTCTTCAGGGCTCAGCACATTGGAACAAAAGGCGAAGTAAGACCCTTCGACGACTCACCAAGTGGACTCGGCGATCCTCAGGCCTTCATTTCTTCGTTCTTTTCAGCCTTTTCGTTCCTTTTTGCGACATAGTGTCCATGCTTTCCTTAAAACTTCAGATACCTGAAACTTAAGGGTTTTCATAAGATATTGAGATAAAATAAGCATTTGAGGACACAATTTCTATTAAAATATAGTCCTAAATAAGTCCAATTTGTGGACTCATCAACTTCCAGATATGGTAGGAGAGATCTTGGGATGATCTTTCCAACGCCGCCGAGTTTGCGCGATTTTGAGTTTGTATGAGTGAGTTATGCCCTTTGGAAGTTGGGTTGTTCGAATAAGGAAAGTCTAAATCCGAATTTCAGAAGGGTAGTTTGGTATTTTCCTTACCCAACTTAATTAATTCATTTTTAGGAGTTTAATTGACATAAAGTCAGATTTTAGTTAGTTTAGAAAAAGTGAATTTCACGCCAGGGCTTGGTGAAAGGAGAAAAGAGGAAAAAGGAAAAGAGAAAGCAAGATTCATCAAGATCGTCGAGTTTAGCTTGTGGATTTCATCAAGTGGTGATCCCTACTAGGTATGTGAGATCGCATAGCGTTGGGTTAGTTCACCCACACACCAATTATGATTTATTTCAGTGAATTTAAGTTCTTGAAAGCTTAGAAATTGGGTTCTTGATGGGTTTGTTGAAATCGTTGAGGAATTGTTTGATCTGAATTCGTGATTTTAGGTTTGATTTTGATTAGAATCTGATGTACTTTGAACATTTAATCGATTCTAAGTGTTTGGGGAAAGAACCCATGGAGTTTAGAGGGTTTAGAGCTGGAAAACGAAGAAGAAATTTCGACGGTCAAAATTTGGACATGCCTCAGTATCGCAGATCCACTCCCCAGAACTGAGAAAAATTGTTTCACGTCGCGGATCAGTCACAGACCGTTCTGCCTCAAAATTTGTTTTCCAAACCAAAAATTAAATATGTCTCCGCATCGTGGACCCACATTCAAATATTGATTTTTGGTCTTTCCTCATGTTTAGCCATCTAAAATCATTCCTAAACATCATGAGATCTTTTCAATCACAATTCACAATCCTTGAGTCCATAGTTCAATTCAAGGATCAGTTAAGAGTCAAGTCAAGAGCAGTTAAGATCAAAATCAAGAGAAGTTCTTAGAGTCTTTCAAAAGTCTTTTCCAAATGTCTTAACTTTGTTTTAATTCTTAAAGGTCAAGTTGAGTGAAGAGTAAATATTAAAGCTTGAAGTTCATTTCTTCAAAAGTATATGGGGACTATGTACTCCCAAAGAGTTTGAAATGTTTTCACATTTAAACAAGAAAGGAAACCTCAATTTCCAAAGAGCCTTCAGGCTAGTTTTCAAAAAAGAGTAAATGCTTTCATAATTAAGCAAGAGGGGAAACTATGATTTCCAAGATAGCCTTTGAGATAAGTTTTTGAGCAATTATCTCAAATCACAGAAAGAAATATATTTTTAAACTTAAAGAGATAGTATCATATTTTGGGAGTAGTATTGAGCATCGATATGGGGGAGCGTTCAGAGAACCCACAACCCCATAAACCATATAGCCATCATGGATAAAAAAGGGTCATACTTTTTAGATGAATCCTTTAATGCTTTTTAGCATAGACTAGTGGATCCACTTAGTGAGTTAGGTCCTATACCCTCAGCAAGGTATATGATGGTCCTTGGCAGTGTGAGGTAAAATGTTGTATCATCACTATAACTTTTAAGTGATGGTTTTCGGTTAGAGAAACTCCCACAACAGTATTTTATATTTTTATATACATCAGTTTATTTGTATTTTTACATACATCTCAAAGTTATATGTATCTTTGCATACACACAGAGTTGACATCATGTTTTAAACAATTTTTCTTTATATTGCACTTGTTTTAAACTGCTTTATATTGAAATGAGTTCAGTTATATTGAGTTGCGTTGAGCCAGGTAAGTTCTTCAGTTCCTTTCAGATTCTTTTCAAGCTTAAGATGTGTTTAACATTCCAACTTGCATACTCGTATATTCAATGTACTGACGCCAGTTGGCCTGCATCGTCTTATGATGCAGACGCAGGTAACCAGGATCAATATCCAGCGCATCGTTGATCCAGTTGAGCTTTAGAGTTGTTGGTGAGCCTCCTTGCATTCCGGAAGATCCCTTTTTTTTATTACTTTATCATTTTAGTTCATTAGGATGTCGTGGGCCTGTCATGACATCCATCTCAATTGTTTTAGAGGCTTCATAGATAGTCAGTCAGTTGTTAGTTCATTCGTCATCATTTTGTTATTGGCTTATGTTCAGATTTGAGTTGCCATTTTGGCTAAGTTAAATGTTTATTATTAAAACATTATGAGTTCAGTTTGAGACATGTTGAGCTATCTTGTATTTGGATTCTTTTTCTTATGTCTAAGTCTTCCGTTGAGTAAGTAAGCCAGGCCAAGGGTTCTCTTGGGGCCAACAATGGTTCTCGAGTGCCAGTCCCCCCTGGGTGTAAGCTCGGGGTGTGATAAACTTGGTATCAGAGCACAGAGTTCAAGAGTCCTAGGGAGTTTATGAAGCCGCATCTGTAGAGTCCTAGCTATTGGTGTGAAGTGCGCCACATCTATAATTAGGAGGCTGCAACACTTAGGAAAATTGTCACTTCTTTCACACTCATTTCGTGCGTTAGAGTTTGATCTCTAAAAAGTTTCCTTCTAATTCGTGCTTGCGTGTGTTTTTAGATAATCATGCCTCCACAAAGAGCTTTTTGAGGTCGTCCTGCTAGGAGAAATGTCGAGGAACAAGGGGTACCTAATGCACCAGAAGTGAAACCCCAATGAGAGGTCACTAATGCTGAATTATGTGAAGCTATCCGGATGTTAAGTCAAGTTGTGACCCATCAAGATGGACAGAGAGATAATCCATAGGAAGCGGCTGATACTTCAAGGATCCGTGAGTTTTTAAGGATGAACCCACCAAGCTTCACATGTTCAAGTGTCACAGAGGATCCAGAAAACTTTTTTGAAGAGCTTCAGAAAATTTTCGAGATTATGCATGTCGTAGATGCTGAGAAGGTGGAACTAGCTGCATACCAAATAAAGGGTGTCGCTAGAGTCTGGTTCGACCAATAGAAAAATAATAGGGTTGAGAATACGCTAATAGTGAATTAGACTATGTTTGAGAGTGCTCTCATGGGACGTTTCTTTCCCCGTGAGTTGCGAGAGGCAAAGATAAAAGAGTTTCTCACCCTTAATGTGGAGTCTATGAGTGTTCATGAGTACAGTCAGAAGTTTGCACAACTTTCCCGCTATGCCCCGTATATGGTTGCTGACATGATGAGCAAGATTAATTTATTTGTTGTTGGGTTGTCTCGTCAGTCAAGCAAATAAGGCAAGGCAGCGATGTTGACAGGGGATATGGACATAGCAAGGCTAATGATCCATGTGCAACAAGTTGAGGAGGATAAGCAAAAGTATAGAGAAGAGTTTAAGAATAAGAGGGCTAAGACATAAGGGAATGAGTTCAGGCAACAAAAGAGTAGTGCGAACTGGTCTTCCTTCCAACAGAAACAGAAGGGACCTGCCCCATCATCTGCTAGTACACCTGTACCTAAGAACAAAAGTGAGTACAATAGTCAGAATTCCCAGAGTTTCAAAGCTAAACCTTCATATTCTCAAGGCAGTATGGCACAAAGAGGTAGTAAGCCTCCTGCATGTGCCAAGTGTGGGAGAAACCACTCAGGTATTTGTCGTGAGGGCTCTATTGGTTGTTTCAAGTGTGGTCAGAATGATCATTTTATGAGGGAGTGTCCTGAGAACATGAAAGGTAATGGTAATAGGGGCAATAGGGCCCAAATTTCTTCAGTTGATCCACCAGACAGAGCTGCACCTCGCAGAGCTACTTCAGGTACTGGCGGGGAAACAAACCTCTTATATGCTATCAATAGTCGCCAAAAGCAAGAGAATTCGCCAGATGTGGTCACTGGTATGATGCAAGTCTTTGACTTTACTGTTTATGATTTGCTAGACCCAGGGGCGAGTTTATATTTTGTAACTCCTTATGTTGCTTTGAATTTTGATGTTATTCCTGAGCAACTTTGTGAACCCTTCAGTGTTTCTACAGCTGTTGGTGAGTCTATTTAAGTAGAGAGTCTATCCTGATTGTCCCATTTCCATCAATCACAAGAGTACCATGGCTGATTTAATTGAGTTAGACATGGTAGATTTTGATCTCATTCTAGGTATGGACTGGCTTTATGCCTGTTATGCATTAATAGATTGTAGAACTCGAGTTGTCAAGTTTCAGTTTCCAAATAATCCAGTCTTAGAGTGGAAAAGCAGTTAAACAGTGTCTAAGGATCATTTCATTTCGTACCTTAAGGCAAGGAAGTTAGTTTCTAAGGGGTGTGTCTATCACTTAGTCTGAGTTAATGACTCTAGTGTTGAGATACCTCCTATTCAGTCAGTTCCAGTAGTAGAAGAGTTTCCAGAAGTCTTTCCAGATGATCTATCCGGAGTCCCTCCTGAGAGAAAAATAGACTTCGGTATAGATGTTCTTTCAGATACTCGTCCTATATATATTCCGCCATACAGAATGGCACTATCACAGTTGAAAGAGTTAAAAGAGCATTTGAAAGATCTTTTAGAGAAATGTTTCATTCGACCAAGTATCTCACCTTGGGGCGCTCCGGTCCTATTTGTGAGAAAGAATGATAGTTCCCTTAGGATGTGTATAGATTACCGTCAGTTGAATAAGGTTACCATCAAGAACAAGTATCCTCTTCCGATTATTGATGATCTTTTTTCAATCAGCTTCAGGGTGCTTCATGTTTTTCTAAGACAGAGCTCATATCTGGCTACCATCAGTTGAAAGTAAGGGAATGTGATATTCCAAAGATAGCATTCATAACCCGTTATGGTCATTATGAGTTTCTGGTCATGTCCTTGGGTTTGACCAATGCACCTGTAGCGTTCATGGACCTTATAAATAGTTTTTCAAAACCTTATTTAGATATGTTTGTTATCGTCCTAATTGATGACGTACTAATCTATTCAAGGAATGAAGAAGATCATGCTAGCCATCTCAGAATAGTTCTTAAGACTTTAAAAGATAGAGAGTTTACTCCAAGTTCTCTAAGTGTGAGTTTTGGCTTAAGCTTGTGGCATTCTTAGGCCGCATTGTGTCTGGAGAGGGAATTAAAGTTGATACTCAGAAGATAGAGGCAGTGCAGAATTGGCCTAGACCCACATTTCCAACTGATATTAGGAGTTTCTTGGGTTTGGCTGAATTTATAGAGGGTTTGTCGAGGGATTTTTATCTATTTCATCTCATTTGACCAAGTTAACTCAGAAGACAGTGAGGTTTTAATGGTCTGAAGCATATGAGAAAAGTTTTTAGGAATTGAAAAAAAGTTGTCTACTGCCCCAATTTTGACCTTACCAGAAGGTACGCAAGGCTTTGTTATCTATTGTGATGCGTCTAGAGTTTGTTTGGGTTGCGTGTTAATGCAGAATGGCAAAGTCATAGCTTATGCCTCCAAACAGTTGAAAGTTATGAGAAGAATTACCCAACCCATGACTTAGAGTTGGCTGCCGTAGTATTTCTTTAAAGATATGTCGTCATTATTTGTATGGTGTTCATGTTGATGTATTCACTAATCACAAGAGTCTTCAATATGTGTTCACTCAGAAAGATCTTAATCTCAGACAAAGGAGGAGGTTAGAATTACTCAAGGATTATAATATGAGTATTCTTTACCGCCCAGGTAAGGCTAATGTTGTTGCTGATGCTTTAAGCAGGTTTTCTATGGGTAGTACTGCCCATGTTGAGGAGGAAAAGAGAGAGTTAGCGAAAGATGTTCATAGACTTGCATGTTTAGGAGTCCGACTAATGGATTCCACAGAAGGAGGAGTAGTGGTGATGAATGGGGCTGAATCTTCATTAGTGTCAGAAGTGAAAGAAAAGCAAGACCAAGATCCAATTTTGCTTGAATTGAAGGCAAATGTTCATAAGCAAAAAGTATTAGCTTTTGAATAAGAGGGAGATGATGTACTGAAATATCAAGGTAGATTGTATGTACCAATGGTGGATGGACTCCAAGAGTGGATCATGGAGGAAGCTCATAGCTCCAGATATTCCATTCATCCGGGTTCCACAAAGATGTATCGTGAATTGAGAGAGGTGTATTAGTGGAATATCATGAAGAAGGGCATTGCAAAATTTATTGTTAAGTGTCCGAATTGCCAACAAGTTAAAGTAGAGCACCAAAGACCTGGTGGTTTGGCTCAAAATATAGAACTTCCGGAATGGAAGTAGGAGATGATTAATATGAACTTCATCACAGGTTTACCAATGTCTCGCAGTCAGCATGATTCTATTTGTGTGACTGTCGACAGAATGACAAAATCAGCCCATTTTTTGCCGGTAAAGACTACTCATTCGACAGAAGATTATGCTAAGTTGTATCTTCAAGAGGTGGTAATACTTCATGGAGTTCCGGTCTCCATTATTTCAGACAGAGGTGCGTAATTTACTGCACAGTTTTGGAAGTCATTCCAAAAAGGCTTGGGTTCAAAAGTGAACTTAAGTACTGCCTTTCATCCTCAGACAGATGGGCAAGCAGAGCACACTATTCAGACCTTAGAAGATATGTTAAGGGGTTGTGTGATTGATTTCAAAGGGAATTAGGATGATCACCTACCTCTTATTGAGTTTGCTCACAACAATAGTTACCACTCGAGCATCCAAATGGCTACTTATGAAGCTCTTTATGGGAGAAGATGTAAATCTCCTATTGGATGGTTTGAAGTTGGTGAAGCAGGGTTGATAGGACCAGATTTGGTTCATCAAGCTATGGAGAAGGTGAAAGTGATTCAAGAGAGGTTGAAAACGGCGCAGAGTCGTCAGAAATCCTACACTGATGTTAGGAGAAAGGAGTTAGAGTTTGAAGTAGATGATTGGGTATATCTTAAAGTTTCACCCATGAAAGGTGTTATGAGATTTGGTAATAAGGGAAAGCTTAGTCCCCGGTATATTGGCCCTTACAGAATATCGAAAAGGGTAGGTAATGTAGCTTATGAGTTGGAGCTACCACAAGAGCCGCGGTTCATCCGGTGTTTCACATCTCTATGTTGAAGAAGTGCATGGACGATTCTTCATTGATCATTCCAATTGAAGATATTGGGATCAAGGATAGTTTATCTTATGAAGAGATTCCAATTCAAATTCTAGAATGCCAAGTTCGCAAGTTGAGAACAAAAGTAGTAGCATCAGTCAAAGTCCTTTGGAGGAACCAATTTGTTGAAGAAGCTACTTAGGAAGCTGAGGAGGATATGACGAAGAGATATCCACATCTCTTCGATTTTGGAGAACTTCCGAATTAAGGTACTAATCCTTTCTTAGTATTTATTTATAAATTGGCATGTTGTTTTGCATTTGCTTGTAGGTGCTTGAACTGAATGTTGCATGTTACACCTTTAGCGTACTAAGAGTAATCTCATTCGAGGACGAATGTTACCAAGGGGAGATATTGTAACATCTCTCAATTTGAAATAACTAGGAAGAACCTAATAATTGGAAATAGTCATTTTTGGAAAGAATGATAATCTGGAAATTTTGTTAAGTTAGAATGAGTTGAGTTTTGGTCAACTTCAAACGGACATAACTTCTATCTCAGGATGAGTTAGGTGTACTTTCAAATAGGGTAGGATAGATGTTGGAATTATCTTTCCAATTCCGCTAAATCTTTACTATTCCGAGTTCGTATGAGTGAGTTATGTCCTTTGGAAGTTGGGTTATTCGAATAAGAAAAATCTAAAACCGGATTTTAGAAGGGTAGTTTGGTCTTTTCCTTACCCAACTTAATTAATTCATTTTTAGGAGTTTAATTGGGGTAAATTCAGATTTTAATCAGTTTAGAAAAAGTGAATATCACGCTAGGGCTTGGAGAAGAGAGAAAAGAGGAGAAAGGAGAAGAGAAAGCAAGATTTGTTAAGATCGTCGAGTTTAGCTTGTGGATCTCGTCAAGGGGTGATCTCTACAATGTATGTGAGATCACATAGTGTTGGGTTAGTTCACCCACGCGCCAATCATAATTTATTTCAGCGAATTTAAGTTCTTGAAAGCTTAGAAATAGAGTTCTTGATGGGTTTATTGAAGTTCTATTAAATTATTGATTTGTTGAAATCGTTGATGAATTGTTTGATCCGAATCCATGATTTTAGGTTTGATTTTGAGTAGAATCTAATGTACTTTGAACATTTAATCGATTCTAAGTGTTTGGGGAAAGAACCCATGGAGTTTAGAGCTGGAAAACAAAGAAGAAATTTCGTCGGTCGAAAGCTGGACATGCCTCTGCGTCACGGACCCACTCCCCAGAATTGAGAAAAATCGTTTCACGTCGCGGAGCGGTCACAGACCATTCTGCCTCAAAAGTTGTTTTAAAAACCAAAAATTAAATATGTCTCCGCATCGCAGACCCACCCTCAAATATTGATTTTTGGTCTTTTCTTGTTTTTATCCATCTAAAATCATTCCTAAACATCATAGATCTTTTCAATCACAATTCACAATCCTTGAGTCGATAATTCAATTCAAGGACTAGTTAAGAGTCAAGTTAAGAGCTGTTAAGATCGAAGTCAAGAGAAGTTCTTAGAGTCTTCCAAATGTCTTTTCCAAATGTTTTAACTTTGTTTTAAGAACTAAATTTCAAGTTGAGTGTAGAGTAAAGATTAAAGCTTGAAGTTCATTTCTTCAAAAGTATATGGGGACTATGTACTCCCAAAGAGTTTAAAATATTTTCATATTTAAACAAGAAAGGAAACCTCGATTTCAAAAGAGCCTTCGGGATAGTTTTCAGAAAAGAGTAAATGCTTTCATAACTAAGCAAGAGGGGAAACTTTGATTTCCAAGATAGCATATGAGCTAAGTTTTTGAACAATTATCTCAAATCACATAAAGAAATATGTTTTTAAACATAAAGAGCTAGTATCATATTTTGGGAGTAGTATTGTGCACCGATATGGGGGAGCGTTTAGAGAACCCATAGCTCCTATAAACCATGTAGACATCATGGGTAAAAAAGGTTCATACTTTTTAGATGAATCCTTTAATGTTTTTTAGCATAGACTAGTGGATCCACTTAGTGAGTTAGGTCCTATACACCCGGCAAGGTATAGGATGGTCCTTGGCAGCGTGAGGTAAAGTGTTGTATCATCACTATAACTCTTAAGTGATGGTTGTCGGTTAGAGAAACTCCCACAACAGTATTTTGTATTTTTATATACATTAGTTTATTTGTATTTTTACATACATCTCAGAGTTATATGTATCGTTGCATACACACAGAGTTGATATCATGTTTTAAACAGTTTTTATTTATATTGCACTTGTTTTTAAACTGCTTTATATTGAAATAAGTTCAGTTATATTGAGTTGCGTTGAGCCAGGTAAGAAGTTCCTTTCAGATTCTTTTCTAGCTTAAGTTGTGTTTAGCATTCCAACTCGCATACTCGTGTATTCAATGTACTGATGTTAGTTGACCTGCATCATCTTATGATGCAGACGCAGGTAACCAAGATCAGCATCCAACGCATCGTTGATCCAGTTGAGCTTCAGACTTGTTGATGAGCCTCCTTGCATTCCGGAGGATCCCTTTTTTTATTACTTTATCATTTTATTTCATTAGGATGTTGTGGGTCTGTTCTGACATCCATCTCAATTGTTTTAGAGGCTTCATAGATAGTGAATCAGATGTTAGTTCATTCGTCATCATTTTGTTATTGGCTTATGTTCAGATTTGAGTTGCCATTTTGGCTAAGTTAAATGTTTATTATTAAAACATTATGAGTTCAGTTTGAGACATGTTGAGTTATCTTGTATTTGGATTCTCTTTCTTATGTCTAAGTCTTCCGCTGAGTAAGTAAGTCAGGCCAAGGGTTCGATTGGGGCCAGCAATGGTTCTCGAGTGCCAGTCTCATCCAGGGTGTAGGCTCGGGGTATGACATTAATGTTCATTTCCATCTTGAAAAAAATGGAGCCACTAAAAGTCAGAAGATGTCAACAGCAATTGCGATATGTTTTAGGTGGAATGTGGGTGCCAGAACCTCATTTGTTGCGAGAAAGACCCATTTGTTGCACTATTCATCAACCTGAGCAAATTGCTCGCAAGAATGGTTGGCCCAGGGGAAGTGACGATGAATATGATATTCGTTGTGAATTATGTAGTTAAATTTCTGCCTTATACCATTGTGTGGTATTAATTAAATTGCCATATGTGGCAACATATGTACATAACTTGCAAATTCATGGTGAAAAAGGTTGCTTTTTTTGTGTTTTGTACTGATTTTTGAATTTGTCCTTTATAAAATGTTTAATCTAAAAATATTTGTTTTTTTTCATAGTGTTCTCATTTTGACCATCCTTGAAATGTCATTTGTGGCAACATATGCACGTTCTGTTAGATAAATTGTTAAATTTTTACGGTAGAAATTGCAACAGACATGTCATATGTGGCAACATATGTATATTCTAAAATGTACTTTTTGGGGTTAATTCAAATTAATTGTCACCTAAGGCAACATGTAATGGATCATGGTCTAATTCAAATATTAAGTACTTGATATTTTACCCTTTTTTCAAAATATTAAGTACTTGCATTTGAAAAGTCAAAAGTGCCTCTTCGTGTTCAGAAATCCTTTCATTTAATTTTCTCCAAGATGGGAAGGAATAAGAAAAAATCTTCATAAATGACTAGGAGTAAAAAAAACTACATTGAATCTCTTCCAAGGAAACTACTAATTGATATCGTTGAAAGGATTGCTTCCTACTCCTTCAAAGATTTAATGAATGTTAAATTAAGGTATGTATGTATTAATCGATTTTCGCTCTTTAATTTGATTTGATTTCTCAGTTTCAGGGTCCTCAATCAAGTCGTTAGTGAACCTTTTGTATATCAAAAGGTAACATTAATCGACTTTACTGAATATATATGGCCGTGTAACCCTTGGTCATTTGTTCTAAAATGAACTTCTTTCCTGGAAATGTGCAAATCATCGGGGAATTTAGAAGCCTTATACAGAAAAGGTGTGGTAATTTATATTGTTCTTCGCATGTATTCATGTTTTTATCAATGTATTTTGCCTTTTAAATGTGTTATTGATTCCGTAGGTTGATTATTTCCACCATAGCCATTCAAATGCATTGGGAATGCTTAATCAAGCAACAGATGGAGGTGACATTGGTGCATCATATGCGCTTGCCATAATTTCAATCTTCAAGGGAGGTGAATCCATGAGAGAAGGCTTAATGTTCATTGCCAAAATGAGAAAAACGGAGTCACTAAAACTCAGAAGATGTCGACAGAAGTTGCGATATATTTTATTCAGAAGGGTGCCAGAACCTCATTTGTTGGGAGAAAGACCAATTTGTTGCACTGTTCATCAATTCTATCACGGTCGTTGTGAATTATGTAGTTGTGATTTAGAAATAGATGAAGTAGTTAAATTTCTACATTAATTAAATTGTCATGTGTGGCAACATATATACATTTCTTGCAAACTCATGGGAAAAAAGTGATCTTTTTGTGTTTTGTAATGATTTTTGAATTTGTTCTTTATAAAATGTTTAATCTAAAAAAATTTGCATTCTGTATATGCTTAGTGTTCTCATTTGATCCAATTTGACATTTTTCCATTGCTAAATCGCTTAATTTATCGATTAACACATCCTTGAAGTGTCATTTGTGGCAACATATGCACGTTCTGTTAGATAAATTGTTGAATTTTTCAGCAGAAATCGCAACAGACATGTCATATGTGGCAAAATATGTATATCCTAAATTGTGTTTTTTGGGGTTAATTCAATTAAATTGTCACCTAATTCAACAAGTAACACTAATATATAATCCTACAATATGTCTAAGTACCAAATTATGGTCTAATACAACAACCTTCATTCAGTTCTATCAATTATTTTTACAAAGAATATCATACCGCTGGTTCATCATACAATGACAAAGTAACTCCATATGATAGTTATATAACACCCTTGTAAATCATTGTTCAAAGTGTTATAACATATTTTTATTGCTTAATTATGGTCCAATGTACTAAAATTTGGTCCAATTTGACATTTTTTCATTGCTAAATCGCTCAATTTATCGATTAACCCATCCATGAAGTGTCATCTGTGGCAACATATACACGTTCTGTTGGATAAATTGTTGAATTTTCTAGTAGAAATCGCAACAGATATGTCATATGTGGCAACATATGTATATCGTAAAATGTGTTTTTTGGGGTTAATTCAATTAAATTGTCACGTAATTCAATATGTAACACTAATATATAGTCCTACAATATGTCTAAGTGCAAAATTATGGTCTAATACAACAACCTTCATTTAATTCTATCAATTATTTTTACAAAGACTATCATACCACTAGTTCATCATATAATGACTAAGTAACTCCATATGATAGTTATATAACACCCTTGTAAATCGTTGTTCCAAGTGTTATAACATATTTTTATTTCTTAATTATGGTCCAATGTACTAAAATTTTGTCCAATTTGACATTTTTCCATTGCTAAATCACTCAATTTATCGATTAACCCATCATTGAAGTGTCATCTGTGGCAACATATGCACGTTCTGTTGGATAAATTGTTGAATTTTCCAGCAGAAATCGCAACAGACATGTCATATGTGGCAACATGTGTATATCGTAAAATGTGCTTTTTGGGGTTAATTCAATTAAAGAGTCACCTAATTCAACATGTAACACTAATATATAGTCCTACATGTCTAAGTACAAAATTATGGTCTAATACAACAACCTTCATTCAATTCTATCATTTATTTTTACAAAGACTATCATACCACTAGTTCATCATACAATGACCAAGTAACTCCATATGATAGTTATACAACACCCTTGTAAATCATTGTTCAAAGTGTTATAACTTATTTTTATTGCTTAATTATGGTCCAATGTACTAAAATTTGATCCAATTTTACATTCTCCATTGCTAAATCGCTCAAGTTATCGATTAACTCATCCATGAAATGTCATCTGTGGTAACATATGCACGTTCTGTTGGATAAATTGTTGAATTTTCCTTCTGCTACAGACATGGCATATGTGGCAACATATGTATATCTTAAATTGTCACCTAATTCAACATGTAATGTAACAGATCATTCTAGAATACTCCACTAACACACACTCCACTCACTCTCACTCATTATAAAAGGGTTAATTAGGGTTCTCTTAATTCACAAAAAAAATCTCTCATTTTTTTTATTTTCTTTCCTTTATTCTTTCTCATCTCCTCCTCTCACACTCAAATTTCTCTGAGAAGATGTTACCACCTTGGACAAATTTAAGTCTCTGCATGCTCTTGTTGTGGGTGATCAACTTAATTATGTTGTTCTCAGTTAATATGATGTCTTCTTCAAGTGTGTTCTTAGTGCATGAGTGATGGTCGTTGTTTGTTTTTGTCGAATTTTGTCTAATGGAGGGTAGCTTCATCATTTGGTATGTCTTCTTACTTTATATATAACATACTATCGAATTTTGTCTAATGGAGGATTGATAACTATGGTTGTTTGTTTTTCTGTAGGTGGTCTTATGACAGAGTGCATGGGTAACTCTGATCCACCACCCTTCAAGAAAGAATAGTGATACCCCTTTAGGTTTAACCGCTCAATGTTTTTTTTGTTGGCGTTAATGCCTTGTAAATATGGATATGTAGCCTAGCCTAGCATGTTACTATATCAACTATCAATGACATGTTTATGTTTATGTTTAATGTTTTTCAAGTTATGTGCTTGAATTCCTCTCTATTAATGGTGATACTACTTGCATGTACACATAATTGACATATATTGCAACAACTTAAAAAATGTAAGTACTTTATAAAAGTTATAGGCAAGCCCAACCTCTAAAACTGGCCCAATCGGCCTATTATTTCATTTCTAGAAGGGATATATATATATATATATAATTAGGGTTTTCATTTTCATTTCAAGAATAGGGTTTTTATTTTATTCCTCACCGCTTTGGTTTCTCTCCGCTTCGCGCTTTCTCTCTCTCTCTCTTCGCATGAATCTCAGATCTCTGGAGTGCATGGGATATAATGATGTTTTTTTTCATCAGTCTTTTTTCTGTTAGTCTTTTCTGTTCTTTGTTTTTTAACACGCAACTAATTTGATTGGCCTTTGGTTAAACCAAATCTCAACACTGTCATGTATTGTCAAATCAATGAAACCATTAATTTTGCAACATAGTGGTTCGGTAAGAATGAGTTCTTTAAATATAGATTAGTATTCTAGATCAAATGAATGATTTTTGTTTGTTTTTGTTACTTTTGATATAATGTCAAATGCAATATTGAATCGAATTTGTAATGATGAAAATGATCCCATGTTGAGTGTGAAAATCTATTGCAAACATGGAGACTTACTTTCAATGCAAACTTTATGGTCGAAAGACAATCCAGCTCGAAGATTTTGATCTTGTCCACGCTATCGTGTATGTACATTTCTACATCTTAGTCTGGAGACTTCTCTTTATTTTATTTTTTTTAATTTAAATTTCTTTATGGTGTGTATTTTAGGAGAATTCATGCAGCTTCTTTAGATGGAGGGATCGTGAAGATGTTGATATACGATCTAAGTTCATTATTTTATGATTGGCGAACAGAATTAAGGAGTTGGAAATTGATGATGAAAGTCATATTAAAAGAAGTAACAAATGGGTGATGAAGGAGAAGAAGAAGACCAAATGTTGTAACAACTGGAAGCTAATCTTCTTGTTGTTTGTTGTGTTTTATTTTTATTTTTAAGCATTACCAAGAAGAATACTATGGAGGATGGAAAATTCTTATGTAGTTGTGTACAATCATTAAAATTATCATAGTTGGGGAAATAAATAAACGTGTTTTGCACTCCCGTTCCAACTTTTTACTTGTTCTTAACATAACATATGAGTCAAATGTCGCAACATATGAGTCAAATATTGCTACATATCACCCATCTTTAGTAACATGTGACTCAAATTTTGCTACAAATGACCCATATGTTGCTACATCTGAGACATATGTTGCTACAAATGAGTCAAATATTGCTACATATCACCCTTATGTAGCAATGTTTGACCATGTGTCTCAAATTTTGCCACAGATGACCCATGTGTTGCTACATATGAGACATATGTTGCTACAAATGACTTATATGTTGCTACAAATGCCTCACAAATGCCTCAAATGTTGCTACATATCACCCTTATGTAGCAACGTTTGACCATTTGAGGCATATGTTACTACAGATGACCCATATGTTGCTACATATGAGACATATGTTGCTACAGATGATTTATTTGTTGCTACAGATGCCTCAAATGTTGTTACATATCACCCTTATGTAGAAACGTTTGACCATTTGAGACATATGTTGCTACAGATGACCCATATGTTGCTACATATGAGACATATTTTGCTACAAATGACTTATATGTTGCTACATATCACCCTTATGTAACAATATTTGATTAAGTACTTGCTTTTAATATAATATCGCATACTATGTACTTGCTCTCAATATAAGATAACATAACATA
Source organism: Solanum stenotomum (assembly GCF_019186545.1). NCBI lineage: Eukaryota > Viridiplantae > Streptophyta > Magnoliopsida > Solanales > Solanaceae > Solanum > Solanum stenotomum. Next base: position 27,811,715 of record NC_064290.1, on the reverse strand, counting down.
AGTGATAAAATAAAACATTGTCATTAATTACAAACACATTGTCAAGGCTCCAAGCTCCTAAATACTATCCCAACAGCCCAAATTCATTGCATTCGGCCAACTGTATTGTCACACAACAGGGTTTGGGGAGGTTGAATTATTTTCCTGGTAATCAAATGCTCAATAAATGCAAGCGAATATGACCCGCACGCGGCTTTAGTGTCATTTGTTACCATGGGTTCCAATTGACCTTCAAATTCCCATGGTTCATTGAGGAACTTATTTGGCAAATGCTTCATTATTTCACTTTGCTTCAACAATTTTGGCAGCAACTCGAACACGGGTTGTATGAATGTAAAAAACTTGGCATGTTCCATACCCATCAGCTGGCAGTCATAAACATTCATGCGACCCTCGTGCAAGAGGATCTCAAGAGTCACAAAATGAGTTTTGTTCAGGTTTATGACTGTCAAAATCCTTTTTGCACCAATTCAATCCATGCCTCCAGGATATGGTCTAATGCCCCTGACATAGTTAATCATATCTTCATTCCATTCAAACTCATTAATTAACTGTGTAAAGCTTCTGCCACCAACTGTTGTTGCCTCCTCGCTCATTTTGTCATATCTTTGTTTGAAGTTGGAATAGAAGTTGAGATCCAGGATTTTATTTGTGGAATCATAGTACTCAGGGTATCTCACATGACTCTCCCCCGTGAGGCTAAGAATTTCATTAATATACTGAAATAAAAAATAATATTAAAGAGTAAAAAAGAGTAATCATTGAAAAGATAAAACAAACGAACATTATAAATTCAAGGTACTAGTAGAGAAAAATTACACAGTCTTCCCACCAAATTTTCATGCTTGTCATGGTCCTGAAATCTTCTCCACTAAAAAAATGTATGTCATATTGAGCAAGCAGATTCTTTCCTCATATGTTGACACATATAGGCATCTGTAGCAACATTTGTGTCACATGTTGCAACAAATGGATCATCTGTAGTAACATATGAGTTATCTGTAGCAACATTTTTGTCACATGTTGCAACAGATGGATCATCTGTAGCAACATATGAGTCATCTATAGCAACATTTGGGTCACAGTTGCTACAGATTAGTGATATGTTGCAACATATATGAGTGTAATATAATAATAACTTACTACATCATGAGGAGGGTTATAAAGATCAGGAGGATTTTTGACAATTTTTATTTTTGTTCTCAACCATCTCAATATCCTTGGAGATGAAATCTCTTCTTCTGCAGTTACTTGATGCCTTAAATGAGGAATGACTTCAAATGCCCAAGCCTATAAAAAAGAAAAACATGTCACAAATCAAATGTTGAATTATTTAATAAAATATAAAAAGATTAAGAACAATTATGTTTACCATGAAAGCCTATGGAAAGCCAAATAAGTTATTGATCTTTGGAGATAAAGGTCTTAACAAGTAGTCGACAGCTAATTCGTAGCTGTAGTTGTTGAAAGCCTCAATATCTTCAGAGTACTTCACCAATTTAAGGGCTATGTTGTTGTTGACATCTTTGACCAAAAGTACATTATGTACAAATCAAAGTAAGCACAATGACTTTTTGTACTTCTTTGGTGTATCCTTGTCAATCAACAAAAATATCAAATGGGGATTTTTGAAGCTTGTGCCAACAAAGGACACCAAGTCCTGCTCTTCAGTTGACTGCTCCTTACTTGTTTATGCTTCTCCTTTCTTTCGTCTCCGTGGTTGTTTTTTGACTGTGAATTCAGGGATTTTCTCAGAAGGATAATGGCATTTTAACCATGTAACTATGGCAAACTATCTTTTGCCAAAGAAGAGTGGCATGCCACAATAATTAATCAACACCTCATCCTTCTTTTCAGTAGTTCATAGACCATAGTCATTTGAAAACGTGCATTATTATTTTCTGGCAAATCAAGATATTGACCAAAATAATTATTTCTAAAAAAAATCTTCCAAACCATTTGTCTTGAGTATGGTCTTGAATAAGTCGAAAGATTTTTCCATTGCTAACCTTAAAATGCTATCACCAGTAGCATTAGGCTGAAAATAAACAGGAAATGCTATCACAGTTTTGATCCTATCTTCATCCTCAACTTAATTTTTTTCTTGTTCTTCTTCCTCAACTTCATTTTTGTTTCCTTCTTCTTCCTCAACTTCTTTTTGTTTTCCTTTATCTTCATCAACTTAATTTATTTTTTCTTCTTCTTCCTCAACTACTTCTTTATTTTTTCCTTCTTCTTCCTCAACTTCTTTTTGTTTTCCTTTATCTTCCTCAACTTCTTTTTTATTTCCCTCTTCTTCCTCAACTTCTTTTTTTCCTTCTTCTTCCTCAACTTCTTCTGCTCTTTCTCCATCATTATCAACTTCATTTTTTTCTTCTTCTCTTTCTTCATATTCTTTTTGAGAAAATTTTGATTCTACTTGAGAAAAAGAAATTGCTTCAGATGCAAGTTCTTCTAAAAGAGTGGTAGTCGATTTTTCAATCTTCTTCCTACAAGTTTTAGTCATACGCCTCTTTGGGATCTTTGTGTCAGTTGTTTCTTTGTTAATACAATTTTTCTTTTGACATGAGACATTATATTTGTATCTGCAACCACAAAAATCAAATATTTCTTAACAAAAATAACAACAGCCAAACACAACAACACAACACAACAAGGCAAACACAACACAAACAATAAATACGATTCAATACCACACATGAACCAACTAACAAACAACAAAACCCTCCCTAAACCCTAAGCAACCAACTAAAAATTAAGCTTTTTGAAATCATATAATATTTCAAAAGGAATAACAGCCCAACCATCCTACAAACAAATAAGTGATAAAACCACTAAAAGCGTCCTGATTTAATACTAGTAAGTATTTCAAAACCCTAATTAAATTTTACCTGAGAAGATATCAAGATAAACTAGAAATGATGAGGGCAACAACGCCTTGTTGTAGAAGAGGATCGCAACAGATTACCACTGATGTTGTAGAAAATATTAAAACAACAACCTTGATCTGTGAAGGAATAATGGAACGAGAGAAAAGAAAGAAGAGAAAAGAAAATGGAAATTAGTAAAAATAAATTAAATTTGGAATATGAAACGACCTTTTATAGAGGAGAGGAGAGAGGGAAAAATGAAGGGACGATTGTTTTAAACCTTTTTAATTTTTATTTTTTTGAATTTTGACAATTCAAAGTGTGACATATGTTGCCACATATATCCTTTCTATTGGGGCACATGCAGATAATTTTGTGGTATTTTTTACAACAGAGGTTATATATCTTGTCACAAACACCACATTTCTTCCTTTCCATCATAATTGACATTTGTTCCAACAAGATAAAAATAATATTAATAATCATTAATATTAATATTATCAGCAAAAATGAATAATTGGTGACAATATAATATTGCCACATATCTCCTTTCTGTGACATATGTTACCACATATCTTCTTTCTGTGATAGATGTTGCCACATATATCCTTTCTGTTGGGGCACATGTAGATAATTTTGTGGTTTTTTTACAACAGAGGTTATATATGTTGCCACAGACACCACATTTCTTCCTTTCCATCATAATTGACATTTGTTCCAACAAAATAATAATAATAATAATAATAATAATAATAATAATAATCATCATTAATATTAATATTATCAGCAAAAATGACCACTTCACCAATTATTTTATACAACTTATCAACAAAAAGGTAATTCACAATGGTATACATAACCATCAATCTAATCAATAGTGGTAACCACAACATTTTCATCGAACTTTATTTTTTTAGGTCTAGGCCTATGTGGGTCTTCATTGTTACTAACATAGCCACTCCGAGCCTTTAAAATCTCATAATTCCATAGGAGTGAAGCATACTCATGCGAAGGGTTTCAGAACTAATTCCATAAGATGGTACTTGTAGCCCATCACTCAAAAACTCAGCGTATGCAGCAACAAAAAGTCCACAATCTCTGCATGGTATATCATCAATTAGAAAATATAATAACATCACATTTCAATAGTGGTAAGACAAAAAAAATAATGTGATACTTACAGACTATTGCTTTCTTGTTGGGCAATACCAGTAACATGTATGACTTCGAATGAGTGAAATTTGTTCTTTCCTTGGTAAGATTCAAGAACTGACTCTGTAGGATTCAAGGTACTTTGGCAACAATGTAGACAACTTTTGAATCTCGGAGCACAATTTTCTGTTAGTCCTAGATGAGGACATCGAATCATACACCTTTATGCACAGTTCCTTCAATACAACGACTGGCAAGACCCAATGAAACTCCCCATTACAATTTACATGGACATTAACTTAAGTTGTGAGGTGCCAAGGTAGTCCACCAGGTATACCAAACCCTTTGATAGTGCCAACAATTTTATTCTCATATTCAGGAACATCACTGGCATTTTCAATGTATATTTTGAAAAAACAATTAGTAGTAGTATATCGATATTTAGAATGACTCTATTGCTTCGACTTCTTCCACAAATAGTATAAAATGACATCCACATGTTGCACAGATTCATCGACAAGTGTATTTCTGTATCAATTTATTTGTATGTATTCATGTCTTAATCAAAAGATAAAAGTGGGCATGGGCTTACCTCATCAGTCCAACACTTATTGGGTTGAGACATTACGTAGAACTAGTCCTTCTTCTTTGGAAATGCAACTACAAAATCAAGTTGTTTGAACTCAAGATTCGAGCAATTGGCTAAGTAGTGATCGTCCTTGTCTCTTCTGCAATTGTGTAATCATTATAAATAAATATTTAGTGGACAACAAGAAGAAATACTAATAATAGTTGAACGACTTTACTTTTTTGCATGATGCTTGTAAAGACCCTCGTTTATCCATTGCGCGAAGGATGACATTAGTTCAGTTGGACCCTTGTCGTCAATGTTAAAACCTTCAAATGGATATTGTTCCTTTACATCACAATTGACGACTTCGACTTTCTTCTCTTTCTTTTTCTCTTTCTCTTTCGCTTTCTTTTTCACTTTCTCCTTCTCCTTCTCCTTCTCCTTCTCCTTCTCTTTCTCCTTCTCCTTCTCTTTCTCCTTCTCCTCCTCCCCCTTCTCCTGCTCCTTCTCCCCCTCTTCCTCCTTCTCCTTGCCTTTTGGGTTTGAGTGTGATACTGGAGCAGTAGTCATTGATTTTTTTTCTTTCACTAATTATAGATAGTGATTGGGAAATAGATTTTTTCAACCTCCTACACTTCAAAGGTTGTGAAATCTTCTTGGATGTATGGACATCAATATTATAAGTCATTTCCTTAAAAATATCAGTGGGTTCTTTAACACGACTAATAAAATAATCATGTTGCTGCTCATATTCTTCGCATAGACAAAAAGAGCATTTCATGTTAGAAGAGGAAGCAACACCAATAAAAGATTGACTTGTTGTCACGGATGAAGCTTCTTGTATCATTTCATCTACAAGGTAAATAAAAAAACATTGAGAGTTTACAATTGATTATAAAATAATAATGGGTAGCAATTTATACTTATGTTGACACAGATGGATATTTTGTTGCCACATATGTACCTTATGTTGCCACGAATGAATCTTCTGTGGCCACAAATGAATCTTTATGTGCCACAGATGAATCTTCTATTACTACAGATGACCATTTTGTTTCCCTAACACATATATGATATGTTCCAACATATGACAACTCTATTGGAATATATACCAACATATCACTAAAATGTAGCAACATACGACACATCTTTCAACAAATGAACTATATGTTGGACAACTGAACAAGACTATATTTCTACAATCATATGAACAAAATGATCAAAAAAAAAACAGCAAAAGCAACAAAAAATGATTTTTCACTGAATGTTAACAATACATATACATTTTCTCAAAATTGGAGCTTTTTTGGGTTTGTTGATTTTCTTTCAAAAACGATAAATAATAGGTACCATTACACCATTATTCAATTTTCACATCTATAGAACAATTTATTGTTCATTAACCTAAGAAAAAAACTTAGTATTGTTTGAAAATTGTAAAATCTTTCAAAAAAATTGACTTACCCATTTTAAGTCGAACACAATCTTCAGTTCAGAAAGAGGAGAGAGTCACGGCCGGAGAAGATAAGATAATGGAGGAGAATATTTGTTTTGATAGTCGGATTTTCGGATTTTCTAAGGAAGAAGAAGAGGAGAAGAGAGAACGTTGGGAGAAGAAGAAGAGAAAATTCTATTTTCTTTTAATTTTTTTAAAATGGTTTGGATAGAATTATAAAAGTTAAAAAATGAAGTGTTTTTTTTGTATTTTATAAAAGATTAGAAAGTTTTGAAAATGTTAATTTGGTCTCAAATTTACTTAATTACATTTTAAAGTGAATTTGACCCTTTCTTGGTCAAAGTGTCACCAAAAACAAAATCCAAACTTAATTGACACCTTTCATTTAATGTTCTCTAGAAAGTTTTGAAAATGTTAATTTGATTCCAAATTAACTTAATTACTTTTTTAAGTGGATTTGACCATTTCTTGGTCAAAGTGTCACCAAAAACCATTTAATTTTCTCTTGAAACTATCCATTTTGCGTACAAAGAAAGATTAAATGACGCTACATCCGACGGTACAGAAGAAATAAATATGGTTTTGTGTCCATTTGTTCTTTCTTTCGATTATACTTCTGATGGAAACTGAAAAGGCCATAGATGCACAAGTAATCCTTTTTCTGCTTTCATCATATGGTTAGCTTTTTAAGCTTATTTACTGTTAGTTCATCTTCTTATTTTTGATTTCTACTGAAATGCTTCAATTTTTTTTATAGCTGTTAGGAGTAGTATTTCCATGTTGCGTTCTTCTCTTCTTGGTTACTGCAGAGAAAGATTGCCTACATTTCTTGGTGGGTGTTTTAGCTGATATGTTTCAGCTTGTTAGCTGCTACTCTTTTATTTGTTTCTCTCTTATTTATTTTTATGGGTTTTTTGTGTTGAGTTTTACATTAAAGATCTTATCCGGTGCTTGTTGATTTTTTTTGGAAATTCTGGGGCAGAATATTTACTCATTCACATCTACACTTTAAACTCTTGATTTTTTTATACCTGAAAAGAAAGGCAGAACATTTAGACAAAATGGGTTGCTTATTAGGAAAAGATCAATAAGTAGAAGATACCTTATTCTGCTTTTGTTTGTTGATCAAGTCCTTCCATTCAACAAGCTTTTCAGATTCTCGTATATTTCTCTTAGTTTGCGACAAATTGCACCGTTGCTATGACGTTATAGCCAATCTATTTCCTTTTTTTTTTCTTGCAATAACCTTTGACTGGATCGAGAGGTACTCAATCAACTGAACAATTTTTGGGTTTAGTAGCTTGCATACGGTTATGAACTTGTTTCTCTTTTATAGTTTCAAACTATTGCCTATAGGCTATAAAATCCAAAATTGTCGAAATAAAGAAACTTGGTGTTTTAATATATATCAGAATAGTTAATGAGATGAATTGTCAAATCAATATGTTGTTATTTTATGATGCCACCTATCACACTAATCTAAAACAAAAGTAAAGTTCGGAAAATAATCAACATACTTGCTCAAAAGAGTAAAACATCATGACCTACCCTCGGGAGTTGGCTCTTGAATCGAGTTCGAGATTCGAGAATCAAGAGTCAGATCTAGGATTAGTATCGGGAATCAAGACCCGAGACTAAGTTAGGATGGAAAGTTGAGGTGTGAGGTTCAAAATAATTTGGGAAATGTTTTCCTTACTGTTTTTAAGAGAAAATAAGTTGATTTGGAAAACATTTAAGCCAACCAAACATGAGAAAATTGGAAAACATTTTCTGGAATATCAAACACACCGTTAGAGTAACTGGTTATCACTCAAGAAAACCATTGAATATCTTGGTTGATACTGGCAGCTCTCATAACTTCATAGATCCTGACTTGGTTAAAAGCTTGGGGTGTCAGAGTCAGACGAAGGTTACTATATTACAAATGGTGTGTACAGCTAATGGCAATATGATGAAGGTGGATAGAGTGTGTCAGATCACTTGGCTCTTGCAAGGAGCTGAATTCTGTGCTGAGTTCCTCTTGCTACCATTGGGGTCTTGTGGTGTAGTTCTAGGAGTGCAATGATTGTTGGCGCAGGGAGATATCAAAATGAACTTTAGCAAACTCATTATGGAGTTTTGGTACAAAGGCAGGAAGCATGTACTTAGAGGAGCAGGCAAGCAAATCTCATCTGCTGGAGCTAGTAAACTAGAAAGATTTCAGGTAACCAATCTAAGTTATGTCTGATTCAACTCATTCCTAGGTGTCCCGAATTACTTGCATTAGAAACTAAATACCTTCTAAGAAGGACTCTAGAATTGGAGAATTATTGAAGGAGTTAGGGGGGTTGTTTACTGAACCTACTCAATTGGCATCATCTAAAGGAGTGTTTGATTATAGAATTATCTTACAAACTGGTACTGAACCTCTTAATAAGGTATCCTTCTGTTAAAAAGGATTTCATTGAGAATCTTGTACAACAGATGCTAGACCAAGGCGTTGTTCAACCTAGTAGCAGCCCATTTGCCTCACCTGTTGTGTTGGTTGGCAAAAATGATGGATCATAGAGATTTTGTGTGGACTATAGGGATCTTAACAAGCACACTGTTAAGAAAAAATTTCCTATAACCATGTAGAGGATCTTCTAGATGAACTCGGGGGGTTCAAAGATCTTCTCAAAAATAGACCTTAAGGGTAGGGTACCATCAGTTATGGATGAGTCAGGAAGATATACCAAAAACAACATTAGGACACATTCTGGTCGTTTTAAATATTTAGTAATGCCATTTGGCTTGTCAAATGCTCTTTCTACCTTCCAAGGTGTATGTTGTGGTCTTCTTTGATGATTTTCTGATTTATAATCAGACCATTGAGGAACATTTGCTCCACCTCAAGGATGTGTTTGTAGAAATGAAGATGCATCAGTTGTTGGCCAAATTTAAGTAACTGTTTCTTTGGAGTAAACAAGATTGAATATCTAGGCCATTTCATCACCAAAGATGGAGTTTCAACAGGCTCTCAAAGGATTATTGTTGTTCAGAATTGGCCACTTCCAATAACTATCAAACAACTGAGAGGGTTCATTGGGTTAGCAGGGTACTACAGAAGATTCATCCAGGGGTTTGGCATCATTAGTAAACCACTAACTGATCTTTTGAAGAAAGATAGTTGCAATTGTCACCAACTACATCTGCATTTAAATAGCTAAAGTTAGCTTTGTCTAAAGCTCCTGTTTTGGCCCTACTAGATGTTAGCAAGACTTTTGTGGCGGAGACTGATGCTAGTGGCTTTGGCATATGGGTTGTCTTGATGCAACAAGGACACCCTATTGCATATATTAGCAACGCACTATCATCTAGACATGCATCTATGTTTATTTAAGATAGAGAACTTTTGGCTATTGTAAATGCAGTTTCTAAGTGGTCTCAGTACTTGGAAAAGATTTATCATAAGGACTGATCAGAAGGCTCTGAAGTTCTTGATGGAACTGAATTTTCATACCAACTCTCAATTGATGTGGTTAACTAATCTTATGCCTTTTGATTAAAAAAAGAACAAACAATAAAGCAGCTGGTGCATTGTCTAGAGTATCTGGTGCTGAGTTGTTACCCTTGGTTATCTCAAATACTAGTTTTGGATTACTGCAGGGTATAGAAGATGATTGGACAACTGATGTAGAGTTGAAAGGGTTGATTGAAAAGCTTCAGGCTGATCCACACGCTCAGTCTCAATTTTCTTGGCATCAGAATCAGTTAAGGAGGAAGGGCAGACTAGTTGTGGGCAAAGGAAAACAGCTGAAGCAAGATATTATGACCTTGTGGCATGCTACATGCCAAGGTGGTCATTATGGGAATGAGGAATGACGTTAAGGCTTTTGTACAAAAGTGTGATGTTTGTCAAAGGAATAAAGTTGATCTAGCTGCTTACCCTAGTTTCTTACAACCACTACCTGTTCCTGATGTAGTGTGGTCTCAGATCAACATGGATTTTATTGATGGATTGCCTAAATCGCATGGTCATGACTCATGAAGTAATCGTAGTAGTAGTTGATAAACTAAGTAAGTATGCCCATTTTATTCCTCGGAAGCATCCTTATACTAGTCAGTCAATTGCCAAAGTCTTCAAGGGCTTTATAATAAGGTTACATGGTCTACCTGAAAAGGATTATTGTGTTCCTCAGTACCTTTTGACAAGAGTTGTTTTCCCTGGAAGGTGTCCAGCTGAACATGTCATCAGCCTATCACCCCAGAGTGATGGCCAAGCTAAACAAGTCCTTAATAGGTGCCTGGAAACCTATTTAAGAGGTTTTTGTGCTGAGGATGCTAAGGGCTGGTATGATTGTTTGTCTGTGGCCGAATATTGGTATAATTCTTGCTATCATTCTGCTATTGACAGTACACCTTGTGAGGCCCTCTATGGTCGAGCTCCTCCATTGCACTTACCTTACCTCCCAGAAGAGTTCTCATTTGCTGAAGTAGATAGCACTCTCCTCAATAGAGAGTTGTAGTTACAGTTGTTGAGGCATCATCTGATGAGAGCACACCTGAGAATGAAACAATAGGCTGACCATCATAAAGTGACGAGTTCTGTTGTTGGTGATTGGGTCCACTTTAAGGTTCAGCCTTGTAAAGAAGTTAGTGTATCCACTCAGCCTCAACACAAGCTTGTTGCTAAGTACTATGGGCCTTCCCAAATTGTCACGAAGGTTGGCTCGGTAGCATATACTCTATTGTTTTCTGAAACAGTAATGATACACCCTACTGTCCATGTTTCTCTTTTGAAAAGGTGCTTTGAGGTACCCCTCAAATTATCTACCCACTTCTGCTGATGTTGCCATCCCCAATTGCTCAGATGCTGAAGCTATACTACAGAGTACAGACAAGAATGGTCAAGTGAGGAAGTAAGGCAGTGGCACAAGTCTTAGTGAAGTGGAAAGACTTATCAGCTGATACTACCACTTGGGAATACTCTTTTGTTCTTAAGACCAAGTTTCATACATTTGATCCTTGAGGACAAGGATCTCATGATGGGGGGAGTACGGTTATCAGATAATTGGAAGGAAGCTAAATCAGTTGGACGAGTCAACAAAAGCAGTTAGGAAGTTTTGGCGGGGAAGTTAGTTGTGAACAGTAGCAGTCCTAGAGTTAGTTGATAACATAATTAAAATTAGTTAGCAACAAAATTGATTCATTCCATGTATTATATTCTGCTATAAGTACATGTAGATTTCATTTGAGATATAGAATATACACTTTACATTTGACTAGTACAGATTCTCTCAATCTTCATCTTCTTTCTTTCATCAGATTAGGTTATCTTCTCGAATTTCCTCTATGAATTCTTGAATTAACCATCTGACTCCTCAAGTTATACGTAACTCCTGCTATTTTGATGACAAATGTGAGAAATATATATGGGAAAAATATTATTGAATTGTTGTTCTAATAATTACATAGAGAACCCTATTTATAGACACTATATAATACAATTCCTTACCAAATAGGAGACTATAAACTATTCCTAGTTTGTGTAGGATTGTGTTTTCCTATTCTATTCTAACACTCCCCCTCAATCTGGTGCATACAAATTATATGTACCTAGCTTGTTACAAATGCAGTTAATACGAGGACCGGTAAGAGACTTGGTGAAGATATCTGCAAGTTGATCATTTGACTTTACAAATTTGGTAACAATATCTCCTGAGAGTATCTTTTCTCTTACAAAGTGACAATCAATCTCAATGTGCTTAGTCCTCTCATGAAACACTGGATTTGATGCGATATGAAGGGCCGCTTGATTATCACACACAAGTTCCATATGACCGGTTTCTCCAAACTTCAGTTCTCCAAGCAACGGTTTGATCCAAACTAGCTCACAAGTTGCTACAGCCATTGCTCGATATTCTGCTTCTGCATTGGATCGAGCAACCACACTTTGTTTCTTACTCTTCCATGACACCAAATTACCTCCAACTAAGACACAATATCCGGATGTAGAACGTCTATCAAAGGGTGATCCTGCCCAATCAGCGACTGTATATCCGGTGATATGCTCATGACCTTGATCCTCGAAGAGTAGTCCTTTACTAGGAGCTGACTTTATATATCGCAGAATACGAACAACTGCATCCCAATGACTATCACAAGGAGAAGTCATAAACTGACTTACAACACTCGCAGGAAAAGAGATGTCCGGTCTAGTAACAGTGAGGTAATTCAACTTTCCAACCAACCGTCTATACCTTTCAGGATTACTGAGTTGCTCCCCCTGTCCTGGAAGGAGTTTAACATTCGGATCCATAGGAGTGTCAATGGGTTTACAACCCATCATTCTTGTCTCCTCAAGAATGTCTAAAGCATACTTGCATTGAGAAATAACAATACCTGATCTAGACTGAGCAACCTCAATACCAAGAAAATACTTCAATCTGCCAAGGTCTTTAGTTTGGAAATGCTGAAAGAGATACTGCTTCAAATTAGCGATACCAACTTGATCATTGCCGGTGATAACGATATCATCAACGTAAACAACCAAATAAATTCACAGATTTGGTGCTGAATGCCGATAAAACACAGAGTGATCAGCGCCACTACGAGTCATGCCAAACTTCTGAATTACTGTGCTGAACATTCCAAACCAAGCTCGAGGAGACTGTTTTAGACCATATAGTGACCGACGCAATCGACATACAAGGCTTCTAGACTCCCCCTGAGCAACAAAACCAGGTGGTTGCTCCATATAGACTTCTTCCTCAAGATTACCATGCAGAAAAGCATTCTTAATGTCGAACTGATGAAGAGGCCAATGACGAACGGCCGCCATAGATAGAAAAAGACGGACTGATGCTATTTTGGCCACAGGAGCGAAAGTGTCACTATAATCTAGCCCAAATATCTGAGTATACCCTTTAGCAACAAGGCGAGCCTTAAGCCGATCGACTTGACCATCTGGACCAATTTTGACCGCATAAACCCAACGACAACCAACAGTAGACTTACCTGTAGGAAGGGAGACAAGCTCCCAAGTACCACTCGAATGTAAAGCAGACATCTCATCAATCATAGCCTGCCTCCATCCAGAATGAGAAAGTGCTTCTCCTGTAGTCTTAGGGATGGAAATAGAGGACAAAGATGATACAAAGGCATAATGGGGTGAAGATAAACGATGATAACTCAAGAAAGTATAATGGGGATTAGTATTTCGAGTAGATCGTATACCTTATTGAAGTGCAATCAATTCGCTAGCAGGGGGCAAGGCCACAGTAGGAGCAGGGTCCGGCGCATGACATGAATCATTTGAGACTATTGCTGGACGAGGACGTCGATGATAAGTTAGGAGTGGTGGCACTATAACTGGAGATGGAGAAGATACCGTAGGTCCCTCAAAAGTTAGTACAGGTAAGACCTGAGATATTGGTAAGACCTTAGAGATATCAAGATGATCAGAAGATTTGTAGTAAGGTTGAGATTCAAAGAATGTTACATCGGCAGACATAAAATATCGGCGGAGATCATGTGAATAGCAACGATACCCTTTTTGAACTCGAGAGTAACCAAAAAGACACATTTAAGAGCACGAGGGGCTAATTTATCTTTTCCTGGGGCTAAGTTATGAACAAAGCATGTGCTCCCAAATACACGAGGAGGGATAGAATAGAGATGTGACTGTGGATATAGTATGGAATGTGGAACCTGATTCGAAATAAAAGATGAGGGCATTCTATTAATTAAATAGCAAGATGAAAGGACTGCATCACCCCAAAAACGCAACGGATCATGGGATTCAATGAGGAGAGTGCGAGCAGTCTCAATGAGATGCCTATTCTTTCTTTCTGCTACACCATTTTGTTGAGGAGTGTATGGACAAGATGTTTGGTGAATAATTCCTTGGTGAGACATAAACTCCTGAAACTGGGATGATAAGTATTCTAAGGCATTATCACTACGAAAAGTACGAATAGAAACACCAAACTGATTTTTTATTTCAGCAAAGAAACTTTTGAATATAGAAAATAACTCAGAACAATCTTTCATTAAGAAAACCCAAGTACATCTCGAATAATCATCAATGAAACTAACAAAATAGCGAAATTCTAAGGTGGAACTGACTCTACTAGGACCCCAAACATCAGAATGAACTAATGAAAAAATAAACTCTGAACGACCCTCAGTACCACGTGAAAATGTGGCACGAGTGTGTTTCCCAAGTTGACACGACTCACAATCTAATTTGGACAAACTAGATAAACTAGGCACCATTTGTGTCAGTTTAGATAGACTCAGATGTCCCAAACGTTTGTGAATGAGGTCCGGAGGATCTGTAATAGTGCATGTTGTGAAGGAATTTGAAGAGGTAAGATAGTAAAGGCCTTGTGATTCATGTCCTGTGCCAATCGTCTGTCCCGTACTGCGGTCCTGCATGAGAAAAAAATCATCAAAAAAGGTTATGCCACAATGTAGGGCACGTGTCAAACGACTAACAGATGCTAGATTAAAAGGGGAACCAGGGACATAAAGAACAAAGTCTAGAGTGACAGAAGATAAGGGTGTGGCTTTTCCAACCCCTTTTGGTTTTGTTTGTATCCCATTGGCCAAAGTAATAGCAGGAAGAGATTGTGAATAAACAATATCTGACAGAAGTGATTTGTTACCAGAAACATGATCAGAAGCGCCCGAGTCCATGACCCAGACCCATGAGTATTAGACTGTGAAACACAAGCAAAAGAATTACCCGCAACAACATCATGTTGAACAACCGAAGCTACTTGTGGAGACGTTTGCTTACTTGCTCGATATTGAAGGAACTCATAATATTCTGATTGAGCAATATGAGCATTATGGGATGGTCGATCAAGCGGAGTAACAAATACTTCTTGTGAAGATGTATGCTTACTTGCACGATTACGAAGGAACTCATTATATTCCTTTAGAGTAGCAGGATCATAACTGGGTGGTGGACCATGCAAATTATGACATATGTCACGAGTATGTCCAGACTTATGACAATAACTACACTTGGATCGAGGTTTTCCAAGACGACCTCCTCCTCGTCGATTCAACATAGATTGATATACTCGTTTTTCTATGGTTTGAGATGCGAGAGCAGAGGAATCATAGGTCGGTGATGAAACTACTTTGTGGCTGGGAGGTGCGGCAATACGAAGTAGACGAGAGAATAATTCATCAACTGTAGGAATTGTAGGACTAGCTAAAATCTGATCACGCACTGAATCATGGTCAGTAGAGAGTCCAGCAAGTGTAAGAACTAGAAACAACGTCTGTCTGTGTTCTTGTTGTTTGTCCACATTTGTAGTGATTGGCATCAACGTGTCAAATTCCTCCATGACTGATTGTACCTGACCCAAGTAAGTAGACATATCGGATTCTTGTTTCTTTAAGCTAGTCATTCTAGATATCACATCATAGAATCGAGATATATCATTAGTATATAAAGCACGAGCCTTTTCCCAAACTGAATAACATGTTTGTGATGAGCGAAACAAGGACATCAACTTGGAATCGATAGATCACCATAGGAGACTACATAATTGAGCATCAACCTTCTCCCATTGTGCTTTGACGCTATTATCTGTCTCACTAGCCTTTGCCTTTTCATCTACCACACAAATATTGTTGGTTAAGTGATCATGAACGCCTTGCCCCTTGCACCATAACTCAACCGAGGAAGCCCAGGCTAAATAGTTTGAGCTTCCCATTAATGGTTCTGAAGTGATCATAACACTTGAACTACCTATATTCTTGGAGCCAAAAATATCAATCCCTAAAGACATATTATGAATTTAGAGAGAGGAAAACAAAATAAAAAAATAAGGCTGGTCCTGGTCAGAATCTGAAAAAAAAAAAGGGTGCAGTCGCCGGAAATTAGGTCTGACTACCCGAAACTGGTCGGAATAAGAAAATAAATATACAGTCTGCCTCGGAATGGAGAGGCGACCTCAATGAAAAAAAAAATTGGTCGAAAAACTGGCCGGAACAGGTCTCACGCGTCGGCGCGTGGATCTGTCAACTCGCCGGAGAAATTCTTCCGGCGGCGCATGACGGAGCGTGTAGCACTGGT
Organism: Solanum stenotomum; assembly: GCF_019186545.1. Taxonomy (NCBI): domain Eukaryota; kingdom Viridiplantae; phylum Streptophyta; class Magnoliopsida; order Solanales; family Solanaceae; genus Solanum; species Solanum stenotomum. Next base: position 27,795,609 of record NC_064290.1, on the reverse strand, counting down.
TTCCGGCGGGGATAATTGGGGTTTGCTCGCCGGGAAGTTCCTCAGCTAGTGGTGGTGTTAATTTTTGAAAAACAGTGACGGAAAATATTAATTACCTGGACAGCCACTAGGTTACCGGAAAAAAACTGTGCGATTTTTTCTCTCACAATTGCTCTGATACCATGTGAGAAATATATATGGGAAAAATATTATTGAATTGTTGTTCTAATAATTACATAGAGAACCCTATTTATAGACACTCTATAATACAATTCCTTACCAAATAGGAGACTATAAACTATTCCTAGTTTGTGTAGGATTGTGTTTTCCTATTCTATTCTAACAACAAATGTACATGAAAATAGGTTAACATTTAAAAACTATCAACTAAGCAACTCGAGAACTAAAACAATAGCTTCTCAGTGTTAAGATGCCCCACATCGGTAAAGGGATGGGAATTTGGTCTCGTTATATGGACTTGGAGAAACCTCCCCTCATTAGCTAGCTTTTGGGGTTGAGTAAGACCCAAGCGCCATATCTTTACATGGTATCAGAGCCTCTACGATCTTGGTAGAGAATTAAAGAGCTTTCGCTGCCGGCGGGTGGCTATTACCCAGATATGCTGCCCGTCTGGCCAATGATTATGTTAACAAAAGTAGGTCAATGATATATGCATGAACCCCATATTCAAGGGAAGAAAACTCAGTCAGACAGGTCATTGTGCGTCAATTTTCGATGACTTTCTAGGGTTGTTTTGTGTCAACCCTATATCCATCGGTATTTGTGTAGCACCGTTCCATCTTTCCGGTGACTACTTTTTCATATTCAATTGTGTAGCACCGTACCATTATTCGGTGACTACTTTCTTATATCTAATTTGTGTAGCACCGTGCCATCATTCCGATGACTACTTTTTCATATTTAATTTGTGTAGCACCGTGCCATCATTTCGGTGACTACTTTTTTCAGATGTAATTTGTGTAGCACTGTGCTACCTTCCAGTGACTACCCTTTTTTTGCATATCTGATTTGTGTAGCACCATGCATCTATCCGGACTACTTTTCATATTTTATTTGCGTAGTACCATGGATTTTTTCGAACTACTTTTCATATATGAGTTGCATAGCACCGCGTGTCTTTTCGGTGACTCCTCAAATTTGATTTGCATAGTTCCATTCGTCTTTTCGGTGACTCCTCAAATATGATTAGCGTAGGGTTGTGCCATCATTCCGACCCGACCCATATTATTTCTCTTTTTCAATAGGGTCGTACCATCAATCTGACCTTTCCTATATAATTTCTATTTTCTAGTTGGGTCGTTCCATCATTCCGACCCTACCCATATAATTTTATTTCTTAGATTGTGACCACTTTCAACCATCAAATCTAATACTTTGGCGTATGAGCATGTTTCGACCAATTTTTCGGTGACTTTCCATTTAATATCGACTCATCTATTGATTCCAACGTGATCCATATACTTTATACTAGATTTTGAGCACTTTGTTGCCCAGGGGGAGTTTAGAAGCCTTGCATGTCAATTATGTGAGTCACTCCATGGTTTGAAACATTCTTTGCAAGTTTGGTTTGAGAAGTTCAACACTGTAATTTTATTACTCCGTGTTTAATCAGAATTATGTATCAAATTCAGTATTTCATGAGAAGATTAAGCACATTGAGATTGACTGACATTATGCATCAAATCCAGTATTTAATGAGAAGACAAGCACATTGAGATTGACTGTCAATTTTGTGAAGTCGACTGATCAACTTGCAGATATATCACCAAGCTCCTCATTGGTCCTCATATTAATTACATTTGTAACAAGCTAGATACATATGATTTGTATGCACTAGCTTGAGGGGGAGTGTTAGAATAGTAATAGGTATATACAATCCTATTAGAATAGGATTAAGTTTATACAATCTTATTAGAATAGGAATAGGTTTATACAATCCCATTTAGAATAGGAATAGTAAATAGTATCCTACTTGGTAAAGGATTGTATTCTAGTGTCTATAAATAGGGTCTCAATGTAATAATGTAGAAACAACAACAATCCAATAATATTCTTTCCTTATATTTCTCACATGGTATCAGAGTCAGACCCATCCAAATTTGTTGTTCACCGATGATGGCCCCATTTAGAAGTGTTCATGCTCCAATTGAGGTCTGGGCGTGCGGGGGAGTGTTAAGATGTCCCACATTGGTAGAGGGATGGGAATTTGGTCTCCTTATATGGACTTGGGCAAACCTCCCCTCATGAGCTAGCTTTTGGGGTTGAGTTAGGCCCAGGGGCCATATCTTTACACTTAGGATAGGTTCTCTTCATTGACAGTTGACTCTCATAAACAGAGGCGAATCAGGATCTCTAGAAGATGGGTGTGCTACCAAAAAATGGTAGAAAAAAAATTCATCAAGTGGGACTTGATTCTTGTATCTCTAGGTAAATAACTTATCTTCCAACCAAGTGTACCAGTAAGCCGTTTTGTAGTATGGGTGCCAGAAGGTAATATTAGATCATTTTTAAAATTGTACACATAAAATACGTAGTTTTGCAGAAAGACCATAGGATTCACGTGCACTGAAGTTGCCTACTAAATTCACCCTTGCTCACAAAGCACTCCTCTCAATGACTACTATTTGCTATGAATAAATCTTGATATGTCCACCTTCAATGACATCAATATGGTGCTTTATGTAGGAGAGGTAATGGTTGAAATCCTTGCCTTCTTGCTCCAAAACCTATGAACTTTGTCAAGAAATCCAATCCAATTTGACCTGGTTTTCATAAATGTTTCGATCTTCATGCGTGCCTTCTCCTAAATCCAAAGCTCTTTCCTTTTGTGCAATTATGGTAATGTTTCCTTGTTGAGTTTTTGTTCCTTGATCCACATGTTTATTCCATTAATGAAATTCCTCAAGAATCCTTCTCTCACGTGGAATTTGCTTTATGTTAACTGATCATGTCATCTCCAGTCCACTGCGAAAGACCTCGTTCCTTCACTTTGTACATAGTACTTCTGTAATCTAGTTCTTTCATAGACATGATAAGGGTCTGGTTTCAGTAGTTTTTCTATCGTAAACACTACCGGCTCCTTATTTGTGAAATGTTTAGACATTGGTTCTTGTATAGCTCAACACATGTCTTAAAGTAGAACTAGTAGTGCATCAAGCAACTCGTAATTTAAAATTTGTGACATGACTTGTCAATGTAATAAATATATTTTTGACAACGAGGGACTGAGTGGTCTAATGCAAATTTACATATTAGTTGTCTTCAATTTTGACAATTAATGTTCTTGTGTTGCACTTATCTTGTCATCCATAAATCAAAGTATATAACATATAATGGAACAATTCGAGTTCTTTTTGTTATGAAACTTTTGTATAGGAATTTTCAAGTTATGCAAGAATTAGGCTCCATTCAGATACTTGATTTCTTAAGCGAGACAGTTACAACTTTTGAAGATAAGCAATGAAGAGTAAATCGTTATCAAGAAATGGAAATTATGTTGAAAGGGGTATTGGGGAGGATGCTGCATTGAATAAATCAAACGTGGAGGTTGATTTTGGCAATTTGATATGGGTCCAGCTCAATGGTCAATCGTGGCTTGGTCAGGTATTAGAGAATTGGGATTCTCAATGATGCAATCAGTTTCAAATTTTCTGTTTTGTTATATATATCACAGCGCCCAGCTGTTTAAAACAGTATTTGGTAAGTTTTCTTGTCTCTACCTCTTTTCAACAGGTTGTTGATGAGATGGTTGTAGGTGGGAACAAAAAGCCCACAAAAAAGGTAGCTGGTGAAGTCCTTGTTCGGTTGTACGGGAGCTACACATAGTAAGAAAATCCAGCTCTTTTGTATCTGTTATTTTCAATTCCTATTTAAAGGTTCTACTTCATTTAAATCATTTGCAGTTTGTATGTGGATCCGATTAAATCTCAATTGGAATATGAGAAGGTGAGCTCGCCGTATATTCTAATGGTGAAACCTAATTTTCATAAATTGGAGTCTTCTGATATTTTTAACAACTTCATGTTGGATTTACAGATAATTGAGAGATACCATGGCAGTCTTGTTAACATACTAGGTGAAGCTCTAAAGCAGGTGAGGCTTTATTCTCTTTCTCCATTATGAGAATTTTATGTCAGTAGTTAGCATCTCTCAAGGAGTCTGTTACTTAGATTCTTGTGAGTAGTTTGTCCTATTCAAAGATGTTTTTGTTATAGGATCTTCTTCATCTCAAATCTGGTGCAATGAAGACGGAAGACATACAATCTAAGGGTTAGGTCCTTTAGCTCGTACTTCTCTTTGCTTTTCACAATAAAAAAACCTTGTTTTCTTAATCTTACTATTGAGTCTCCGCAGCAGCTTTAAAATATGGTTAAATACGTCCAAGAAAATTGGTAATCCATCTAATGCTACGAGCTTCATTTGATTTTGTTATTTAATTTGACATAATTGTAATGACGTCCAAAATAGCATTAGCTGAAAGCATAATCTTTTTAATTGCCACAAAGTTAAGACATTTTGTGTAATGGTCTTTTGAGTTAGTTTAGCATCTACACATGAGGCATCTGATATTATAGATAACTTTTTTTTTTTGCCTTTTCTATTGATTCTATTACACATGTATTTGTTGTACATTCTTGAATCTGTCTCTCGTAGTGCCAATTTTAAGAAACAAAACAGTGATAATGTAGTTTCTTGATCGATTTATCGCCAGAACTTTGGCATATCTTCTCTTCCTTAGAAAACCACTTTTGAAATCTTGAACCATCAAATATATAATAACTTCAAATTCTTAGCAATGTGGTAAGGTTGCCCATGTAAATAAGTCAACAGCAGATAGAGTATACTTTGGCTTAATCCCTTTGAGTTATTTTAGACTTTCCCATCTGTCTTTTTTTAAAAAAAAACTGGTAACATTTGTATTTCATATAGTACTTAGGTAGTACTGAAAAACCATATTTACAAAAGCAGAAAGGAAGTATAATCTATCCAAAAACTGAACAAAATCTAAATGGACCCTAAAAAATCTATGATTGACTTAGTTTCATTGGAGTAGACATTTGTACGCCAAAAGCAAAACAACAAAATACACTTAAACTTTACTTCCTGCAGGTTGTTGTTCCTATTCTCAAAACATCTATCGTTTCTCTCCCATCCATATAGTCCACCAAATACAAGCAGGGATCATCCTCCATCTTTCTTTGTTTGTAGCCCCAACTCCATCCATCTCCCAACTGAATAGAGTCTCATTAATCTTGCTAGGCATACTCCAAGATATGCCTCTAAGATTAAGGAAAATCTGCCACAACTGGTCAGTAAAGTTGCAATGTAAGAAGACATGTCTCACTGTCTCATTAGCCTTACCACACAAGGAACATCTGTTGCATAGAGAGATTCCTCTCTTGGCCACATTATCCTGTGTCAAAATTGCTTCATTGACTGGTAGTCATGTAAAGCATGCCACTTTGTGTGGCACTTTGATCCTCCAGATTTGCTTCCAAGGCCATTTGAAGTCTTGAATGCCACCAAGACTTATCTGTTTGTATCCTTCTTTCACCTTGTAACTACCTTTATTGTGCCCCTGCCACCATAAATAATCCTCACCCGTTTGTATACCTTGAAAATTTTCTAGAACCTTAAACAGATCAAGTAGTATTCTGGGAATTTCCCAGTCATTCAGATTTCTTGTAAGGATCAGATCCTAGCCTTGTTGTGTCCACATTTCAGCGACAGACTTCTGTTGGTGTTGATCTAATGTAAGATGTCAGGAAAACGATCTTTGAGGCTCATACCACCCATCCATTTATCAAACCAAAAACTGGTTTTTCTGCCATTTTGTACCTCAGTTGACTGATTACTGAGGAAAGGCCAAAATATTCTGATGAATTTCCAAAGGATAATCCCATAGGGGGTATTTACCTCTTTGGTTACCCATTTATTCAGCTCCTCATACTTGTTGTTGATCACCCTATACCATAGTGCTTGGCCCTCCTGATGGTACCTCCATAACCATTTCACCTTAAGAGCTTTGCTATGGTTTTTGAGATTCTTGATGCCTAATCCACCTTGCATCTTACTTCTGATGATGTTCTTCCACTTGACTAAGTGAAAGGCTTTTCTTTCCTTATTTCCTTGCCACAATAAGTTTCTTCTAATTTTGTCCAACATCTGAACTATTGATTGGGGAATATGGAAGATAGATAGCATATATGTAGGCAGAGCATCTAGAATAGAGTTTATCAGAGTTAATCTACCTCCCAAAGAGAGGTATTGTGATCTCCATTTGGCTAGTTTCTTTTCACATTTCTCCAATATTGGGTTCCAAATGTCTATGGATCCAGACTATGCCCTTGAAGGCATGCCCAAGTATACTAATGGCAGAGTACCTATCACTCCTCCCAAGGTCTGTGAGAGGTGTTCCATATCCGAAACCACATTAATTGGATACAAATGGCTTTTGTTCCAGTTTATATGTAGTCCAGATATGGCTTCAAAGTAGACTAGTATAAGTCTCAAAATCAGCAATTACTTCCCATGCAATAGTAAATAGTAGAGAAAGGAGAAACAATATACTTTTTAAAGAGAGAGAAGGAGCTTTGAATTGTGAGAAAGCAAAGGAGATGTCTATGTAATTGGCCCTAATACTATTACCAGAAAAGGGTCAAAAAAGCCCATAACGTATTTGAAGTAGTTTACATTCGTCCCCCTTCTACCTATTGGATCCCAATTGTCCTCAACGTTATTTTTTCTTTGAAACATGTAACTTTGTATATTACTACAACAGTACATAGACAAATTTCTAAAACCAAACCAAAACCAAACGAAAAAAATAACCGTCGGTTTGGTTATTGTCAGTTTGGTTCAGTATTTTTGGTTTTTCTGGTTTGAAAGTAATAAATATTTTGAGGACAACATATCTCGATGAACACCAACACTTAGTACATGAACAATCCACAAGAAAGTTACTGTGGATCTAATTAAGCAGTACTAGAGTTATTATTACACGAACAAAGTGTTGGGCTTGAGAAAATGGCAAAGTTATTGACTTAAGTTAATTAAATATTAACAAAATATTTATAATTTATTTATGAATAATATATAAATAATTATATAATTTATATATATAATTTCTTGGGTTGGTTTGGTTATTTTTGCGATTTTTTTAGTAAAACCAACACCAAAACCAAACCAAATAGTATCATTTTTCAAAATTTAAAACCAAACCTATCCTAACCAAACCAAACCAAACCAAATATCCGTTTTTTAATCGGTTTGGTTCGAATTGCGGTTCAGTTTGGTTTTTTAACCATAATCATGAACAACCCTAGCTGAATTTGATGAACTTATCGTAAATATGGCTCAGTACTACTAACTAAATTGGTGGTTTTGGTTTTAACCAACAATCGATCCAAACCAAACCATGAACACCCCTAAATCCAACTATCTGATCCTAAATTGAGTCTAGTACATCAATTAGGGAGATAGTGTCATTGGAGTATAATTGATTACACCAAAAACACAGTAGCAACAAACAATTAAGCTCGGCTTTTTGCATACTATTTTCTATACTATTAAAACATCTGGAATTCCCCTCCTTCCATATTGCCCACCAAATGCTAGCAAGGACAATTCTCCATATCTCTCTGCTCTCCATCTCTCTCTACTCTTAGACTACACTCCAACTTCTTTCCAACTCCGAATGGCTTCAACGATCTTGCCGTCCATGACCCATGACATACCCTTGAGATTTAGGAATAGTCTTCAGAGCTAGTTAGTTACTCTGCAGTGTAGAAAAGATGGTTAACTGTCTTAGCAGTTTCCCCACATAATAGGCACCTTGAGCACGGGGCACCAAAACTACTTCTTTAGCCACTAACCACACAAAACGTGATGCTTTGAGGGGTATTTTGGATTTCCAGATTCCTTTTCAAGGCCAGTTACCAGTCAACCGGTAGTTGTTCAACCAGTTATAAGCACAATTCACCTTGTAAATACCCTTTTTGTTTCCCTTTCACCATAAAGTATCCTAACGCCCCTCCAACCATTGAATGGAACTATGGTGTTGTGAATCTCCCAACCATTTAACTATCTTATAAAAATGAAGTTCCACCCTTGAGGAGACTAGTGATCAGCTATGGTCCTATGTTGGTGTCACACTAAGGTACTAATATCTGGAAACAATTTTTCTAGCCTGCTAGCCTCATGCTAGTGCATCTTTCTAGATTTCAGTTCTTTCCCCATTTGCCACTTTGATCCTTGTACTGTTTTTGGAAGCATCCCACAAGGATCTAATGGACCTCCATACACTTGCTCCATAAGGTGTAGTTACAGTTTTGGTCATCCATTAATCTTCCCCTTCATACTTTGCACTACTAACTTCCTTCCAGTAGGATTGATTTTCATTGCAAAACTTCCAGAACCATTTCATTCTGAGAGCCTTGCTTTGATTTTTCAAGTTCTTAATACCTAATCCCCCTTGTCTCTTACCCAGTGTTACATCATCCCATTTGACCAGGTTATAACTTTTTTTCTCATTGTTTCCCTGCCAGAAAAACTTTCTTCTGATTTTGTCCAATTTGTAACCCTTTGAGGAATTGGAAACACTGACATCATCATATAAGTTGGGAGGACATCAAGGACATAATTTATCAAAGTCAGTCTTCCACCTGTGAAGTCTGGACAGATATTGTGATTTCCACCTTGCTAGCTTCATCTCACACTTTTCTACAAACCTTGTTCCAAATCTAATAAGTCCGAGATTTAACCCCCAGAGACATCACTAAATATGTTGTTGGCAAAACAACTATTTCCCCACCCAGTATTGCATTAAGATATTCCATGTTTTGCACTTTATTGATAAGGTACAAATAAAGTTTCCTCCAATTAATGTGCAGACCAGATACCCCTAAAAAAACACTAAAATCACCCGTAAATTCTGGGTTGGCCATCCTCAGCATCACATAAAATAAGATTATCGTCTGCACATCTTTATCTCCATTTCTGCCAACCTCAAAACCACTCAACCATCCCCTCACCTTTGCAATTTTAATCATTCTATTCAGACCCTCCATAACAAGTAAAAACAAAAATGGAGATAAAGGGTCCCCCTATCTGAGTCCCCTTTGTGCACTGAAGAATCCAATAGGGAATCCATTTATGAGGATCGAAAACCTCACTGTGGAGATAAATTTTCTCATCTACTGGATCCACTTCATTCCAAAACCCATCCTCTCCGAAGTATTCATCGAGTATTCCTAATTCACATGATCATATGCCTTCTCCATGTCAAGCTTACATAGGATTCATGACTTCTTTTGTTTCTGTCTAGAGTCCACAGTCTCATTAGCAATTATTACTACATCCACAATTTGCCTACCTTTGATGAAAGCCATCTGCTAAGAATCCACAAGTTTGGTCATGACCGCTTTCATTCTATGTTAGAACTTTGGCGAACAGTTTGTAGATGTTTCCAATCAAGCTAATAGCCTGAAGTCTTTCAGTTCTTTTGCACCTTGCTTTTTAGGAATCAAGGTTATGAAGGTGACATTCAAACTCTTTTCAAAAACATTCTGATCATAGAAGTTTCGAAAAGCTTTCATGATATCACCCTTCACCAGCTCCCAACAATTAATGAAGAAACCCATAGTGAAGCCATCAGGCCAAGGGATTTATTGATTGCACACATCTTCAAATAGGTCAAAACTTCTTTTTCTCAAAATTTCTTTGTAAATGCACTTTCTCCTCCTCAGTAAGTGTGGGACAATTGTTGTTCCTGAAAGCAAGCCTCCTACTATTTGTTTCAATGTACAACTTGTAATATTTTACGATTTTCCCTTTTATTCCTGTAGGATCCTGAGATAGTTCCCCTTCTATTACTAGTTGATCGATTTTATTGTATCTTTTGTGAGCATTGACCATTTTGTGAAAGAACTTGGTGTTCCTATCCCCTTCCTTGAGCCATAGTGATCTAGATTTTTGCCTCCATGAGATCTCATTTTTTAAAAACTCCGCATACTCTAGTAAAGTTGAATCCTTGCTTGAAATCTCCCACTCTGATAATCCTTTGCCCATCATGATCTCATCAAACTCGAACAATTTTTTAAGAACTATCCTTTTAGATATTGATTCCCTTGTTCACTCATGCTCCAATCCTTAAGTTTGGTTTTTAGAGCCTCAAGTTTTGAGGCAAGAATGAAGTCAGGTCTCTCGGAGAAGTTGAGAGAACGCCACCAGTGACTGATTTTACCAGTGAACCCTTCTGTGCCAAGCCACCAGTATTCAAACTTAAGTAGTTCTTGTTTTGGTCCATACACCCCCTTGTCATAGGATTGTGGTCTGATATGAGCCTCTGTAAGGCATTTTGCCTTATGTTAATGAAGTTGCCATCCCACTCTTCTGATATCAATATTCTATCAATTATAGAGGCTGCCTCAGTATTGTCCCCTTTGCACCACGTGTAATTGTTGTCTTCTAGTTGTAGGTCTATTAATTTTAGGTCTTCAATAACAACTTGAATGAATGCCTATAGACTTGAGCTAGAGAGAAAACACCCTATTCAATCTAGTTCTTCACTTCCAATACTCTACTCCAATGGGACAACTTCCTTTGCCTTGATGACTATTGCTCTGTAGTCTGTAGAAACCTCTTTCATATTTGATGCAATATCTGTGTCAATTCTGCCTTGTAACGATCCTTTTATAAACATGGAATAAGTAGGTCGTTGCTATGCAACCTAGAATTTTTGGGCAAGGGAATTACCATCCTTATAAGATACAATTTACTTAAGAAGGGTCCTTGCAGGATTCTCTTATGTGGTGCATCTTCGCTTACCTGATAAATGCTCAATTGTCCTATATTTCAAGGCATAGGCGGTCGTATGCAAAACAATACCCAACTTTAGAGGTCGGAGTCGAACCACAAGGATTAGAAGATGGGATCACCTTCAATTGAATATGGATACTTCTTTCATGATAAACATATTCTTGATTTTCATTGAAGCTCATCAATTTTAATAGAGGCATGCCAACGTGGATGCTATTGCTTTCCAATAAAACATCAAACATTGCTTGAATAGATAGACTATCCCTTGCTCATATCATTAAATTTTGATAATCTCATCCCTGACTCAAACCCATAGAGTAAATTTCAACAAGTCCTCACTATTGAGTCTTACCCAACTCTATTTTGCTTTCTCAAGCCAAAATGGTGTTCGATAGCTCAATCAATGTTTGCAACCATTGATTTTAGATTTAAACTTCAAGACAACAATAGATCCATGACATACAATCAATTTTAGAACCGATTAGTCAATACTAACGTTGGCAACTAGACCGAACCGGTAGAACATGACCGGTTTTACCGGTACTGGTATCGGAATCGGTCCTCGTTAACGGGAGGAATTACCTGAACAGGTTTTATCGGAACTTTTCGGAAGTTCCGACCTGGTCCTATACCTACCAGTTTGGAACCGGTACCGAAACCGGGTCCAACCGGTTTGGATGTTCGGTAATTTTTTTAATAACTTATTAATTGGTACTTTATATTATTATAAAATATATTATTAATTATTATATTTTAATATTATTTAAATAAATATATAGTTATATTATTTAATTTATCATAAAAACAATTAATTAAATTATTAAATATTTATTAACTTAATCTTTTAACTTTTTATAAAACTTCAATTTCAAACTTTAAAGTTAAAAAGCTAAAACTTTAAATGTTAAACATTAAACATTTTGTAAACTTTAAACTTTAAATTTAAATTCAATTTAAACTTTAAACTTGTCACAAGTCGTGATGGCACCTATGTTCCCAACCGATAAATAAGTCAACCCAATACTTTTACCAATTCAATTCAATATTTAAAGTAGAAAGATAAGCAGCAACATAATATCCGAACACTAAGTCATTTATAAATATGAAGTGCGGAAACCTAAAATACCACCCCAAGATTTAGTGTCATAAGTACAAGAGTTTCTAAAGTCAATACAAGTCTAACAAGTCTAAACATAAGAAATATCCTATCAGAATACCAACACGACCTAGTAAATAGAGATAGAGGAAGGTATGAGCCGCAGAATATCCAAGCAACTCACCACAACTCCAAGATAATCCAAACTCGGACTTAAGCTCCAAGAAATGCGCTCAAATTCGAATACAATCTGCACCACAAAAGAGTGCAACAAGTGTAGTATGAGTACGAAACCACGTGTACCCAGTATATCTCATAGACCGACAACGAAGAAGTAGTGACAGGAGTATATAAGAAAATAATTATTTAATTTTACAAGTCCACCTTATACTTATCAACCAAGTTTCCATCAAAAAGGGATAATCAATGTCACATAATGTCCAACATCAATAAAGCACATACTCAAACAAAAATGAAGGATGTAATGCAATGCAAAGTGACACCATGAAAAGATATGCCTCAAATGCCCAGTACTCTCTCAACCGTATATACATGATACTCCTTGAAAATACATCGAGAGTTCATGACCCATAGGGGACTCGCGAGGTCCATATACCGACACAGACTATATCCACGTGTTTGTGCGGATAATCTCAACGCACTATCATAAATTAAAAAAATTGCCAACACGGATGATCTCCACGTGCCCAATTTATAATCATAACCAATCACTTGCACGGACGATCTCCACGTGCCCAAATTATAATCATAACTCGATCTCAACACGGACTATTTCCACGTGTTAGACCTTTACTCATACTCAATCTCATGTCAATGCATGTGCACAATATGATATCAATCAAAGGGGATGATGCAACATCTCAATAAATCAAATGTCGCTATGACATATAATCACCTCAATTATCACAATTATAAGGGTTTAGTAAGGAAACACAACCATACAAAAGAAATCAAGTCACTAAATACATCAGCAAATGCCCATATGCTTTGGCATTCTCGAATTACAGTCTATCATATTATAGTAATAAACTTTCCCTTTAATAACACCGGTACTCGTACCAATGCCCGTCACACCATTGGTGCGAGACCCCCATATTTCGCCCTTACTCATTGTCTATTCTATTTTTAATCTTTAATTAGAAAAATGTCCTTCAACGAAGTCTGAAAGTCTTAACATACCTTGAATGCCGAACACATGCCACAAATCCTTAAGATTTTTCCTTCCTTTTTCTCAAAGCTTCAGAACGTTCCCAATCTACCAATTATGCAATATATGCAAGCACACAAGTTCATAGACACCCATATTATTGTATGTCTATCCTAGACCCACAAACTCACTCATATCTCTTAACCAAACTCCTAATTTTGATATAATTTATATGTCAAAAATCATATTTGCTAAATTTCAAGCCTAGGGTTAAGCCTCAATCTCTCCAAATATCCAAAAATTCAATGTTAACCATTTAATATACACCTAATAATTAATTACCTATTTCAATATATTAAAACTTGAATTATATTTAATGTGATATCCAAAATTAAACCTGAAATCGGATTAACTTTGACTGCGAATCAGTGTGCAAGCTAACCCATATTATACGGACTAACTCATCAGAATCTAATGTGTGAAACCAACAATTGTACTGCAAACACCAATTGAAAACTTAACAAATTCGCAACTCAATTCTATGTAATATGTTATTACCACTGATTAACAAAACCAATTATCAATCAATGACATGATGATCTGTCTCCCCCTCTTAGGTTGATACAATGAAAAGTGACAAAAATTCCATTTTCTAAAAAGAATTGAACTGCTACTAGTTTGTTTCTCACTTCAATATCAATAATCAATAAAATAATAATATTAATAACAATCTCATTCACTTTGACTTAGGACACCAACATACTTTATATAGAATTGAGAACGATGAGAATTACTTCTATTCACCTGACCAGCGTTTTCCTCTCGTAGTAAGTTTCTGCCCCTCTCTTTAATTTTCTTCTCTAAAATAATTATGTATAAAACCTACTTACTTATTTTTAATAAATATGGGCCAAATGGTATAAGCTATTTGGCCCATTAACTATTCAGATATATTAATTATTTAATAAGTATTCATCAACTAATTACTCGTAGTTATCGAATAGTTCAAAACTTTCATTTAAAATTCTATGGGAAGATTCAAAATAGTCCTAGTGCTCAAAATGACTTAACGGGTTGTTACAAAACTTTAAAGTTTAATTCTATATTAGGCTAATATTAAAATAGTTGAAAATTAAATTTATAAAATGACTTGCATTAAATATAAGAGACTATCTTAAAAGAAAATCAAGGTGAATAGCCGTATATTTATTCAAATAAATAAATTGTTCAAATACAAATACTAGAAAGAGTACCTAATCTACGCAGTCACCTTCTAGGAAGGGTTCTGTTTGAACTATGTATTGAATATTATACTAATAATTGAATTTTTTTAAAATTCTTTTCGTAAATTTTGTATCATTTCAAAAGAAACATTATTTAGAACTTGTATTTTGTCGTTCTTCCTCCATTGCTTCTATGCCATCATCATTATGATCACCAAATATTTCATCTATTTCGTCTTCTATTTGACTACTTAATTGTGGCAGTCCAGTATTTCTTCTTTCGGCATTGACCCAATCTCTAAACAATTAATGAATATCGATGATTTCCAATCATAAATCTTGTTGCGCTGAAGGCTTGCTCCGAAGCGACTGATGATGCTTGAATTGCTAGCACATCTTGAACAACCCTACCAAGGTTTGGAAATTATTTTTCACGATTCTTCCACCATACTAATAGTTGGGCCTGAGGTTGTCCTTGATCATTCCTAATCTTTTCCCGTGTCTGATTAAAATATAAATCAAAATCATTATTGATAGAGGATTCAAGACCAAGATAATCATCCATAAACTCATCTAAATCATCATTTTAGGCATACGAGATGGAGATTCAACTATTGGAACATTTTTTTTTCTATAGCTTTATATATATTATATAAATCTCTAGCTTTTGTTATTATGCTTCTTTTACAATCTTCAACTCTAGGAGTTTCATCAACTTTAATTTCTAAATTTGCATAAATTTTTTCAACCATTCTTTCAACACCTTTTAATTTGTAATTTGGGTTGAATAAAGTAGCAATCAAATAGATTTGAGGAGGGAAAAAATATTTTTTAAACTTTTCAATCATAAAAATAAGTGATTCTTTAAACTGATCTTTTCCTTTATATTTTACAAATTCATATGAAATAGCACAAATATTTACTAACACAAAAGAAATAGTTGGATAATATTGATCAGAAATAACATTTGTTGCTTTATAAGAAACACTTAAAAAATCAATAAGTTATTTTGTATTTTCCCAATCTTCATACCTAATTCTTAAATTTTGGTCCGCATTATGAGCATTAAAAAAACTAATTGTATCGGTTCTTGATAAACATAAGCAACTTCAAGCATTTCAAATAAAGAATCTCATCTAGTGCATACTTCTTTTAGAACTTTAAATTCTGTAATTCTAGCTTTAAAAATCCAATTACAAGCAATTCTAATTTTTTCACAAGAAATTCCAATTTGAGAAATACCATCTTTAACTACCAAATTATAAACATGTGCAACACACTTAATATCAATTGAACAAAGTCTAGATTTTAAATAATCAATTGCTTTTAAATTATTAGAAGCATTATCTAAAGTGACAATCATTATTTTATCACATATTCCATAAAATTGTAAAATAGTGCCTATTTTTGAGGCTATATAAGAACTAGTTTTAGTTTCTTCAACCTATTTATAGCCTAATATTCATTTTTGCATGTTCCATTCATGGTCAATCCAATGGATAGTAACAGTAAAATACTCATTACCATTAGGACTACGTCCCATATCTGAAGTAATAGATAATCTACCATCATAATAAACAACGAAAAAAATGACTATTCTTTATTTTTTAAAACATATCACTTTTAATTGTCATTTTTTTAAAAAGTGATACAATTGTGTTCCAAGAAATACAATTAAAAGTGATCTTTTTAAATATCATAAAGAATATTTTCATTTTCTTTGTTGTTTATTTGTTTATTATGATGGTAGATTATCTATTACTTCTGATATAAGACGTAGTTCTAATGGTAATGATTATTTTATTGTTACTGTCCATTGGATTGACCATGAATAAAACATGCAAAAATGAATATTAGGCTATAAATATGTTGAAGAAACTAAAATTGGTTCTTATACAGCCTCAAAAATAGGCATTATTTTACAATTTTATGGAATATGTGATAAAATAATGAGCGTCATTTTAGATAATGCTTCTAATAATTTAAAAGCAATTGATTATTTAAAATCTAGGCTGTCCAATTGATAATGATTCTTTCATATTAAGTGTGCTGCACATGTTTATAATTTGGTAGTAAAAGATGGTATTTCTCAATTTGGAATTTCTTGTGAAAAAATTAGAATTGCTTGTAATTGAATTTTTAAAGCTAGAATTACAGAATTTTAAAATCGTTGTAATGAATGTGGACTTGTATATAGAAAAGTTCCAAAAGAAGTTTGCACTAGATGAAAATCTTTATTTGAAGTTGCTTATGTTTATATAGAGACGATACAATTAGTTTTTAATGCTCATAATGCGGACCCAAATTTCAGAATTGGCTTTGAAGATTGGGAAAATACAAAAGAACTTATTGGTTTTTTAAGTGTTTTTTATGAAGCAACAAATGCTATTTCTGCTCAATATTATCCAACTATTTCTTCCGTTTTAGTAAAATATTTGTGTTATTTCATCTGAATTTGCAAAATATAAAGGAAAAGATCAGTTTAAAAAATCACTTGTTTTTATGATTGAAAAATTCAAAAAATATTTTTTCCCAATTCCTTAAATCTATTTGACTGCTACTTTATTAAACCCATATACAAATTAAAAGGTGTTGAAATTTTTTATGCAAATTTAGAAATTAAAGTTTTGATTAAACTCCTAGTGTTGAAGATTGTAAAAGAAGCATAATAACAAAAGCTAGAGATTTATATAATACATATAAAGCTATAGAAAAAAATGTTCCAATAGTTGTACCTTCATCTCTTAGCCCTAAAAATGATGATTTAGATGAGTTTATGGATGATTATCTTGGTCTTTAATCCTCTACAGATAATGATTTTGATTTATGTTTTAATCAAGCAGGGAAAAGATTAGGAATGATCAAGGACAACCTCAGGCTCAACTATTAGTATGATGGAAGAATCGTGAAAAATAATTTCCAAACCTTGGTAGGGTTGTTCGAGATGTGCTAGCGATTCAAGCATCATCGGTCGCTTCGGAGCAAGCCTTTAGCGCATCGAGATTTATGATTGGAGATCATCGATATTCATTAGCAAATGATAGTTTGGAAATATCAGTGTTGTTTAGAGATTGGGTCAATGTCGAAAGAAGAAATACTAGACTACCACAATTAAGTAGCCGAATAGATGAAATATTTGGTGATGATGACATGGAAGCAACGGAGGAAGAACGACAAATACAAGTTCCAAATAATGTTTCTTTCGAAATGATACAAAATTTACGAAAAAAACTCAATTAGGTACTCTTTCTAGTTTTTTTTATGTATTTGTTTATTTGAACTATTTTCCTTGATTTTCTTTTAAAATAGTCTCTTATATTTAACGTAAGTCATTTTATAAATTAATTTTCAACTATTTTAATATTAGCTTAATATAAAATTGAATTTTAAAGTTTACAAAATGTTTAACGTTTAAAGATTAAGTTAATAAATATTTAATAATTTAATTAAATGTTTTAATGAAAATTTAAATAATAAAACTATATATTTATTTAATAATATTAAAATGTAATAATTAATAATATATATTATATAATAATATAAAGTAAAAATTAATAAGTTATTAAAAAAATATTACTGAACGTCCGAACCGGTTGGATCCGGTTCCGGTATCGGTCCAAACCAGTAGCTATAGGACCGGGCTGGAACTTCCGAAAAGTTCCGGTAAAACTGGTTTCGGTAATTCCTCCCGTTAACGAGGACCGATTCTGGTACTGGTAAAATTGGTCTTGCCAGTTCGGTCCGGTTGCCAGCTTTAGTTCTCACAGGTGCATCTGCGCTGGAATTGGCGAGCTGCTGATCAATCATTGTACCATGCCAATTGCAGCGCCGGTACTGAGGCAACTTTGCTTCTTTCAGGCTAGCATTTAGCTGGTGAGACGCCTCCTGTGGGATTCCAGTTCCTTTCACTGGTGTGCTTAGTGATTTTTAGCTTCAAATCCATCAAACTTGCTTTTTCTAAAGTATGTCTGCATACAAGAGAATTAGGGCCTAATATCCCCTCAATTAGCATAAAAACATGGCAAAAATTCATGAAGTTGAGTCCAATGAGTCGGTAAAATACCAACTCATCATTACCTTAAATAGCCCTTCGTCCCTAGAACTGGTTTTCCTGCTCCTGTCCTGTGGGTGAGCCTGGTTCTCATAAACAATTTGTCATTCATCAAAATGCTACACATGAATCAGGTATATAACCTAGGCTTCCTAACAGGTGATTTGAAATTTACCTTGTTGGGGAGTTGTGTGGAAGCTTTGTAAGGGCAGGAAATTAAAAATGGGGATCTTGGGCCTCATTGAATGGTTTAAATACATGAGTGTGCACCTTTGGAAGAATTCAAATGACAAACTGTTTAAGTCGTTGAAAACTGGATTTCAAGGGTTAGAACTTTCCTTTAAAAGTGATGAATAAATTGTTGATCTACTGAGAGTTGCAAGCTTTTGAAGTTAAGACTTGTTTGAATTGTCAAAATCTGTACCCCTTGTGTTGTCTCCCAACTTTTCTTCTTCCTGAGAGTCCATTAATTGTCAAATACCTTTATTTCAATCCCAACCTCCTCAGACACAAAATTTAATAGCCCGAACATCAAACCAAGTATTTAGATCCTTCTTGAGCCGTGGGTCTATCAAAAACCACCTCTTGATCTCCAATAGGTAGGGTATGATCCCCATACACACCTGACACTACCCTTCCTAGGCCTCACTTGTGGGATAACACTGGGTATGTTGTTGTAAACATCAAACCAAGCATTTCTCCCTTCCCATCATATAGTACAATTGATTTTTGCAACATATAAAGCATATAACTTAACTAAAACTCAATGAAATACGAGCATAACATATGTAGTTATTATTGCCTCTATGTAACATTAACTAAATTTCATCGATTACAAGAAATTATGAGTCTCTTGAGTCAACAAGTAGGTCCACCATGGTGCCTTTAAGATTTTCAATTATCATTGATATTGATCTTCAGTGACATTCTTGTTTCTCCTTCCCTCCCCCCATGTTCTAGTGAGAAGTGTTTCTTTTTTAGCAGAAACACTCAGCACGGGTGCATCTCAAGGCAAAGGAAACAAGAAAAGTCAGGACATGACACCGTCAACTTCTGTAAGTTTCATCCTCACTCAGAACTGTCTTAAATACCAATGATTGGTTCAAGTTCCAGTAAAATTTGTGTTCTTCTCATTTTTGTGAATGGGAACCTTGAGAAAACATCTAGTAGCATATTTTGGTATATGAGGATTTTAAAGTCTAAAATTCTTGCCTAAACTTCAGAAATGGCTCTTTTGAATGAAACATAGCAGAAATGCTATGTAATATTTTCTTATAAGATGTGCTAAGAAGGTAATCAAAGTGCAAGGGAAGGAGCTGCTCTTATGATAGTTTCCAAGTCAAGTAAAACTTTTTCTAAAATAAAAAAGAAAACAAGTCAAAACTCACCCAGCTTCTGGGAGTGAACATCTTCTACCTCTGAAGCTTATTGATTTGAAGTTGTGCCTCCTATTCTAATAGAAGGTGTGGGTCTTCCACAAGTGGATAACAGGAAGGGGCAAAAACACAGATGCAACAACTAATTCATAAATCTTGTCCTTTCAAGTTTTCCATTTGCGTTGTGTTACCATTATGATATATTGATATCCTTTTTTGCTGTCTTATGATACAGAAATTATGTTGGTTTAACTTTTCTGCTAAGTCTTGCTTCATAATTTATTCTTTCTGCTTTTAACAAAATTGAATGACATCTCAGAGAAAATGAGAAGTAGACGAATTGGACAATGCACGTTTTTAGTGGCTTGGAATCATGACTACATGTTATTGAAATATTTAATCTTCTAGTAGTTTGCAATATTAGTATGTAACTTTGCAATTGTTGACATTCCATTCAGGCAGTAGCTTCAGCAGGGGAATATGCACCAAGCGGACGTCGGGTGAAGGTAATGCAAGCGCTTGGTTTGATGGCTCCTCCTGGATCACCATTTCATCCAAAGTAATGCGCCTGTAGTCCATTTGCTGATAATGCTATGAAATAAAACTCTCACGAGGCATAGTATTGCTGGTATTAACAGCTAGATATAATATTAAATGTTCCAGGAAAGTTTTCGTCCCAAAGTAATGTGTCTCAATGATCAGTTGTCTGTAGTCTACTTGTTGATGATGCTTGAAGTAAATATGTACGACTGATTTGTCAATCACAATTATGTTTGGGATTGAGATAGTGATTATTGTTGATGCTAACATCTGGAATATGACATATACAGGATTCTGAGATAGTTTTAATCTCAAGTGACATTCTGGTGACTGACATACTGTCTATGGTCTATTTGTGACTAGACCCGCTGCTCAATCTAATTGGCATAATACATATATTTGATCCTAAACTTGACTTCAAATTTTAACTTTGACCTCCAACTTTCATAGTGCACAAACATGCACTTTAACTATCCAACTTTTAAATAAATAAACTCGCGAGTCCTAGCTGGCCAAACGCGTGATGTACACTTATTTTGCGCGCGTTAGGAGTAATTTTCAAGGCCCACAAAAGTAAAAAAAAATGTTGAAATGACAACTCTACCCTTAATGATCCCTATTATATATATCTTTATATTTCCATATCAAAATCTCATTTTCTTTCCTCCTCTTCCAAACTTAGATTTTTTCTTCTCTTTAGAACTATTTCTGCTCATATTTAGTGCACATGGCTTCTATTTTATTAATTTTTGACATTGTGGAAAAAGAGCTATAATGAAAATTTCTTGGTCTGCAAACAATTTAGGTCGTTGGTTTCTTAAGACATCTTTTTTTGTTTAAATTTTAGTTCTCAAGATTCAATGTTGATAATGAATTTGTTCTTCTTAAATAGGTTGGATGCAAGTTTTTTAGGTGGTGTGAACTTGATTATACTGAACACACTAAAAATGCTATTTCGGGATTACAAAAGAGGATAAAAAAATATAATGAAGAAAAGGAAAAGATTAGGAGGAATTAATTTTGATTCTTGTATAAGAATTAAAATTAATTTTGATTTTTTTTAGTTCTAAAATCGACGTGTAAAATATTTAATTAGTTGGCAGCCATTGAGTGGCTCACTAATATATGTTGGATCGTTTGCATTTCACGCTCTTTGGCTGCAAAAATTGTGTGTTTATTTATTTAAGAGTTGGATAGTTAAAGTGTTTGTTTGTGCACTATGAAAATTGGAGGTTAAAGTTAAAATTTGAAGTCAAGTTTAGGGTCCAATATATGTATTACACCATCTATGAACTTGAACATATTTGAGCATTATATGTTTGAGATTGAGGCATAGTCGTACTGGGGTCAAACCCCTTGGATTTTTTTAGTTCTTGGCTTATATTCACACTAGTGAGAAAGTATTGGAGAAGAACATTATTGAATTGTGTATCTACATTATTACATTGAGACCCTATTTATACACACTACATTAGACTCCCTTTCCAACTAGGACACTACATTACAATCTCTTTTCAAGTAGAATTCTATATACTATTTCTATTCTTATTCACATTCTTATTCTAACTGAGATTGTATATACTATTCTTGCTCTTATTCCTCTTCCTATTCTGAAACTCCCCTTCAAGCTGGTGCATACAAGTCATATGTACTTAGCTTTTTACAAATGTAATTAATACGAGGATCGGTGAATATATTTTTAAGCTGATGAATTGACTTCACAATCTTTTTAACAATATCTCTCGAAAGTATCTTTTCTTTGACAAGATACAATCATTTTCAATGTGCTTAGTTTTCTCATGAAATAGTGGATTTGATGCAGAATATTGATACGACACATAATGATCACCTCCACTATGAGTCATGCTGAACCCATGAATGATTGTGCTGAACTTCCCAAACTAAGCTCGAGAAGTTTAACACCTTCCTTCACGCCGAGGCTTAACTAGAGCATGTACCAAAAACCAAATGAAAAAAGACCTGACTCTGATACCATGTAAAAATATGGTGCTTAAATCTAACTTAACCCTAAAAATTAGCTTATTAGGGGAGGATTTCCCCAAGTCCATATCAGCAGACTACCAGTTCATTCCCTAACCAATGTTGGACTTTAATACACTCTAACCAATTATCTTTCCCACAAAGTTTTTTTTAAAATGGGTAAATGTGTATTCCTCAACATTGAGGACAAGAATTAGCCATTATCTTGCTTTTCAGACTGTTGAAGATATATTATCACTCTCAGTTAATCTTTTGAAACTTTGACAGTTCAAGGAGTTATTAGTATTGGATATCATTTGTGAGATGGTTGAGTTGCGCCATCTACACATATATGATCAAACATTCTTCACTTCGAACAATGGAAAAATATTATAAAAAATCTTTTACAATGGATGATTTGCAAACTATTTCCTCAGTTTGTTTTTCTTATGTGAAGAATGTTGGTAAGATTTTCTAGAAGAATATTTCAGATCATAGAGTGACTTGAACAATTGATATACAAGCTACTAGACTCTCCTTGAGCAGTAAAATTAGGTGGTTACTTCATATGAACTTTCTCAAGATCACCATAGAGAGATTGGAGAAAAATATTCTTAATGTCTAACTGATTAAAAGACCAACGATAAACGACAACTATAGATAGAAAAGATGGACATCTATTATTTTAGCCATCAGAGAGAAAATATCAGTGTAATCCAACCTAAATATCTGGGTATACCCTTATATTGAAAAAAGTAAATCTAAAACAAAAAGAAAACAATATTGGAAAACTCAAAAATGCTAAAAACAATGCAATAATCGTTGGAAAGTGCTTGAAACATCATAAAATGAAGAGACTAGTCAATATTGAGCAAGAAATTCATTGAAAAATTGGTCGGACAGACTTACACACCGCTACGATTTTTGGAACTCTAAATCTAGCCACGTGTGAGGGATTGCGATCGGCGACGCTGGTTGAGCTTTCGGTCGCCAGAGGTTGTTGGACCATGAGGTGGTACTGAATTTTGCACAACATCGACAAAAATTAAAATATGTAAGTCATATCTGAGGAGTTACCGGAAAGAAACACATACTACGAAAATTAGATATGAAAAAGTAGTTTGTAAAGATACACGAAGCTACACAAATTAGATATGAGAAAGTAGTCACCGAAAAGATGCATGACGCTATGCAAATCAAATATGAAAAAATAGTCACCGAAAAGATGCACGGTGCTACACAAATCAGATCTAAAAAAGTAGTCACTACAAAGATGCACATTGCTATGCCAATTGGATATGAAAAATAGTCGACGGAAAGATGCATGGTGCTACACAAATCAGACATGAGAAAGTAGACACCGATTTGATGCATAGTGCTACTTTCTTTGTCCCAGATGATTATCAATTAGTTCTTCTCGGCATGATTATTTTTCATGCACATAGTATTGCCCCAGTTTTTGCTAACATAATCATTGGCTTGATGGATAGCTATATAAGTTATAATCGCCTTCCGGCTGCAAAAACTTTTTTTATTCTCTACTAAGATCGTAGAGACTCCGATATCATGTGAGAAAATATTGGAGAAAAATCTTATTAAATTGTGTATAAATATTATTATATTGTGACCCTATTTTTAGATATTACATTAGACTTCTTTTCCAACTAGGACACTACATCATAATTCTTTTTCAAGCATGATTCTATATAATATTTCTATTCCTATTCCTACTTTAAGTGAGATTGTATATACTAATTTTTTCCCGATACACTTAAATATTCATATGCTTGTCTGATATATACCTTATTTCCCTATTGCTTATTTTGTTATGAAGATTAGGTGATTGATTAGCTGATTAGTTATAAGCACATGATGAGTTGGCATGTTAGTGTGGAAATTAGTTAGGGGTCATTTAGTGTGAAGGATAACACCAAATAGTCATGAAATTAAATGATAGTGCCATTTATTTTATTGGTTGGTTGGCAAATTCGGAATAACTTATCTTGGGATTAATAATTAGTACCGGGATAAGTTATCACTCACCTTGGGTGGTATAGTAATTTCGGGATAATTTATCTTGAGATAAAATAACTAAATGACAAAAATATCCTTTTAAACCCATTTTATACATCACTTTCACATTCATGAAGGGTATTTATGTAAACAAAAAAATTGTTTTTAAAATTTATTATTTTGAATACAACAAATCAACACTAAATAAAAAATAATCTTAGCATAATTTATTTCATCATAACTAATCTCATTATAACTTGAATTCAAACCAAACGATTCGTTAGGAAATTAGTCTAGGCATGTGTTGTGCACGTGATTCCAAGACCTCAAACTCTGTTTTCTCCTTTATTAGTTGAAACTAGCAGCAATTGCAATCACTTTTTAGATTTGAAGAATCAATATAACTCTTTTTTTCCCTCTAAGTTCCTCCATAGCTTTTGTGGTCAGGTGAACTGTTATAGGGTAATTTTTTTAAATTTACCCTTTAAGAACATTCAATCTTTTCATAATTGCACTGTGAATTTCAGTGATTTGCATCACCAGTATTAGAGCAAGCCTTTTCTCGAACCATAGAAATGGAAGATCGTAACACAAAGATGCAAAAATTGCATAAAGAAGTCACAATCTCAAAAGATCCATGGATAATGTAGTCAATCCTGTCTTGGATCTACGACAGATGATGGATGTCATGGTCGCGCAGACAATGGATGGGATCAAGAGGATGTTAATGAGTAATGTAGCCCTAGAAGGAGAAGCACAATCATCTGGAGTGGCAGTTAGGGATAGAACTCCAACATTTGTTCCTGTTAGGCATGAATAATACCAATTTCCCACTCGTGGTTATCAGATTGAATCCTCAAGATTTGATGGTGAGGCACCGTAGACACATCAATTTTATTGAATTAAATTTATACGAAATTTGAATTAAATTCATGTTCATTTAAATTGGGCAATACAAATAAATAAGTCTATTTTATTAAAATTCAAGTCCAAGGTCTATTTCACCTTGAAGCCCAAACACATGTCACGTATCAAATGACTAGGCATCCAAGACCAACAAGATGACACCACGTGTCCAAAAGGCCTGGTAGTTCCAGTCAAATTCAAGAACAAATCACAATCCGCCAAATATCAAAATGACATTTTTAGCCAATCATAAACAACTTTGTCCACCCCTACAACTATAAATAGGGGATAGACATGACATTCAAGTAGGGGTGTCAAAAATAAACCCAAACATAGGTAACCCGCCCAACCCGCCCATAATTTTAAAGATTGGGCTCAAGATAATTTGAATTGGTTGAATCTCAACTCATTCAAGTCTAACCCATTTTTTGTAAGAGAATTCTCAATTGAGCCCAATTCAATCTCCAACTTCAATCCGTTTTAAAACACTTTACTACGATATGTTCCTATATTAAAGGTATAAATTATTATCTATTTAACATCTTTAGGATTTATCAATCCATTTGTTACTTTTTTTAAAAAAAAAAATCTTGAGCGAAAATTCGAATTGTGATTATAAAAGTTAAATATCATTATGTTAAAATTATTGAGATTAATCGGGTCAAATTGGGCTGGTCAAGATCCAACCCTTTTTTTAGTCCATTTGAACCCAACCCATTTGAGCCCAAAGTAAACTTGGGCGGGTCAAGACCCAACCAGATTTCTATCTCAACTCATTTTAATATCTCCAATTTCAACCCAACCCGCTCATTTGACACCCCTACATTCAAGGGTATTTGAAAAAGACTTCAACGAGCATTCTGCAAGGGTTGGAGAAAGCTACAACACCACCAACATAGTTCTTCGAAGGAGTGGTCAATAGAGTTTTTCGGGAGATTGACTTGAAACGACGAAGTGCTTTTCGACATTTTTAGTGATCAAACACATCTCAAGGAGGTCTATATTATCCAACAATCCGAGAATACGCTACTAAAAACCCTTAAATCTTGTTGAAAGCCCTCTAATCATGGAGAAGTTTAGGAGAGAAGAATCAAGAGAGTAATAGAATTGTACTCACAAGATTCATTAAAAAAAATATTTTTCTTTTATTTATTCTGATTATAGTTCAACATTTACAAAAAATTGTTGTGAAGGACTAAAGGATCGATTTTGTATAAAATAGTTCTTTGATTTTGATGACACATAGGAAGGTTCTAGAGTAAAATCAGCTTCTTGCAAGATGAATGGCAAAGCCCTATATATGAAACATTGATTGACAAGAGAATGACCAACTTGGATTCTTGTATGCTATGTTTGGGTCAGAATTGTTTGATAACCTTATAGAGACTACAAAGACTTGAAACAAGTACTACTAGAAAACTATAAATTACATGCAAATTTTACTTGAGATTATTTCTGCAGAAATTTTCTACCAATTTTCATGTGAAAATATGAAATTCCTAAATTCTAGATTTTTGTACATGTGAAAAATATTTTCCTAAAAAAATTGATAGGTAAATCTGGCGCTATTTACACAAAATTATTTCCTGGGGAATTATTTGGGGTAAATAAGTTGCAAGTATCATTTTCATAGGTAAATTCGCAAGTAATGAAAAAAGACATTTCTTTTATCTGTTTGCAAAAAAATTCCTAGATAAACTTATTTGAAAATTTAGCTAGAAATAATTACTTCGAAATTATTTAGATTTTTTTTTTATACGTGGTATTACCTAGGGATTCATGTTTCAATGAATTTTGTTGGGGATTTACTTTAAAAAATTTACTTGTAGAATTACTTGGGGATTTTATTGTTGTGAATTTGATTTGAAGATTTTTTGAGGGATTTACTTGAAAATAAGCATACTTGAATTTGTTTTTGATATAATTTAACTAGAAATTTTTTCTTCAAACCTAATGATTTTTTGAATTGGAGTCTTCGAGGAGTATTTCCTTAAAAATATATTTACAAAAATTAAAAATTATGATAATATAAAAAATGACGATGACATTAAAATGAATTTTATTGTCAAATATTTATTCTACTTTTAGGTTAAGTAAATTATTATATAATAATATCAATTTAATACGGTGTTGGATCATTACCACAAATGCCACAATCAATTTTTTTTTAACTTATATATAATTAATATTTAATCTTTCTAAACCAATGATGCCTTTTTTTATTTTGTTTTTTTTACTTGAAAGATACAAAGCATTAAAATTATATGGCTAGTTATTATCCAATAGAATATAACTATCATGAATATAATAAATTTTGATTTAATATTAGTTTATATTAAATTGTGTATTATTGAATAAGTCAAGCACTATATTTAAGTAGAGAAAAAATTTGATTATATACATTATTAATGTGAAGTCTAATTATCCTCTCGTTGATAGAATTATATACAGTGAAATAGAAATAATTTTTACTTGTATATCGAATTGATATATCTTTTATTTACAAGCATTTAAATGATATAATTTCTCTATAATAAGTTATTTATTAAATGATATTTATTTGCAAATATGTATTTAACTACGTTAAACCATAATTATTAAAAGATAAATTAAAATTTTAAATACCACAAATACCTAATGAGATATACTATTAATTACTCCCTCTGTCCCTAATTACTTGTCCATTTTTGAATTGACACACTTATTAAGAAAATAATGATTGACATAGTGAGTTTACCATTTTACCCCTATTAATTATGAAGTGGATGAATTAAAAACATAAGATTTTCAAAAAGTTATACCTTTTCAAAGTAATTAATTGAGGGTATAATAAGTAAAAAAATAATTCCTTTCTTGATTTGTCAAAATGGACAAGTAATTAGGATCAACTAAAAAAAGAAAAGTGGACAAGTAATTAGGGACAAAGGGATTATTGATTATAACTTCCTTGCACTTTAAACTTACTAATATATTTATATTTTCAATTATTTATTTATAAGAACTTTGTGTATTAATTTTTTTCTACGTTTAATATGCTTAGTTATGAATATTATCTCATAAAAAATGTAAGCATAAAATTTTCATGATATGTTGGGTTGTAATGATATTTTAAATATATAAATGGTTAGCATGTTTCATCTTTTAAGAGTTAAATTATATGAACTATAGGCCATATTTTAAGATATATTTCATTACCATATTAATATGAGATGAATTTATAGTACTTTTAGTGTAATCTATGAATATCTAAATTTTATTTTAAGTAATCTATTAATTTAATTTAATTTAGCTTTAAAAATTAATCAACTCGGAGGTAGACACCAAAATTTGGTGTAATGTCAATAGTAACTTTTGTACCACAATGAAAGAAGACACAAAATATTTAGCATTTATAATACTATGACTAGGGGTGTTCATGGTTTGGACAAAAACCGATCCAAACCAAAAAATCAAACCAAACCGATTAAATAAACCGATTTAATTTGGATTTTGGTTTGGTTTGGTTTTAGATTGTTAAGAATCGATAGTATTTGGTTTGGTTCTGGTTTTGTTCAGAAAAAATCGAAGAAATAATCGAACCGAACCAACAAGTTATATGCATAAAATTTATTATTATACATACATAATATATTATATTCATAAACAATTTTAAAGATTTTATATATGTTTCATCAAATTTATTTATAATTTACTTATGAAAGAAAAAATGTCCAAGGTGAGAACATTTTTCTTATTGGTTTCATGTATATGAGTGTCTATGGAAATTCTTTGTGGGACTGAAAATGTCATTGTCTCTTCCTTCTATGCCAAAATAGTGAATTTTGAAGTTTTATTCAGTAAATTCAATAATCGAAAGTTTTGTAATGCCAATCATTCTAACTATTTTTTTGTTTGAATGGATTGTTGTCACTTTTTTCACGTTTTGAATGGATTGTTGTCACTTTTTTCACGTTTTGAATGGATTGTTGTCACTTTTTTCACGTTTTGAATGAATTGTTTCTTTTATTTTTATGTATGGTTAATAACCGAATAACCGAACCAAACCAAACCAAAATCGAAAACAACCAAACCGATAAATGTATATTATATTTGGTTTTGATAATTTTAAAACCGATTAAGTTGGTTTAGTTTTGGTTTAAATCAATAACCGACCCAAACCAAACTGTGAACACCCCTAACTATGACTAAGAACATTGATAGAATATAATTTCAAGAAGCAATTAATTTAACCAAAAAAAAGGAGCACGGGTGGGAAGTGTGTAGGGATTAAGTTGTAGGCCACTGTTGGCAATTAATTGCGGGGGGGGGGTTGAAGGGTGAACAAAATAATTAATATTGTTTACAAAGAAATTTCGTAAAAATTTATTAGAATAACTTCATGCGGCTTTAGTTGCGAAAAAATTGTAAGAAAATTCATTTTTGGTTAATTTTTACCAAAAAATTTCGAGATACTTTTAGTAGTTTTTGCAGGAAAATAATTCGCAAGTAATTTACATGCGACATTTAAATCCTAGGTAAATTACTTGGAGATTTTGAAATTCGCAAAAAATAATTACCTACGAAGGTTTTAGCATTGGATTTTCTTGATAAGAGTTTCCGGCGAATTTTTGTATACAATCCCCAGGAAAATCCCCATGTAATCCACATTTTTCTTGTAGTGAAGTGAGTTCTGTTTAAGAATATGTAGTTCTTTTTTGATGAATTACTCTCTGGAGTATAGCTTTTTGAAGATTGTGATCAGTAACTTCATCGAATATTTGAAACCTGAGAGATTGGATTGACAATGAAAATATTGTGTCCTAGGACCTTAGCCAAGTGTCACGACCGCCACTTTGTCATACCACTTGGGCATGAAATTAAAACATAAGTTCACATAAGTGAGTTCGCCTTAGTAGGAAGAATCTAGACTCTTGGAGAGGTTTGAAGAAGAATCTCGAATACTTAAAAGATTTCTTGGAAGACCTTAGAAAACTGTAGATTTGTAGAGAGTTCTAGAAGATGGGCCTATTTGTGAATACGTAGGGACTTGTGTATCAATTTTATTTACACTTTAGCCCCTAGGTAGGTAGTATAAATAAATGAGCATTCATTTGTAACTCAACCAAGAAAGTGTAAGCAATCTTCCAAAGCAATACAAAAGCCTTCCTTATAAATTCTCCTGTGTCTTTCTTCATTCTCTTAGCGATCTAAGTTTGAAAAGGTTTACTTGAGCTTACAAGATCGTGAAAGATTCGTGAGTAAGTTGTTGAGTGCTACACGGAATGTTTAGTTGAAGTCTAAGTCCGTGACAAAGTGGTATTAGAGTAAAGATTGATACTAAGGGAATGACAAACGAGGGAGACATCAACACTACTAGCACCACCAACATCAGGCAAGATGATGGAAATAAGAATCGAAAGGGAAGGACTCACCTTAAAAGTAATGAGGAATTGTTACTCGACCCTACACCAAGCGAAATGTTGAAATCTTAGTCCCTTTTGACCACTGAAGCGAGTGACGATGAACGTGGTGAGGACCCCATTGACGTCATGCTCGAAGTAGAGTGGATTATGAGGGTTGACACGATAAGACAAGCATTGGAGATCTTAGGCAAGCACTTGAACGAGGTCAATATCAAGTTTACTCTCGATGACTTCAACATTGAATAGAATGACAACATCCACAAGGAGTTGGAGGGACGCCAACATGCCAAGTATGAGATGAATGAAGCCATCACTTCCATGGAGTGCCGGCTCATGGATGAATTAAGCACAATTGAAAGTATGAGATCCGAGACGAAAGCACTCAAACAGGGCATGTAATTTGGAGGATCTGCGTCGTTCGACAATGATAGGGAGGCCAGGGTTAAGCCTCCCAAGCCACAAATGTTCAAAGGCACTCGTGACATGCAAGAGGTGGAAAACTTCCCGTGGCATTTGGAGAATTACTTCAAGTGCAATAGGGTGAAGAGAGATGAAACAAGATAAAAAATGGCGTGTTGTACCTCTTTGAGATGGTCATGCTATGGTGGAGGCGTAAAGAGTCCAAGACAGGGAAGGGGCTTTGCACCATCAACATTTGAGAGCAATTCTGAGAAGAGTTCAAGAAGGCTTTCTTCCCCAACAACGTCATCTATGAGGCAAAGCGCAAATTTAGGGAGTTAAAGCAGATATGCAACATACGAGAATATGTGAAGGACTTTACCACCCTCACGCTTCAGATTCCCATCCTTACGGATAAAGATATGTTGTTCCACTTCATGGATGAACTGCAAAATTGGACCAAGATAGAATTGGAGCGCAGACAAGTTAGGACTATTGATGAAGCCATCACGCATGCTGAAGCTTTGACAAACTTTAAGCTTGACAAGCGTAATAGAGGAAGAGAAAAAAAGATTAGTGGTAGTCATGATCAAAGTGAGGGAGATCATGGCAAAAGAAAGGAGCAACAACCACATTCCAAGAATCATGACACATATAAGTCCGATGGCAAGAAGTTTGGATGTCAAAGTGATACTGGCCGAAAGACACAAACTACAAAGGGAAATGATTGCAACATATGAAGTGGGCCGCATGACTTTGCAAGATGCCCTGAACTGAAGAACTTTGGTGCTATATTATGGGAATGGAAGGAGAAAGAGGCATAAAAACCAAGGCAAGGTTCAGACACGGCGCAGTTAGGCCTGATTGGACTATACGAAGTTATCGCAAAGCAAACAGAAAAGTCAAAGGAATACGACACATAATATGTAGATATGATGACCAATGGATGACTGACTCGTGCTATGGGTGACACAAGTGTAGAGGCCAACGTCATGACCAAGACCACACAAAAAAAGTTAGGGTCGAGTTATAGTCCAAGTAACACCCTCCTCAAGATGGTCAATGCACCACCGTCTCCCGTGTGTGGAGTCGCTCATAGAGTAAGCATTATGCTAGGAAAGTGGCAAGGTAAAACCAACTTTATTGTCGCTCCTTCGTTATCTTTGACATAATTCTCGGGCAAGAGTTCTTCCAGAAGTGTCACATGATAATCAACCTGCCAACCTCCAACGACTCTTGGTTATGGAGCAAGAAAGATCATGTATGGTTCCCCTGATTAAGGTACCAAAGACAGAAGGAAAAGCTCAAATATCGACCATGCAGTTCGTGATGGCCTTAAGAAGAAGGAGTCAACGTTTGTAACCCTCATTGCGAGTATGACTAAAGAAAATAGTGCTAAAGGGAATTTGCCACCATGTATAGAGAAAGTTCTAGAAGAGAATAAAGACGTGATGTCTGAAGATTATCACAATGGCATTGATCGAGTCAATATATACTACTAATCGCGCATGCTAGAAGGCAAGATTTGATTGTTCATGCAACAACAATGCACCGTGATCGTTGCAACATCATGTGGGGGAGAATGTCATGACCCGTCACTTTGTCATACCACTTAGGCATGAATTAAAACATAAGTGAGAGCCTTAGTGGGAAGAATCTAGAGTCTTGGAGAGGTTTGGAGAAGACTCTCGAATACTCAAGAAGATTTCTTGGAAGGACTTAGAAAACTTTAGTGTAGAGAGTTCTAGAAGATGGGCCTATTTGTAAATATGTAGAGACTTATGTAGCAATTTTTATTTACACTTTAGGCCTATCACGACCCAAAGTATTTCCTAGGTGTGACATGGCCTAAGAAGCCAATGAGCATACATCATACACGATAGAATTAAATAGTTCAAAATCATAGTTTTGTTGCATAAAAGAAATTGACAAAGCGGAAGTCTAATCACAGGTCTCAATAAGCCATCTAGTACATCATAAGGAAAGTGATTGGGATGTAACCCATACATCACATACAAAGTCTGAAACTAGAAATGACATAAAACTATAAAAACATCTCGGTCCTCGGATCATGAGGTCTAACCAATCTTCAAAGACAATAAAATCAACTAGCCACGAGTGTGCAAGGTAGGAGCGTCAGACCCTACATTCATGAGATAATGTAGGCAAGTATGCATTAGTATATGGAATGTACTAAGTATGAGGCAATATGCATAAACATAGGCATGATAACATGAATGACAAAAAATGAGTAGGCATGATCATATTGAAAAATTTATAGAAGTAATGACATTAAAATCATGAAAACATAGTCAAGTACATTAACATAAAGGACATAAGAAAAGCTTTAAAGAAGAAATAATCATTTTGTGGGATATTAACTTTAACCGACAATAAGACCATGAGAGCTATATCATGGAATCCGATATATTTCTCATACCGAAAGAAGGGGAACCTACTTGCCAAGGTAGGATCCGTACATATCATCATTCACTAAAGTGGATCCACTAGCTAGGTCATTTAAGACAATCCTACGGGGACACGAAGTGAGGGACTAGAGGTTTCTACTAGAGACTACACTATTTGAGCCTCCACCTCAATTCCCTCTCGGTGCTAAGTCTAAATCCCAACGGAATAGATAAAAATTCAAATATCATTTTAACATAGGGAAAGGCAGTGATCAATACCAATCCACATTTTCGAGATCAAAACATAGAATAGCTCCTTAAACATAAATTTTTAGGGTTTTTTTAGGGTTTAAAGTTAAGAGTTTTTTAGGTAGGGTTTAGGGCTTTGGTTTCATTAGGTTTAGGATTTTTTCTTATATTTTACTTTAGGTGTTTTTAGGGTTTAGGGTTTCTTAGGGTGTTTTTAGGGTTTAGAGTTTCTTAGGATTTCTTAGGGCTTAGGGTTAATATTTTAGGCCTTAAGGTTTAGGGTTTAGTTCCTAAGTTTTAGGGTTTACGATTTATGGTTTAAGCCCTAGTATAGGGTTGGGTATAGTCCTTAAGGTTTAGGCCCTACGGTTTAGGGTTTATTTTTTGGGCCTTAAGGTTTAGAGTATAGGAGCTTAGGTCCTACGATTTAGAGTTTAAAGTTTAGGATTTTTAAGGGGGTTTTCGGTTTTTTAAACATGGATGAGAAAACCTTTCACTAATGTGAATTCTTTTGAAAGAAATACCTTTCACAATCATTATCATCATAACATGTGAGAAATCTTTCACAATAACATTGATACTTTCCTTTCAAAGCATCCCCAAATCATTTACAATTACTTCATAAAAACATGCATATCTCACAATTTCATAGTTCATAGGTCATCATAGGTTCATAGTTAAAAAATACAATTTAGGCACGGGTCAATGTAATTTCAACTAAATACCATGGATTATCATTAAAATCATGCATTAGAGGACTTAATCAACAATAATCAATCATAACTAGATGAAACCCACAAAGTTGAATTGCGCCAAAATTTGATACGTACAAACTTACACCTCAATTAAGAAGTATAAACAATTGATGTCAATTACAGAACTCAACAAGAGTTGAGGTCGATCCCATAGGGAATTACTGTAGAAATAATCCTACGAGTTCTTATGTTCAATTGCGGTTGATATTTCCAAAATTTGAATTGCATAAAGTAAATATTGGGTTGTTATTGTATGCAAGCAACCAATTGTAGTTAAAAACTAAGTATCAATAGTAACAAATGACAGTTCCAAAATATTGATTATCGATTAAGACTAGGATTGTGTTCCCCTTGACATTCAATCACAACTCGAAACTTACACAAATAATAATTTCTTTGTAAAGTGCATATTTATATAGGAAGCTATGTACACCTAACCACTTTTCAGTCCTTTTAGATAAATATCACTCATCTCTTCTCGGTCTTAGAGTGTTTTGGATTTTAACCCTTGCGTACTTGTTAAGAAGACTATCCTCTCTCGAGCTCAAATCCTAACAACAAGTTGTGAGAATCGTTTCTAGATTTTCCTAATCATATATTTTTCTCTCGAACAAGTATTGAATACAGACATGTTCTAATGTGTGCACCCATTAGAAGGTGTTTGATATTAAACTAGAACAACATATGTTAATTGTAACACCTCAGATTTGAAACAAATTGAAAAATGCAGTTTTGGGTTGCAGGTTTGACCTACGGCTCCCACTTATGGTTGGTAGAAGCATCTACTGACCGTAGATGGCATCTGTAGGTATAAGGGAAATGAAGAAGAGGTTTTGGGAAAATTTTTAGGAATTATGGTGGCCATGTATGGTCCGTAGGTAGACCTACCAACCATACATGGGCCCCGTCGATGGATGGTCTAAATTCAAGTCTCTGAACCCTACCTACGGTCGATCAGGACGGTCCGTAGTAGGACCTACGGAGCGTAGGTGAGGCTTGACAATTTTATTTTAAGGGCTTTTGGGTATTTTCCTAATTATTCTAACCCAATACTATATCATTTTACTTTCTATCAAATGCCTATTATAAACATTTTAACCCCCAAATAACCCAATTGAACTCATTCTCCTAAAAATTCTCAAAAGATGAACAAAGTTCTTTCCTAATATTTCTGTCTCTAAAGGTTGAAGAAGAAGTCTAGGGTTTCAAGATCAAGTCTCCAAATTCACCATTGATTGTGGCTTTTAACATCAAGGTATGAAGTATTCACCCATGGAGTCCTTTCCTCCATAGGGTTCCTAAATTCTCCAATTTTGCAAGTTAGAATCTCCAATTGAAGTTAGGGTTTTATTCAATCTTATGGGTTCTCTTTCAATTATGATCTAATTGATTGTTTTATATCTTTTTATGCATGAATTGAGATAATTACAAGTTTTTAAGTTGAATTCACTTGAACCCATGCATGATCCATGATTTCTAGATTTTGATCATATGATGAAGCTTTTGAACTATGAAAGATGAATTTATGAAGATATGTATGTTTCTTTATCAAATTGGTGAAAATGATTTTAGGTTGGTTTGAGAGCAAAGCATGTTGTGAAATGATTTCTCACATAGTACTCATAACATGATTGTGAAAGGATTTTCTCACATAAATGATTCATAAGGTTGAATGGTTTTCTCACCTAAGATGATCGATATTAATTAAGGAGCTATTCTAATGAATTCTAGCTTGAATTGGCTACTTGATGTGGCCTTCCATGGATAATAAGATAAGTTAAGATTAATGACTATTCCGTGAGATTTATGCTTAGCACCGAGAGGATATTGAGATGGAAGCTCTCCCATAGTTGAGGCCGGATTTCTAGTAGAAATCTCCCTATCCCATAACTATGTGCCACCATAGGTTTGTCTTAGATAAATATTAGCTAGTGGATCCACCTAAGCTAGAAGTAATTTATGGTTCTTACCTTGGTAAGTAAGAACATCTCTTTTCGGTGTGGGATAGACACCGGATTCCATGTTATAGCTCACGTAGTCTATGATGGTTAAAGGTAAATCACCCACAATAATGAACTAAGGTTACTTTTCAAAAGTATCTCAAAGGTGTTTTAAAGATGTTTAGCTTGAATTGACCATGATTATGACTTATGTT
Organism: Solanum stenotomum; assembly: GCF_019186545.1. Taxonomy (NCBI): domain Eukaryota; kingdom Viridiplantae; phylum Streptophyta; class Magnoliopsida; order Solanales; family Solanaceae; genus Solanum; species Solanum stenotomum. The sequence continues at coordinate 27,759,070 of NC_064290.1, read as the reverse complement.
TTCTAACATGTTATTTTATGATTTAGCTTGGTCATTGCATGTCATAAAAGTTCCTTTTAGCATGATTTCATAACTCTTATGCATTGCTATCATACTTGGTACATTCCATGTACCAACGCATACTTTCTCCTACATTGTTTCACTAATGTAGGTTCCGATGGTCCTACTTCTCATACTTGTGGCTAGTGATCTCTTTGAGATATTGAAGATTCGTGAGTCCTCATGTTACGAGGACCGAGACTCTTTTATTGATTTTATGTATTTTCATTTCAGATTTTGTATGTTATGTATGGGTTACGTCCCAATCACTTCTTTATGGTGTAATAGATGACTTTGATACTAATGTTAAACTTCTGTTACTTTTGTCAAACTCTTTGATATACAATGCTACTTTTTAACTCTTTTGGTTTTCTATTATCTTGTATGATGTATGCTAAGTGGCTTGTGTAGGGCCTCTCAGGGTCTTATAAACCATGTCACGTCTAGGGTATACTTGGGTCGTGACACATATATCAATCAAAAGTTATCCGCGCTTGATTTTTATTGTTGTGTTTTACTCATGGTTCCCACAACCCTAGTTGTGGTGCTTAGCTACTTATATTCTCAACGAAACAAAGAGTTAGACATTAATGGAAGCATAACAAAGTATTTACAAAAATTGAAAACCAAAGCTTCTTGATTAAGAACATGAAATCAAGACAATAAAAATATCCAAACGAGTGTATCAAAATGGAAACTATCATTTCTCCGATAAGAACTTGTCTATGAGTATCAATGATGATATAAAAAATAAATCCTAAGTAATTAAAATAGTCTTAGAAAAGAGTTCTACCCAACGTAGGAGAACATAACAATCGACACTGTTCACGAGCAGGATAAATGGTCCATGAGGCTTTTCATGGCCCATCAATGCCTCTCGTGAACCAACACTTAGATAAGTTTCGTCAACTTCAACTGCAACTTCTTCACGAGCCCCTGTACGGCCCGTACAAAACACCACGGCCCGTCTATGGTCTCATATCACCATCCACAAACTTTTTTTCTTCAAGGCCACTTCCACGAGCAGCTTCACGACCCATACAGATCACCACAACTTGTATAGCCTTCCGTCAAGTCTATCACAATTCACTTTTAACTCTTTCCTTCTATCACTTGGTTCAAAGTATTTTTCCTTCATATTAGCAAAATAACCATCATATCCGCATAAACATGCTCAACTTCTTGTACTAATCCTTTGTTTTGGGAGTCAAATAAGTTCACGGCACATCAAAACCCTAACTTGATCAATTGAAACTTGAGTTGGGAAATTGAAATCTTGGGGACCCCATGGAGGAAAGGACTCTTTGGGTGAATACACACATACCTTGATGCTAGAAGCCCAAAAATAATGAAGGATTGGAGACTTGGATGAACCCTAGCTCTTCTTCTCCTTCCTTAGTCTTGAGAGAATTTTGGAGATTGTGAATTTGGTCAAGTTTAGGGAACTTAGGAGAATGAATTGGAAGTGGGTAATTTGGGGCATAAAAGCTTTATATAGGGCTTAAGGTAGTAGAAAAAACGATATGGTATTGGTTTAAAATAATTAGGAAAATACCCAAAATCCCCTTTAAAATAACAGTCGACCCTCCCTCTACGATTTGGACCTATGGTTCATGGGTCTTTCTACGGACCGTACTGGTCAACCGTAGAAAAGTTCAGAAATTGGACCAACTTTTACGGGACTATTCTATGGCTCGTAAGTCTTCCTACAACCCGTAGACACCAACCATAGAAACCAATCTTGACCCTCAAAATTTTGCCAAGTCTGGGACCCACTTATGGAACATATCTACGACTTGTTCAAGGAGCGACGAGACGTCTTGGTGAACCGTCAAAGAGGTACTAGGACTTGTTTTTGAAAAATTATTTTCATTCTTTCTACGGTTCATAGATGGGGACTCGTAGACACAATCTGTAGCCCAAAAATTCCTTTTCTTTCTTTTTCGAAATTTCGAGGTGTTACCAGCCCCAAGGTGTGTAGTATAAATAGAGAGACATTCATTTGTAACTCAACCAAACAATTGTAAGAAATCTTTCAAAGCAATATAAAAGCCTCCTTATAAATTCTCTTGTGTCTTTCTTCATTTTCTTAGCGATCTAAGTTTGAAAAAGCTTACTTGAGCTTACAAGATCGTGAAAGATTCGTGAATAAGTTGTCAAGTGCCGCAAAGAATGATTAATTGAAGTCTATGTTCGTGAAACAAGGCTGTTAGCTTAGCTAGGATCCAGGAACAAACCTTGGTAGTGGAGAAACATGCATTTAATCATGGTCATATCTTGGCTACTCCGGGAGTGGTCTAATACTCCATAGTTCCACAATCATATCTACTTCATTTAATAAAACCGCTACTCCTCCTAAACAATAAAGTCGCCCCCTACCCCCAAATAGTTTAACCCCTCTGTTGAAAATTCTAAACCAACATATATACCTCCAAGGTTGTTAAACCATACTAACATGGAGGATAGGAGAAGTAAAGGTCTTTATGAATGGTTGGAAACAAGTGTTGATGGATCTATCAGGTCTAGGGTATCAATTCTATTAATGAATGACATTCATGATTTTAGAACCATGAGGGTGATTGTTTCTATCAAAGGCAAGGCAGTGCCCAAATTTTGGGATTGATATCACAATTTCGGTCAAAGCTCGGATATATTTCAGACCTTTTTTCCTAAAAAATAATTTGTGCATTACTAATCCCTACATTACTAATCCTTGCGTTATTAGTCTTTGTACCAAACGACCTCTTATTGTCTTAGTAGCTGGTGGAATCAAGGTGCAAAGTCACTACAATTGCAGAAAATCGAAACGGAAAAGGGTCATATTTACCTCAATACTCTTAGAAAATGGTTATATTTGTCCTTCATCATACCTTTTTTGATATATTTACCCCTTCCATCCAACTTTAGGTACATATTTACCCACTACAACAAAAATAACTTTTAGCGGCAATAAATAGACACTTTAATATAACTAAAGTCTTTACCGACATTAGTTAAGTGTCATTAGATCCAATGTCGCTAAAGCCTTTAGGGACATATGCAAAGAGTGCTAATTGTTGCTAAAAATACATATTTAGTGGTAATTGTTAATTAATTGCCGCTAAAGCTCAGTTTTGATGTAGTGACCCTTGGTCTGTTAAGTCCCATGTCCCCACTTTTATTATCCTATGTGGTGCCTATGTGGCACGCCTACATGGATATGTATATTTATTTCACTTAATATTTCCTTTTAATTTAATATTATATCCAACCAAATATTAATTATACCCACCTATCTAACCCATCAAATGAAACTCCTAATATATTTTTCATTGTCAATTTCCTTTGATAGGCTCTCTTCCTCTATCAAAGTCTCATGATTTTCTCCAGTGAAAGTGGCGATGAAAGATGTATTAAGAGTTGGATTTGATGGGTTAGATGAGTGGGTATAATTAAATATTTGGTTGGATATAATATGAAGTTTAAAGGAAATATTAAGTGAAATCAATATACATATCCGTGTAGGCGTGCCACATAGACACCACATAGGATAATAAAAGTGGGGCAAAAGTATTTATTACCCTCCTGAACTTGAAGCTTTTTATTTGGTGTACACTTAAACTATATTCCGTTTTAATTACCTCCCCCCCCCCTCCGAACTTGTTTATTCCTCCATCGCGTACACCTTTATTGTCCACTTGGCATAGAAATTGACAACACACTCTACTAGGCGCGTAAGGAAGTGATTTTTTGCCACATCATAAAGCTACAACGGTAATTTTTTTTGTAAAATCTTCATTTTTCTTTAATATTTGACATATTTTAAACGAAAAATAGGGCAAAATGTAAATGAAAAGTAAAAGAAACAAAGATTAACAGTTACTTGGTAAGAATTTCAAACAAATTTGAAATTTAATCGACCAACTTCACGTCTAGAAAAACCCAAATCCAGAAGGAGTTCCGCGAAATCAGCCCTTATTCAAAAATAACTTTTAAACAATGAATTTTAAATTTAAGAAAAACTATCCAATGAATAAATGACATGTAGCATTTTACCTAATTATTTTAACTATTTTAAAATCTATTTTGCAGCACCCTATCCCTTCCCCTGCAACCCCGCATCCTCCCTGCAACCCATCTTCTTCAAGATACTTTTGCGATAAACAAACCCAATTCCCATCGATTTTTTTTAATCCAAAATTAATTTGTTTTATTCCCAACAATAAAAGTCTTGTCATTTAATCTGAGTTCTCCAGTACTAAATATTAATTTCTTGAAGATTTTCGGGTCTAGTCCGGAAGTTTTAGTGAGACGCTTAGTCCGAAAGTTTTAGGTGAGAAGGTTTGATATTTATTTTTTGTCATATTAATTTATCTAGGTGGCTATTATTTATCCAGGTGGAAATCACCACTTTTGCCAACTGTCCCGCGCGTGTAGTCACAATAGGAGCAGGTTGACAAAAAAGGTGTACGTGATGGAGGAATAAACAAGTTCGGGGGTAATTAAAACGGAATATAGTTTAGGTGTACACCGAATAAAAAGCTTCAAGTTCAGGGGGGTAATGAATACTTTTGCGTAAAAGTGGGGATATGTGATTTTAACAATTCAAGGGTAAATATGTACTTAAAGTTGGATGACAGGGATAAATATATCAAAAAAGTATGGCGAATGGTAAATATAATTCATTTCTGAAATTGAAATGGAAAATACAAGGAGTGACTTTTAGTTCTGACATGCTAAAACTACTTATTGGAGGGTGTGGAATAGTAATAAAAATACAATGGCTAATTACATTGGGAGATAATATGGAATTTTAGGAATATGAAAATGGAATTCAGTACTAATTGTAAGAACATATCACTAATAAGTTTTCAACCTTCCAGGGATCATGTTCATCATTCATCCTCAAAGAGGACACTTTACCCATCAATATCAGACTCCATGGATACCCTATAATTCAGAAGAATGAGATAGAAAAGATGGTGGATGAAATGTTGGTTACTGGAATCATCAGAGATAGTATCAGTCCCTACTCTTCTCCCATTGTTATGGTGATGAACAAAGATGGATTATGGAGACTTTATGTAGATTACAAAGTGTTGAAAAGTTGCACAGTAAAGGAAAAATTTCTAATACTAGTCATTGAGGAGCTACTAAATGAACTGCATGGTGCAAGGCACTTCTCTAAGTTAGACCTTAGATTTGGATATCACCAAATCAGGACATTTGAGCCTGAAATTCATTATACTTCTTTTAGGACACATCATGGTCATTATAAATTCTTGTTCATTCCTTTTGACTTGACTGATGCTTCTTTTACATTTCAGAACCTAATGAACAAAAGTTTTCTAGCTTATCTCAAAAAATTCATTTTAGTGTTCTTTGATGACATATTGATGTACCCTGGATTTACGTATAATGCTTTAAACTTGGAGTTTTGCGTGTGTCTTAAGCATTTGTTAATAGATTTGATGGTCTTTTTCTTGTATTTTGCAGAAAAAAGGTTTTGGAGTAGTCGGATGAGAAGAGTAAAGCAACAACAGTTTTTGATGTTTGACGAGTCATCCTACAAGTTGTAGGATTGATTCATGGTTTGAAGAGTTGATTTATGAAGCTAAGCATTAAACAATGGAAGGTAATGACAAGTCGTAGTAACTTATACAAGCCGTATAATTGAGTCATGGAAAAGTTCAAAGCAGTTGAGCTCCAGTACTTGGTTGACAAGATGACAGGATGGTTCAAACAAAGTTCTACGGGTCGTACAACATAACCGTAGAAAAGCCCAGAGTTAAGTGGAGGAGCTTCTGTCTCACGGAAGGTTCCTACGAACCATAGGAATTCCTACGAGTCGTAGGATTGAACCGTCGAATGATTGCCTAGCCAAATTTTCCTAGATTTCCTTTTCCTACTTAGGATTTTGATTTCTATAAATATTAGTTGTATTTTTCATTTTTTAGTGTGTTAGACAATTGGATACTTTTATTTTGGCTTTGAGAATTAACTAGGGAACACTTTGTCCATTTAATTCTTGAAGTTTTGGCTTTTAATATAGTTTTTGTCCATCAATTTAAGATTTCAGACTTAAATTACTCACATTGTAAGCTCATGATTTATTTTAACCAACTTATTATGAATTGTGATTATAAAAGCATGAGTAGCTAAATCCACAACTAGGGTTGTGGAAACCATGTGTAATTAACAATGTATACCTAATAATTAAGTAATCCTTAAATAGTGTTTATGCATGTATTGTTGATCTCTTCGTTTTGATTGCTTTTAACGGTACGCAATGTTAGAACTCATCTTAGTTGTACTAGACCAACCAAAAAGTTAACAAATGGGAATAGAGATTAAATAACAGAGTTTTAGCATTGATAATCTGCAATGTAATAGCCTAACCTAAAGATGTGAGGGCTATTCTTGGGTCAAGGTTAAAGGTTAGTAAAGTATACACCCCGTAGACCGGCCAAGTTGTGTGGTGAAACGCCCTATTTGGAAGATCAATCACTTAGGAGATACCTAATTAACTTACTGACTTTGCATGTTAAACACTAAATAAGGGTTAGTATTATAAGGTTTATTGTGTTATGCACTTGTGGGAACACATATATCCTAGTTTCATCTTTTATTGACTTAACAAAACATTAAATCCTATTACTTGGTTAGTTGTTACTATTCAAATGAATCAATATTACTTTTATGTTACAAATCCCCCCTTTTTCCGGAAATAGTCTGACTAAAAGTATAATTAACAATAAATTGGCCTAAGTCTAGACCTTATTCCTCTTGGGATTGACCCTAACTTCTTTTAGGTTCTTTTTTTGATAATGACCGCTTATACTTCTTTAGGGAAAGAAATTTTAGGCGTATCAAGTTTTGGCGCAGCCGTTGGGGAATAAGGCTTTTAGATTAGTCTAATTTTATTATTGAACAGTTAGTCAATTATTTCCTGATTTATGTTTTCTTTTGTTTTTGTCTCTTATAGATTTGGTTCGACGTGTATTCCAAGTACATGAAGTCAAGCATTCCCCTGACACCTTACGATCCAGAACTAAGAAAACCACTACGGAAAATGACCAACATCGGACTTGACCAGAATTTGGGAGTAGAGGATAATCCAGTTGGAGATGGGGAGCAGGCACCCCAACTCCCACTTCATAGTGGTCAACCAAGAAATCAAGGAAACAATCAGAAAAATCTTGTGATCCTGCAAAATTAACCAACACCCGATGTGTGTATTAACTACATGCATGGTTAATCATAACGTTGTGGGATCAACTGGTTCCATAGTTGTTCCTTCATTACCACTCGAACATACGTTTGTAGTTACTCGCAGTCTGATGCAAATGCTTACATCTAGATGGTTATTTCATGGCTTGCAATCTGAAGACCCATATGCTCATCTGAGTAAAGTTATCAGCGTGTGTAAGAGTAGTGTGGGCGCAACGGGACTATGTGTGTTTCCATTATCATTGATAGGTAATGCTACCGTGTGGTTATTTGAGCTCTCATATAACTCAATTACTACATGGGCGGAGCTGCATAGAGTATTCCTGGAAAAATAATTCCCTTTGTAAAATAAGTTGAAGCTTAAAGATAAACTTAACAACTTTGTAGCTCTACATATGGAGTCAATTAGTGATTTTTGGGACAAATTTACGTGATTGATGAGAAATGTATCGAACCATTGTATTTGTGATAACTCGCTTAAGGAGTACTTTTATACAGGACTGGATGACAATGGAAAAATAGTGTTAGATACCATTGCAAGAGGATCTTACAGGAAAAATACATTTCAGGAGATTGTAGAGAAACTTGGAAAGATTTCCAAGAATAATAAGGCATGGAGCACGAGAACTTCGGCTACCACAAAGAGTATTTTTTTGGTACTTGCCACACCTAATTAGTCACATGATGATACTCGTGAAGAGATGGCATAATTGAGAATAAAGATTGGATTAGTGTTGAAACATAAAAGTGGGAGTGCTGAGAAAGTCAATGCACGACATTCTTTGTTGGTGCGCCCCTTACCGTTCTTGCTCAGTCTTTCAACGACTGGGAAGGCAGTCGTAGAAACGAAGCCTATCACCACGCCGACCATCAAATACAAGACTAGGCCCCTTCTCAAAGATTTGATGAAATGGCCCACCCCACCCAAGAGGAGTTTACTATGGTCAGTGCAGTGAGATTTGTGGAACTAATTATGCCTTTATGCCTATCGTCGTAGAAGCTATTCCTAGGAAAGATTATGACTCTCGGGTATCCAATTAATTAATCCCATAAAGCCCGGACAAAGAGCCAGTATTGGTCACCATAAATTATCATAATAGATCACCACCGGTTGATGAGTATATATATGAAGATGATGCGAATTTTGTGAATGATTGGGGGGGGGGGGTTCTGGACTAATTCTGAAGCATCTAATCAGGATAATTTGCACTCAGGTCAAGTAAATCAAGGTTGGAACTTTAGTAATTACAATTATGAAGGAAACTATAATTGTGAAAGGAACTACAACCGTGATAATAGCCACAACAGAAATGGCTATAATAGAAATGATAAGAGTGGTCCCAATGTTCCACCGGGAAATCGAGAAGGAGGATTAAGTTTAAATAGCATTAAGTATATGATGGCTAAGATGAGTAAAAGGTTTGACTCATATGATGACCATGAGAAAGAGATGCATACTGATTTATCAAGCATTGGGTAAAAGGTAGATTCACATGCAGTATCTATTTAGCAGATTGAGAAAAAAATTGAGTCAACAAGTGTGAATCTGCGTCAACAAGGAACACTTCCTAGCCATACTATCCAAAATTTGAAGAATGATGGACATTGAATGGAAGTTACTGCTCGGGGTGGAAAGTAAGCCATTGACCCTTTTATGCCAACTGAGGAGGAAACTGCTAAGGAACCAGAAGGGGATGACGTTGAAAAAGAGGAACAACCTACTGATCAAAATGAGAAAAAACCCGAAGTTACTCAAAAGATCATTCCAATGCCAAAACCTCCGACTCCTTTCCTATAAAGATTGGTTAAGAAAATTGAAGAAGAGAAGTATGGCAAGTTAATGTCCATGTTGAAGCAATTATCGATAAATTTCCCTTTGATTGAAGCACTGGAACAGATGCCTTGCTATGCTAAGGTTATGAAAGATCTGGTGACCAAAAATAGAGTTGTAAGTTTTGAATATGATGATAAGTTAAAGCATTGTAGTGCCTTTGCTACTAGATTGCTAGTGCAAAAGAAGGAAGATTTCAGAGCATTTACTATCCCATGTACCATTGGTTTGTTACACTTTGCTAAGACCCTATGTGCCTTGGGTGTTAGCATAAATTTGATGCCGCTATTCAAAAAGTTTGGTTTAGGAGCCCCAAACTGACTGCAATGCGGCTACTTATGGCTAATCGTACTGTGAAGAAAACAATCAGGATTTATAAGATGTTTTAGTTAAAGTTAAGGCATTCATATTTTTTGTGGATTCGATGATATTAGACTGCGAAGTTGACTTTGAACTGCCTATCATCTTATGGAGACCATTCCTTGCTACTGGGCGTGTTTTAGTTGATATGAAGAAAGGGAAAATGAAATTTCAATTAAACAATGAAGAGGGGACATTTAATATTTGCAAATCAATGAAGCATCATAATGATCTTAAAGTAGTGTCCGTTGTGAATTATATTGTTGAGGACAAACCAAAGGTATTAATTGAGGAGAGATAATGTGTTGACGCATTAGTTATCATTGATGTGAGGCCAAAAATACATATTTTAAATCATTATTTGCCTCACATTTAGTATTTATATTTGTCCTTTTCGAGCATGAATTTTATGGATTGTGCTTAATAGTGTATTTTTTGTAGGATTCAATTGGTGTGAAGATGAAGAAATTTGGAGCTAAAACAAATTAAAGATGGAAGATTGAAGAAGGAAATCAAGTAGGAAACTTAATGGATTAAATTAAATATAATAATATATAATATGTGAAGAGAGGCGAATTGCAAATTACAATTTAAATGTTGCTGGCCACGTGTCACTCATTGGAGACGCAAAAACAATTGAGACAACCATAGTCCACACGGAAACCAATTCCTTTTAGTTTTGATTTCCCAATTTATTTTGGAATCATTTATTTTATTTAAGGTGTCCTACATCTATAAATAGTTCATAAGAATAAATACGGCAGATGATACTTTGGAGGAAAAAGTTAATACTTTTTAGGGTTCTTTTCTTCTTTTTCTTTTCTTAGGCACTAATAGCTAAAGACCCTTGTTCTAGGGCTATGACTACATGATCATTGTATTTTATTGACTTTGATGGATTAATTTTTGTTATCATATGAATTCCTCTTTTATTCTTATTTTAGTATTTTGTGATTGGCCACCATTGAAATAAATTCATTGTCAAAATTCAACTCGCAAGAGGAATAGGAGGATAGAACGTGGGACAAAAGAAGCATGATATTCTCTAGAAATTAGGGTTGATTTGTATCTAGGATAGGGATATACCTAGAGAACTTGTTTGATTAATAGACAGGATGAATACGTCATGTTGGGTAATTAGTTCAGCCTATCCCCACTCAACGATGTAGTTAGACTGCCAATTACGATAGGCGATTAAGGGTCGGGGGACCATGATCATACATTAGAACTATTTATTCACTAGCAATTAAGGTTTACACCCACATCATGCCCACACACCCCTCGCTAGAGATTTAGCTACTCATAAATAAGGAAATAGAAGATATACTAACAAAGGAGTACTCTATTTCATTCATCAATGGTAAGTAAATTCAGATCCAAGCTTGAAGAAGTAAACTATTGATTTTCTTCTTCAGCAAGCAAATGCTTCTAGAGTGTCTATTTTTCTATTTTCTACTTTGCAATAATGAAACTTCTTAGAATTATTCCGAAATGGGAAGAATATGATAATACATAACTACACATGTCCCAATTTTGTCCTCGGAACTTTTCAAAGAAAGCATTTTCAATTAGGGGTGTGCATCGGTCGGTTCGGTTCAATTTTACGTATTATCAATTCGATTTATCAGCTTTCGATTTTTAAATATGCTAATCCAATAACAAACCAATAAGAAATTTTTTATCAGTTTTCGGTTTATCATTTTTTTATCGTTATCGATTACCCAATAAGAAAATGTCCATAAAATATCCATAAAATAATATAAAATAGTACGAAGGCTGTAATTACATGTTACCACCAAAACATAATATGAAACTTCGGATGTTAATCAAATTACTAACATTCACAAACTTGCACAAGCTACAACCTACAATTACGAACTAAAACTACAATCAAATAGTTCAACAAGACAATCTTGAACAGTTGCTTGATCCATCAGTTAATCGGCAAAATTCTCACCAAGTTCCTAACCAAGACAATCACAAAGCCTGAAAAAAGAAAAAAAAACCAACCACCAATTTAATCGACTATTACCATAGCATTTTTACATTTAATGACAAAATGCTTTTGAAATCTAGATTGAACTCATTTTAATGATGAACATATTTAATGAAATAGTCTCCATAAATACATAACACCCACCCTCAAATGAACACGGTAAGATGATTAGATGATGACATAATTAGCAAGAAGTGAACAAAATATAATAGCCTCATCACTAGAGACCTCAAAGAACCCTCTTAAAAATGATTCTCCAAAATCATTTCACAATCAAATTAAACCCAATTTTTTAGTCATGTAGACTATCAAGTGTTGACACCTAATTTTCGTTCTCCACATTTGTTTAACTAAAATTTTAATAATAATAATAATAAAAATAAAAAATAAAAAAATAAATATATATATATATATATATATATGTTATGAAATTTTTGGAATACGAAAATATTACTTATTTTATTTCATAAATCTATTTAATAAATACTATTTTTTATATAAAAAAAATAAATATTATATAAATACTGCTACTTACTTTCTCATTTTTATTTATTTATTGTTTTTAAGGGTTAACTCAATTTTTTTGAATTAAAATTTCTATTATTGTGATAAATATTTTCCGACATTTTTCAAAATTAGGAAGGCTTAATTAATTAATGAGTTAGTAATTTATATTTTTTTAGAATAACTAATTTTATCAAATAAGCTAGTCTTGAAAAATAATTATTTTCTTTCATTTAATAAATTATGGCTTTTTAATAGAGAAGATGTCATAATTTAAATGAATTTAATTTGAGCAATTTTGGCAATCCAAGTCCCCTTGAACCGGTCAATCCGTGTGTGCCACGTAGGCGAGCACATAGATTGTGCTTCTTAACTTTTAATCTCGTCCCTACGATTTAATCCAACAGCTTTAAATTCATCTTTTTATTAATATATATATATATATATATAATATATATATAATTGTTATTATTAAACATATTTTTAAAACCTTTTATTTTTATTAACCGTCTGATCAAACGATCTGACGGCCCAAAATGAGTAAGACTTTTCCTCTCCTAAAAGACACCTACCGCCGCCCTACTTCTTCCAAAATCATGTTCACACCTTCATCTTCTCCAAAAAATCACCTCAACGATCTTCTCTCTTCCAGAAATCAGACGCCTACACTAGCCAATCTTTTCATGCCTCAACCTAGAAAACGGAAGAGACGCTTCCTCCTCAAACGCTCCAGGATACTCTTCCATGGCAGCCCCACGTGATCCCCCATCTCCCTGTCAGAGAACCGACTCTAGGCTGCCGGAAAAATGCCCCATCAGTCACTCAATCCTCTCAAATCAACTTGAAAAGGTCGATTCTTGAGAGATTTTTCTTCTTTTTCATGATTACTTTGTTGTTTCCTCTGAGAGTTGTGTTTCCAAGAATTCAAAATTTACATTCTTGGAGCCCAAATCGGCTATAAAATCACCTCTTTTGTTCTCATGGAAGGGCATTCGAAAATCATCCATCAACGTCCGAAAACAATCCGAAAAATAGAGAAGAAATCATCAAAAAATCAGTGAGAAAATCCAAGAATCAATTAAAAAAAGACCCAACAACAATCCAGCGAGTCTGTTCTAGTGTTGAGTTCGAGTTGAAGTTCGAGTTCGAAGTCGAAATCTCTTGACATTAAAGCCCCTGTTTGCTGCTCTTGAAAAGGTAGACTACTTCGCCTTTATTTTTGTTCAAAACTCTAGTTGTTTGTTTGGGTTGATTTCTTGATAATTTCGAAAAGGTTTCTTAATCTGCTTATTCAGATTTTGTCTTTTATTTTTAGTACAGTTAAGTTTTCCCATTAAAAAAATGATATACATCCCCTTGTTCTTGTTTTGATTTGAATACGATTTAGGATGCGTACATATGAATTGCTGAGGATGTGTTTCTGGTTTGAGTTTCTGAACTGCAATATAGCTTAATCTTCTTTTTTTTTGAAATAAAAAGGCCATGTTTAATTTATGATTATGGAAGTTGTCCCCTCTCTGTAGTCATTTGATGCAAAGGCTATTGTTTGTTGTTTGAGATTTAAGATTAATCCTAATCTTTATTCTTGAAGTTGACCTATGTCTTTTTATATATACCTAAGCAGCCCCCTGATTTGTGTATTAGCTTGAACAAATTACATGAAAGAACGAAGGCTATTCTCAAGCATGGTTAGTTGTCGATCGTAGTATCATTGAAATATTCGTACATCTGTTATCCGACTGTTCTTTGGTATATTCGTTGGTATGGGTACCTTAATTGTAACACCCCGACTTTTCAATACGTCTAAATTAACTCATATCTTCGTGGAAAGACAAGGAGGGTGAGTAATAAATTAAAAATGATATGGTATGTCATATTTTAAGTTTTCAAGGGTTGTATCTCAAGTTTTGAAGTTAAGTAAGTGGCAAAATAAAAGCTGGCGAAAGTTATCGTAAGTTCCTTTTTAAAGATTTATCTAAAATTTAGGTCAAATGTCTTGGATGTTTTCTCCCAATATATTAAGAGTTAGAAGGCCAATCACCCATTAAATCGAAGGCCTACGAGTCTAGTTTGCAACACAAAAACCTCGTATCAAACCGACATCAGAGCAAAATGCTATCAGGGTTTTACTAGGGACTGCCGAGGAAGAATCCGGGTCGGGTAAAAAATATGGTATGTCGGCTTATTTAACGTTTTAAGCCATGAAAGCATTCCATTTCAGTTCCAAACCAGAGAGAAAACTTAAGAGAGAGTTCCTATGGAGTTCTAGCATGATGAAGGTTAGTTTTTGACGATTTCTACCATTAAACATTGCCCCCGTGCCTAGAAACGTAATCCCTACACGTGGCAATCGTTTTTCCCTTCTATTAGTTGCATTTGGAGCTGGTTTTTGAAGATATAAATTTGTAGTTATTGGTGTTTCTTAAAGGTGTACACTTGGTTAACTAAGGTAATCATTTCGGGACCCTTTTATGGTTGTTTTTATGAATTTCTACGGACGTTTCGACAAGTTGGGGAAACATGGTAAATCTGCTGATTTAAGATTAATTATGCACTGCTTATAGGTGCATACCAGCTATGTATATATAGTGTTTGTGAAGCTTAGGACATAAGGAACAACTTTCGTGAAGGAACTACGATCTTTCGAGCGTTCATTGGAAAGGTATGATAAGGCTATTCCCTACTTACGGTATGTTTCCTTAAAGCTTAGGAGCAATGTAATTGGGTTGTTATCCTTGTTACACTTGTAGCCATTATCGTTGATTGTTGGCTGCTCGAGTTGATATAATCCTCTATTATCGGCATTCTTATTCAGTAAGTAGCATCCCTATGTTGGACACGACTTAAAGGCTATTTGTATAGGTTGCTTATAACTAAATTGCTCACTTTTAGCGATTGGATTGTTATTGTTGCCCTTGGGGCTATTGTGGTTAGTTGTAGGAATGTGATATATGCCTAGAAGGGCTATGTTCTGCCTACAGGGTTATATGGATGCCTAAAAGGTCTATGAGTTGCCTACGTGGCTATATTGATGCCTAGAAAGGCTATGAGTTGCCTACAGGGCTATATTGACGCTTAAGAAGGCTATATGCTTCCTACAGGGTCATGTTGTTGCCTAAGAGGGCTATGAGTTGTCTATACGCTATGTTGATGCCTAAGAGAGCTATGTGCTGCCAACGGGGCTATATTAATGCCTAAGAGGGCTATATGACTGCCTACGGGGATAGGGGACTACCGATAAGGGTATATAGGCTATTTGGCACCTCCCAGGCTTATGGGGGCTGAGTAGGTGGTCTTGTGTGCTGTTTGTACCTGCCGAGCTTATGGGGGCTTGGGTAGGTTGTTGTTTTATTATTTTTGATAAATTTAGATTTAGGACCAGGTCAATACACTTATCTTATCCTTGATTTATTTATCAGATTATTCCAGTATATCATGATACCTCCTCATAGTCTATTGCATTTCATACTCTGTACATTATTTTGTACTGACGCCCCATTTCCTTGGGGGCGCTGCATTCATGCATGCAGGTCCTGACAGACAACCGAGTAGACCTCTTCAGCAACATGATTGACTTTTATCCGGTTGGCTAGCCCCTTTCCTCCGGAGCTACTAGAGTTGGGAGGTTTGTTACCTTTTGTTGTATATATCTTTATGGGTAGGCTGGGGCCCTGTCCCACTAATCTTTACTAGTCTTAGAGGCTTTCAGACTAGTGTGTGGGGTGTATAGCTACGTTATGGCCATACTGGCCTATGTTGTTGGTTTGCTGAAGCTTGTGAGTTGTTTGATGTATTGTATTGATATATACCTGCTTTTAGTTTTGGTATAGATATCATAGTGGCCTCGACAGCCCAATCAGGACTTCTGTGCTAGTTGACTATTTATTTATATGATCTCCTGGGAGTAGCTGTTTCTTTTATAGATTAGTTGACAGGGGCCTTGCCGGCCGAGGGCTTAGTTTTAAGCCGAGATATACTTGTTTATTTTCTTGATTGTGTGTGGCTGTCATGCGCTAGTAGCAAATGGTTCAGTAGGGTCGGCTCGGGCCTGAGTTTTGACATTAGGAGCCAGTTGCGCCCCTCGAGTTTAGGGCGTGACATTAATGTTGGCAACCTTTAGTTTAGCATGAAAGGGACTCCCAAAGGGCATAAAACACTATGAATACTTGTTGTCCAGTTGTTCTCTTTGATTTCCTGAAAACCTCCTCCGTTTTTGAATGAAATATGACAAGTTTCTCTCTTTGTTCTTACATCTCGCCTAAGTAATTAGAAGGATCCCATGATCGCTTTGTAATATATTGGATTGAACTACTGCATTTTTCTCCTTTCTCTCATGAGTGTCAACACGTGATAAATCTGCCCGTATTCATGTGAAGTCGAGGACATTAGATAAGAATTTATGCAAGCTGAGTGTGTCTAGTTAACTTAGTCCGCTACCAATGTGTTGGCTCAACGACTTTAACTTTCTTATGTTTGATTAAGTAGTGCAGTCATAGGAATATTTATCCCTTATGATGACGAATTGAATATTTACTTAAGCTTTCATATGTCTCTCAATTTACTTGCTGTCAAGAATTCTAAAATGCTAAGTTCAATCTCATATTTTTAGAAAACAAAATTGTTTACCCAGAATAATGTATAGCCCCTTTTATTTTGTATCTGTACTTTAGATCCTCATGCATGTAACATCACCATTACATAGTACATAACGAAATAATATACATGATCCTCTCTTGTTCCTTAGAAGCTACTTGTATTAATATTGTTTGTTTCTCTTGTTGGACTCAAAGAATAAATGTATGTTCATATGCTTCACCAGATAGTTTATGCATGCTTAAACTTGTTTTGATGTGGTAGAAAACACATTCATAAGTTCTGTACTCCAAATTTAACTTATACAAGTCTAAAAAAGAAAAATGTTAATCTGTAAAAAATTTCGCCTCTAGGCACGTGAATGTTTGTGCAAGTTAACTTATATTTCGCTTAACATATGACTTCATGGATTATTTTCTCTATGCTTTATGATAATTTTACAGCCCATTTGCTAATTTTTTTTAATCTTATTCTTTTGTACATGTACACTCGGGAGTGCATTTGGAGTTGTGAATTGACTCCATTCATCTGTCCAAATCAGATTTGTGCTCACATTATCGCTTGTGTCTAGCAGCCTTCATCGTGTCAATAGTGTCCAACATTTCCTTCTCGCTTCAAGTTTTCATGTTCTTTATATCATATATGTGTTGTTATCTTTTGTCTAACGTTTTACACATAAGTATTTCGCTTATATTTACGCTTGCTTCTATTTGTTTGAGTTTGTATGAACCAACTAAGAACACTAGTAAAGTATAGTCGTTCACCCCCACATCCCTTTAGATATTGAGTTTATTATAGTTATTTAGTTTAGAACGACATTTTTCAACTAAGTTTTATTTGCCACTTGACGCATTTTGGTGGTAATGAAAACATGTCTTTAAAAGAGTTCACTTGGGAATAATGTTTTTTTTCAAATGTTGTGAATTTATTTTCAGATTTTCCTTTCATAAATGAGTATTTAGAATACAAGTTTAGCAACTTAAGGTTTGGAATTTTGGGTCTCAAAGTGTAGCGTTTTGAGTTCAAAAAGTGCATAATTTTGACATTAGAAAGTCCAAATTTTGATGGTAAAACTGCAGATTTTGAGGCTCAAAACGCAACTCTTTTGTGGGCTTTAAAGTGTAAAATTTAAGCTTGAAAATGCAGGTTTTTGAGGTTAAAAAGTGCAGATTTTAGCGCGAAAAATGCAGTTTCAACATGCTCTATCAAGAAGATTTTTTAGAACTTAAAATGCAGATTTTCAGGTTTGAAAGTGCAGATTATAGCTTGAAAATTCCAGATTTCAAGAGTTTTTGATGTTTAAAAGTGCAGATTTTAGCTTTAAAAATTCCAGATTTCATGAGGTAAAAATTGCAGCTTTTAACGTGCAGATTTTAGGTGCAAAAAAGGTGTATTTTTGGAACAAAAAATGCTTTGTTATGAGAGTCTTATGATGCAAATTTTGAGGTTCAAAAAATGCAGATTTTTAGCTTAAAAATCGCGGATATTCTTTGTGTAAAAATGCGGTCTTTTTCTTCTAGTTTCGAACACCATTTTGTGGGATCTAAAAGTATAAAATTTTGGAACTAACCACTATACTTTGAGAGTTTAAAAGTTTATAGTTTGAATCCTAAAGTATTTTCAAACACTACTCTTAAAAGGAAGAAGAAACGTGATTTTAAAAGGGCAAAACGGATGTTATAATGCTCTCTAGAATTATTACCTTTTTTTTTCTAGTCTTGAAAGATACATTCGGCTTAAGTTATTTATTCGAGAAGGAGCAAAATATTCATTAGCTTTATCTATAAACTCTCACTTAGGACTTTATGTTGAGGAAAACTTATCCTTTAAAACTCCCAAATGATTTTCAAACTAGCGTAAGGCTAAAGTTGTTACCATTTTAGAAATATTTTTTATTTTTTTTAAAAAAAGTAAATAAATAAGGAAGTAGGTCTATATATTTTATTAACAAAAATAAATGTAACTATAGAATAAGTCCCAATAGTTAGGCCCATTTTATATTCTTGACATCACCCCTTTATGAAAGTATATTTGCTATTGTCACTTTTTTTTAAAATCAAATATTACTAAAAACATTTTTAACATGTTATTTCAAGATTTTGGATATGCCAACATGTTCAAATACAAGGTACATACATATATATGTTATACACATAAAGGTATATATTCTATATTTTTCTCTACATAATCTTTTTTTTTATCTACTATCCTGAATGTTATTTATTTATTTTTATAATTTATTCCTACACTTTACACATATTATTTTACTAAATCTAATCTATCGTTAACTTATTCTTACATGTAAATAAAATAATAAACATTCGCATGTTTTAAACAACTTACATATATATACTACACTTTATAATAAACATATTTAAGATCACAAACCTTTATATAATATTTTAACATCTAGTATCATTTTTTTTTATTTTTTTTTAGAAAACTCCATTTTATATATTTTCATTCAAATTACACATCACATATTACTATGTATTTACACCCAACTACTATCTTATTTTTATTTCACGTCTTAATAAGACGACATATTTTTTGCAAAATTCAACATCTATGTACTTTTAAGATGAGTTTATTATAATACAACTATATTTCTTTTACATATGAATTTATTATACATTTAAGTACATTATTTATTTATTTTACAATATGATAAAAATACTACTATTAAATATATTTTATAAGACATATATATGTCGTACCTTGTATTTTACTCTTTTTCTTAAACTAACTAATTAACTTACCATTGATTTTTAAAGAAAATAAATAAACAAGTTTTCCTAATCATATTTTCCTAAATTGAGTTTAAGGACTATCTTCGGATAGGCTCTGAGGGATGCTTAACACCTTCCCCTCGAGTAACCAAAACCCTTACTCAGAATCTCCCTGGTTTCGCAAATCAAAACAGAGTTTACACTTACATATTTAAAATATGGTTTTCCTAATATTTTCCTTAAAATTTAGGTGGCGACTCTAAAACAAAAATATTTTTTATTTCAAAATCAGAGTGTCGACCATATTATGTTGTGAACTGTTTCGGCCGGTTCGAAATGGGGTGCGACATCAGGTACAAACACTAAATTAACAATTCCATTTTTATTGGAAACTAATCCATTTATAATATCATCATGTCTCTTAATTGACTCCAAACACTTCTAATTAATAAATATGTATTAAGTGTTGAGCAAGTTAAGCTTAACAATATGCAATATTTTGCCTCATATCATAATTTACTTTCTTGACAGAAGGCTTATACATTGAAAACAGAGCAAATACATGACTTAGAGCAACTTGTAGCTAGAATGACTTACCGAATGTCTAGATCCAAGTGCAAAAAAGGAAGAGTTTCAACTTCACATTAATCATCCAGAATGATAATATTAGCCAAATCAATAGAGAATTTATGTTAATCAACCAAAAAAATGTTAATGACTATTTACAATAACAATTAAAACTATTACAATTAAAATATCCTTACCTTTTCAAGTTGTTCGAGGACATCTATACCTTCCTCAACACTTATAGGTCGTGATTCACTTCGAATTCAATCTTAAAGGTGTCACACCCCTTTTCGTGCAAGGAGGAAGGGTTTTTCCAATTTAAATGACGTTACAGATTTAGGGATTATTTTACTTTCAGAGTCGCCACTTGGAATTGAGTTATGGTGTTCCAAGTCACCTTTTTGTTTAATCCCTAATCAAAAGGAAATGACTCTTTATATGGTCTGCGAACTAGAAATTCGGGTAAGGAATTCTGTTGATCGAGGGGAAGGTATTAGGCATCCCTCGAGTCCCATGGTTCTAGCACGGTCGCTTTTATTGACTTCTACCTACTTTAAATCATTTGTGGATATATTATTTTCAAGCCATGACTTGTTTGCATTTTTATTGTTGAACTTTTATTTGGTCTCAATTCGGATGCATAACTGCATTCTCGACTTTTGACATATAAATAGCTTATGAGCATAATTGTTTTTTTCTCTCGAGTGCATCACCTAATTTTATCTATAAGTGATCTTATTTGAAATTAATGAAAGTTATTATATTTTTGGACAAGGTGCGTCACCGCATCCTTGAGTTTTTTCAATGTCTCAAAAAAGATGCGCAACCGCATTCTTAATTTTTTACAAATATTTTTAACGTGCATAAAACACATCTAGTATTAAAAGTACTTACTCTTATTTTTCTGAATTCTAGACCACTAATCTTCTCATTTCATTATTATATTTATTGATGATACTTTTAATTAAATTATTCCACTTGTTAAAATATATATCAGAATAATTTTATCAAGGTGTGTCACCACATCCTTGAATTTCTTTTAAGTGTTTCAGAAAAGATGTGTAACCACATTCTTAATTGAAACAAATATTATTATTTTTTACATGCCTAAAACCCATCTAATGTTATAAGAAAATATTAAATAAAATCAAATAAAATAAAACGAATCTAAACTTCTAGGATACAATATAAATTTTGGATTATCTTATATTCTTTTATTTTTATTCACCCTTAAAGTTAATGTTAAAATTAGGCCTACACATATTATATTTTTATTTTTTTTATCTTGAAGTTAATGCCGAAATTAGGCATACTCATATTGTACTTTTTTATTAATCCAACAAAACAATGACGAATTGCTAAAATAAATCTCATTCTTTATTTAATAAATAAAACAACAATTTTGTGAACCCAATAATTCCTACTTTATCGTTATTAGCATCAAAATCAAGAAAAGAACAACATCATGACCCATTCATTTTAAGACATCACAACTAATGAACAAAAATATATAAATAAAAATAACCACCAAATAAAGTTACTTTCATTCATTAAAGAGATATAACACTTAACACATTCTTCATTTTAATCAAATTATGAATAAAATAAAAGTGTAAGAAAACTTATCATAATAATTACATCAAATTCCATAAATAAATTAAAGAGATAAGGTAAAGTTGAACCTTAAATGAAGAAATAAGAATCGCAAAATCTGGACCAACTAATGAACAAAAATATATAAATAAAAATAACCACCAAATAAAGTTACTTTCATTCATTAAAGAGATATAACACTTAACACATTCTTCATTTTAATCAAATTATGAATAAAATAAAAGTGTAAGAAAACTTATCATAATAATTACATCAAATTCCATAAATAAATTAAAGAGATAAAGTAAAGTTGAACCTTAAATGAAGAAATAAGAATCGCAAAATCTGGACCAAACCTCGATTAGAACGCTCACAAAGCCTTGGTGTGGATGTGTGTTGTGTTTATATAAAAGTAATGAAAAAAAAAGAACAAAGAGATGAAAAATGTTTGTGGGTATGTTACCGATTGGTTTTTTCTTCTTTCTGGCGTGAGTATGTTTGTTGTTCTTTTCTTTTTTTTTAGTTGTGCCTCTGTACGTTTTGTGTATGTTTTTTTTGTTTGTGGGAAGTGTTGTGTTTAGGAATAGTGTCCGGTATGTATGTAGTGTGCAGATGGGGTTTTTGTAGTGTTCTTGTACGTGTAGTATGTGAGTGTATAGTGGTGTAGGGGTAGAGTGGAGTGGGGTGGAGTAATGTAGTGTGGGGGGTAGAGTAGTGGGGTTAATGGGTAGGTATATATAAATATAAAATATAATAATTAAAAATATTAACTAATTATTTTATATTAATATAAATATCATAAAGTTAAATAGGTAATTAAAAAATATAATTAAGAAACACTAGTTTATTTATTAAATCTAAATTAAAAGAAATATTTATTTTTTGTAATTTTCCATTTCTTTTTTAAACAATTAAAAATAAAACTTACCTTAAAAAGTGATTATATTTTTGTTGTTTTAAAACCTTTTAAAATAAATTTAATAAAATAAGATAAAAGTCAAAATATTTAATTTATATTTATAAAAATGTTTAATCTCTAAAAATGGTGTAAAATTTTAGGTTCGGTCAAAAATTACGTGTCTACAGTTTGCCCTTCGTTGACCGAAAACACGAAGTGTTTGTTAGACAAAGAAGTAGACAAAGCGACAAGTTTTGACCGGACTCTTATTTGAGAAGAGAAATTTGTGCGACCGAGTCGTAATTTTGAACATCCTACATATCCCAGGTTATAAGGGAATCAGGTCACGTATAGTTCAAGGAGATGAGGTGATGAGCTGGAAGTTAAGTGAGGTTTTATCAAGGCTCCAGGTCGCGGCTCTTATCCTTACATAAAAAAAATGAAAGCTAATAGTCAAAAGAAAAATGAAAGTACAAGCTCCTATCTATGCAACTTCTCTTTAGTCTTCACTTGAGTCTTGACTTTCAGATATCACCTTGATTTTGGTGAGTATCTTGATCTTGAATAGATTCGATGCTTAACTTGCCACTTAGAGTGAGCTTTTGACACTCTTCAAAATGAAAATTTGAATATGTTCTTGAATGACTGCATGTTTTCTTGATCAGAAGCTGAATATAAATAGATGTCAGGAAGACAGGCTGCTATATTCATTGAAGAAGTTGATTCTGGCTATCATAGGATTGATCATTCTGAAAATAGTTGAAACTTTGTTCTTGAATTTCTAATCCATGTTATGCTTGAAGAAACCTGAAAACCATCACAAAAAAAAAAAAGAAATAAGCAAAAATTTTGCCCCAGTTTTCACTAGAAAATTTTTGTGAGTAATAGCAAATGTAAATTAAAAATATAAACTCAGACTAGGAAGTGCTTATCCTAAGAGAAGAAAAAAAAGGTCTCAGACTAGAAAGTGTTTATCCTAGGAGAAAGTAACCAAATCTCATTATGTAGGAGGGTCTTGCTAATCCCATTGTCCAGGAGGGTCCTGCTAATCTAATTATCATTGTCCAGGAGGGTCCTGCTACTCTAATTCCCATTGTAAGGAGAGTCCTGCTACACTAATTTCCATTGTTTAGGAGGGTCCTGCTAATCTAATTCTCATTGTTTATGAGAGTCCTACTACTCTAATTCTCATTGTTTAGAAGGGTCTGCTAGTCTAATTCTCATTGTTTAGGAGGATCCTGCTACGCTAATTCTCATTGTTTAGGAGGGTCCTGCTACGCTAATTCCCATTGTTTAGGAGGGTCCTGCTACGCTAATTTCCATTGTTTATGAGGGTCCTTCTACACTAATTCCCATTGTTTAGGAGGGTCCTGCTACTCTACTTCCCATTGTTTAGGAGGGTGCTACTACGCTACTTCCCATTGTTTAGGAGGGTCCTGCTACGCTAATTCTCATTGTTTAGGAGGGTCTCGCTACTTTAGTTCCCATTGTTTAGGAGGGTCCTACTACTCTAGTTCCCATTGTTTAGGAGGGTCCTGCTACTTTAGTTCCCATTGTTTAGGAGGGTCCTGCTACTCTACTTCCCATTATTTAAGAGGGTCCTGCTACACTAATTCCCATTGTTTAGGAGGGTCCTGCTACACTAATTCTCATTGTTTAGGAGGGTCCTGCTACTCTACTTTCCATTGTTTTGGAGGGTCCTGCTACTCTAGTTCTCATTGTATAAGAGAGTCCTGCTACGCTACTTTCCATTGTTTAGGATACGCTAATTCTCATTGTTTATGAGGGTCCTGCTACACTAATTTTCATTGTTTAGGAGGGTCCTGCTACACTTATTTTCATTGTTTAGGAGGGTCCTACTACACTAATTCTCATTGTTTAGAAGGGTCCTGCTAAACTAAATCATCAAATACAATTACCATAACACTTTATTTTTTTATTTTTTAAATAGTTTTTATTTTTATTTTTTAGATTAGAAAATGTTTATCCTAAAAGAAAAAAATGAAAAATAGCTGCCTCAAACTATAAAGTGTTTATTCTAGGATACAGAAAATAAATAAATAAATAAAATAATAATACTAATAATGGTCTAGGACATGGAAGTGTTTATCTTAGGAGAAAATGAGAAATAAATGTCTCAATCTAGGAAATGTTTATCCTAGGAGAAAAAATGCATGTAATTTTTTATTTTTTTTTTGCAATAATGTTCACAAATTTGAGTCTTTCATTTTTTTTTTTAATGACAGTCGATTTGTGGCATTTGACTTTGAGGATAGTTTCTCCTATTGTTGCCATGTTTGAAGCTAATTTTAGCTTTGAGATAAACTGTTTTCGTTTGATAGTCAGCTCACCTTGATAATCTTGAAACATCTCTAGTTGTTCAAAACTTCCAACTTCGTACTTGTTATATTGTTTCCACCCTCCAACAATCATTGAATCTTGTATTCATATAAATTCTCAAAATTTGTCAATTATTGGCAAGTTACTATGCATATCAATATTTCTTGAATCATGTCACATTTGAGGTGATGACCAAACTTTGCTTTGTACAATTGGAAAGATGGTAACAATTTTGAAATCATTTTCTGTTTACTTTAATGAAGACTAACCCAAGGGAAAAATGAAACCGAATTGGGCGATACAAAATAAGAAGAAGGAAAGTAAAAAATAAAAATTGACCTTTAAGAGAAAAAAAAATGGAAATAAAAAGAAACTCCTTTGAGAGTGATGGTCAATTCTAATGATCATGACATGCANTTTGAAATCATTTTCTGTTTACTTTAATGAAGACTAACCCAAGGGAAAAATGAAACCGAATTGGGCGATACAAAATAAGAAGAAGGAAAGTAAAAAATAAAAATTGACCTTTAAGAGAAAAAAAAATGGAAATAAAAAGAAACTCCTTTGAGAGTGATGGTCAATTCTAATGATCATGACATGCAAGTGAGATTTAATGGCTTGATTTGTCCAATCAATCTAAACTTTATCTTTGTCAAACTTTCAACCTTCTGAAGTCAGACTTTTATAATACAACTTTTGCACTAGATTCATACCTCACATTTGACTTGTGGTGCCTCGAATGGTTTTTCATCAATAACCTCTCTCATTTTGTATGTCTCTCACTCACATCGTCTTATAGTGTCCTAAGGGTTTTCACCAATAAGACTCTCATTTTTCAGTTTCTCTCAACACAAATGATGTCTTATAGTGCTTTTGAGAATTTTCATCGATAAGATTCTCTCATTTTTCATTTCTTATGCGAGGGATGTGACATTTTTCCTTATATGATAATCAACACTGAAAGCTTGCTTGACTTGCCATTGTTAAAAATTGATCAGAAGGTCTTTATTTGGATTGTAACGTGGTTTTTGGATAGGGTTACAAAGAAAGGGTGAAAACTCATATATAATACTTATAAGACGGTTAAGACTTACGGCTTTTGGAATCGACTCTAAATAAACAAATAACAAAATAATAATAATAATAATAATAATAATTATTATTATTTTTGCCCCAGTTTTTGTGATGAGGATCTTAGAGACTTTTTTCTTGGTTGGATCGAACCTCAGAATAAGGTTGCCTACGTATCTTGTCAAAGCAAGAATCAGGTCGTAGTTCAGGAAGTTTGTTCTTTTGTTGTTATTGGTTTTTTTTTCACTTTTTTTTTCCTTGACTCTTTTTTGTGACTTATATTTTTTATTTTTTTTGAAGTCGTGACTCTTTTTTCCTTTTTTGAATTTGTGACTCTTTTTTCTTTTTCTTTTTGACTGTATTTTGATTCCAAAAGAGGGGTATGAAAGAGAATAAATTTAAGGCTCAAAAGGGGTAGCAAAGGATTACATAGTGTTTGGATAGTAGAATGAAATGTCTTCGTCATATCAATTATTAATAATGACAAATACAAGCATGCCCTTTAAGATGTGAAGTGAAAATCATACATTATCTCTTTGCAACGTATGCATTGATGGATAAGTATATCAACTTGAAATCTCCATTTGAGTAATACCTTCTTGACAAAAAATGACATACATCAATTTAAATAAAACTTATTCTTTTAACCATTTTTGATACTGAAGGACGTATCAAGGTGTTTAAGTCATTTATTCATTTCCTTGAATGTATTTATTTTTTACTTCAATGGTGTATTCATTTCATGGCTAGATATAATCTTAAGATCTTACCAAATCCTCTTGCATATCATGTCACAAAAATTGAATTGAAAATAAATGTATGTGGAAAGCCAAATAGAATGGGTCACTTTGACACAAAATAAAGATTATATTAAGATAAAAAAAACTCGATGACAAGACAACAAACTAAATTTTATGTTACAACTCTATAATAACCCAAACTATGACAAGACTCAACAAACAAACGCATAAGAGAAATGATAGAAAAGTCTGACTTACTAAAATAAAATAAAAAAGAATTGCATAGCAGAAATGATGGCAAAATAAACTATCCATACACTCTTTTTTGAGAGAAAAGAAGAGTGTATCTCAATCACCAAGCTTGACTACTTAGCCACTACTTTGCACGCTAGCCTTCATGAAAGCTCCAACAATTTCAATTGTCTTTTTCTGAGAATTGAGAGAATTATCATATTCTTTGTCATAACATATTATTTCGATGAAGTGTATATCATTATGAGCCAGTAGAGGATTCTTAGTAACATTTGGGGGGTCATCATTTTGAACCACAATCATCTTTGTTTGAATCATCTCTTCCACCTTTCTTCTTAAATTTCGACAATCTTCAGTACTGTACCCTGGAGCATCAAAATGGTATGTACACCGTATTGTAGGATTGAAACCTTTTGCATGTGGATCCACGTAATTTTGAGGAATTGGCTCTATCATATTCAAACGTTTAAATTTCTCAAATACACTTGTGTAAGACTCTCCAATTGGTGTGAAATTGTTCATAGGTATTTGACCTCCCTCAAATACTTGTCTTGGATGGGGATTATAAGGTGCTCGAAAATTTTGAGAAGAAAGACGAACATTTTGATTTGTTGGTGCTCTCCATTGAGGATAGTTTGGTGGATATGCATATGGTTGTGCACCATAGACTGTATATTGAGATGGGACAATAGAGTATTGTGTATCTTGCATGGGGAGATAATGATGAATTTGAGGTGGTGCATATTGATAAACTGGACCCCTTGGCCCCTTTTATGTGTATGACACAACATTTACTACATTCTCCTTCATTTTCTTTCCCCCAAGATTTCCTGATCCATTTTTAATCACTTGTGTTGTAGCTTTTAAGGCAGCTTGACTTACAATTTTTCTAGACTTGATGCCACTTTCCACCATTTCACCAATCTTAATAACTTCAGCGAATGTTTTTCCAACAACTGAAAGTAAATAATGAAAGTAGTCTAGTTCTTGCGCTTGAAAGAAAACATCTATCATTTCAGACTCTTTCATTGGCGGCTTAACCCTAGCAACTTGCTCCCTCCACTTAATAGCATATTCACAAAAAATTTTGGTGGTCTTCTTCCTCATGTTGACAAGTGAAGTACGATCTGGAACAATGTCGATGTTATATTGAAATTATTGAACAAAGCATCGAGTCAAATCATCCCAAGTATGCCAGTTAGAAGTATCTTGATCTATGAACCATTCTAAGGCAATTCCCATCAAACTTTCCCCAAAATAAGCCATGAGCAATTCTTCTTTGCTTCCAGCCCCTCTCAGTTGATTACAATATCTCTTTAAATGAGCTACAGGATCTCTATGTCCATCATATTTTTCAAACTTTGGAGTTTTAAAACCGATGGGTAGATGAACGTGGGGAAACATGCACAAATCATTGAATGAAACATTTTTGTGACCTCTCAATCCTTGCATATCTCTTACACTCTGTTTCAAACTCTTCATTTTTCTAGCCATTTCTTCATGTTCTTCGTTCTTAACAACTTTTTCAGCCTCAACATGGGAACTATACTGATGAGTGTGAGGGTAAGAGCTTGGAATTTTAAATGTCAATTCATGAGTCTAATCTCGATCATATTGAACTTTGGGTGGAGGATCGTTGTTGAATTTTGACTTCATTATAGGTTGTTGAACGACATTAGTCGGCGCAGTTGGAATGAATAGTGGATTACTTGTCATAGGCGTACTCAAAAGGCGCACCGTAGAAGTTCCAGCTACCTTGGATGCGTTAGCATAGGGATCGAATTCAGGTGGATAAATTGAATCACTTATCGATACTTGGACAGGGGGTGACATATTTGTATTTAGATAGTCACGAATTGAAGGCGGTGGAGCTTGTCCACTCATTCAAGCTTCGTACATCTCCGTCATTTGCTGTCTTAGTATCCTTATTTCTTTGGCTGACACTGTTTCTTGTGACATCATCTGGTTCTGGATCTCATCATTATCCGACTCATTTTCGTCTTTGTGAGTCATTTTTTTCCCTTTTGACCTTGTATTGTAGGGATGGATGCCAGCCTAACCACAAATCAACCACCTTAATTTAACTGTGCAAGGATAATAATGCTTGTTAGAGCTAGACCATCTTCAGTTATAAGTTATTTTTTTTTAAAAAAAATGATTTAATAATGCATTGATCAAATCTGTTTGAGATTGTGTACGTAACACACTTGCAAACATGATTAAGATCTTTGCATATTTTTTCAAAAACTCAATAACTAAGCTTTTTTTTAGAGCTTTGAGATAAAATCCTTTAGTTTTTTTTATTTGAATTATTAAAATAAAATTAATAAAAACTTGTTTTTGATAAAGATTAAAGCTTCTTGTTTTTCTTTTTTTTTTTTGATTTTTTGAAGAAAGATTTTTTTTATTCTTTTATTTTTGAATAAAGATCACCGAACCCAAAGAGGGTTGCCTACGTATCCCATTGAGGTGAGAATCAGGTGTGAGTAGTTCGTCTAGATTGGACAGAAAAAAATAACTTTGAAATATTAAAAACTTTTTTCTGATAAAAATGCAGTTTTTAAAGTATTATGAAAATAAAATATTTTGATTTTTTTATTAACTGTACAAAAGGAAATTTAATTAATTTTTTTCTGTAATTTTGATTAAATAGTGAAAAATCTTTTATTTCATTTTCTAGAAAGGTATAATATCTTCTAAAAAAAAGAAATATTTTTTTCTTCACTAGTTATACTAAAATGAGCCAAGTTATAGATATTTTCTAAATAAATGTATTTGCATGTAGCACGTAAAATGATCTAAGTGGTCAAGTAAGAGAGAGATACATGCCATAGACAGACTCAATTATTGTTCAAGTCTACTAAGTAAAATGCAAATGATGCAAATAAACGGAGCCTACTAAGGATAATCATGTATGTATATCAGGTTTAATAGGACTAAACCTAAAGAAATTAGTTTCTAGACCGGTTTACCCGAGTGAACAACTCGGATAAGGCAGGGGCAACTTATCGATAGCAGCGCTATTTCGACTTCATTGCTGGTCCAACCCTGCCTAACATTTGTGACTAAAATCCTTCACTGGGTGCCTAAACACTCCAGTTTTATCTCAAAAGAGAGTGGGATGCATAACTGCATTCCCTACTACCTTATTTTTAGAAACTCATATGGTGCGCGAGAAGACAATTATATATTATTCAACAATATAAAAGCGATAAATGAACAACAAATAGCACATTATGTCATTAAAACAATATATCCAATGAAATAATATAATAAAATCAAATAAAAGTCAATAGACAAAGCTCAAATTCTGGTTACTCCCCAGCAGAGTCGCCAGAGATGTCACACCCCTTTTTGCGCATGGCGGAAGGGTTTTTCCAATTTAAGTTCGTTATAGATTTAGGGATTATTTTACTTACAGAGTCGCCACTTGGAATTGAGTTATGGTGTTCCAAGTCACCTTTTTGTTTAATCCCTAATCAAAAGGAAATGACTCTTTATATGGTCTGCGAACTAGAAATTCGGGTAAGAAATTCTGTTGATCGAGGAAAAGGTGTTAGGCATCCCTCGAGTCCCGTGGTTCTAGCACGATCGCTTTTATTGACTTCTACCTACTTTAAATCATTTATGGATATATTATTTTCAAGCCATGACTTGTTTGCATTTTTATTGTTGAACTTTTATTTGGTCTCAAATCGGATGCATAACTGCATTCTCGACTTTTGTTATATAAATAGCTTATGAGCATAATTGTTTTTTTCTCTTGAGTGCATCACCTAATTTTATCTATAAGTGATCTTATTTGAAATTAATGAAAGTTATTATATTTTTGGACAAGGTGCGTCACCGCATCCTTGAGTTTTTTTCAACGTCTCAAAAAAGATGCGCAATCGCATTCTTAATTTTATACAAATATTTTTAACGTGCATAAAACTCATCTAGTATTAAAAGTACTTACTCTTATTTTTCTGAATTCTAGACAACTAATCTTCTCATTTCATTATTATATTTATTGATGATACTTTTAATTAAATTAATCCACATGTTAAAATATATATTAGAATAATTTTATTAAGGTGTGTCACCACATCCTTGAATTTCTTTTAAGTGTTTCAAAAAAGATGTGTAACGACATTCTTAATTGAAACAAATATTATTTTTTTTACATGCGTAAAACCCATCTAATGTTATAAGAAATTATTAAATAAAATCAAATCAAATAAAACAAATCTAAACTTCTAGGATGCAATATAAATTTTGAATTATCTTATATTCTTTTATTTTTATTCACCCTTAAAGTTAATGTTAAAATTAGGCCTACACATATTATATTTTTTTTATTTTTTTTATCTAGAAGTTAATGGCGATATTAGGCATACTCATATTGTACTTTTTTATTAATCCAACAAAACAATGACGAATTGCTAAAATAAATCTCATTCTTTATTTAATAAATAAAACAACAATAATTTTGTGAACCCAATAATTCCTACTTTATCGTTATTAGCATCGAAATCAAGAAAAGAACAATATCATGACCCATTCATTTTAAGACATCACAACTAATGAACAAAAATAGATAAATAAAAATAACCACCAAATAAAGTTACTTTCATTCATTAAAGAGATATAACACTTAACACATTCTTCATTTTAATCAAATTATGAATAAAATAAAAGTGTAAGAAAACTTATCATAATAATTACATCAAATTCCATAAATAAATTGAAGAGATAAGGTAAAGTTGAACCTTAAATGAAGAAATAAGAATCGCAAAATCTGGACCAAACCTCGATTAGAACGCTCACAAAGCTTTGGTGTGGATGTATGTTGTGTATATATAAAAGTAATGAAGAAAAAAAGGAACAAAGAGATGAAAAATGTTTGTGGGTATGTTACCGATTGGTTTTTTCTTCTTTCTGGTGTGTGTGTGTTTGTTTTTCTTTTTTCCTTTTTTATTTGTGCCTCTGTATGTTTTGTGTATGTTTTTTTTTTGTTTGTGGGAAGTGTTGTGTTTAGGAATAGTGTCCGGTATGTATGTAGTGTGCAGATGCGGTTTTTGTAGTGTTCTTGTACGTGTAGTATGTGGGTATAGTGGTGTAGGGGTTGAGTGGAGTGGGGTGGAGTAATGTAGTGTGGGGGGTAGAGTAGTGGGCTTAATGGGTAGGTATATATAAATATAAAATATAATAATTAAAAATATTAACTAATTATTTTATATTAATATAAATATCAGAAAAGTTAAATAGCAAATTAAAAATATAATTAAGAAACACTAGTTTATTTATTAAATCTAAATTAAAAGAAAATATTTATTTTTTGTAATTTTCCATTTCTTTTTTAAACAATTAAAAATAAAATTTACCTTAAAAAGTGATTATATTTTTGTTGTTTTAAAACCTTTTAAAATAAACTTAATAAAATAAGATAAAAGTCAAAATATTTAATTTAGATTTATAAAAATATTTAAGCTCTTAAAATTGTGTAAAATTTTAGGTTCGGTCAAAAATTATGTGTCTACAGAAGGCACACTAGAGTTTGCACCAATTTAGGAGTTAATGAATTCCTAAATGAATCCATGATACGTCCACCAGTACCAAACGCACACACGGATGCCACACTTGAAATAGGAATAACTAACACATCCCGAGCCATCTCAGCAAGAACGAAAAATCTAGGTGAGTTTATTTTCCACCAAGACAAGATGTTGAAGTTCTTTCTTTCAACTTCATTTTCTTCAGCAAGATATTTTTGCAATTCTGTTTTGACAGTTGTTGTATTTTCAACTTTATGTTTCATTAGATCACCATGAATGTCCCTAAAGATCCTATCGATTGGACGATACAACATGTACTTGAAAGCAGTGAACCAGAATTTTCAAATGAAGAACTAGATAAAGATGAAGACGGACTACCTTTATTTTTAGAAGTGGACTTTACATATTCACCAAACAACAATTCCATGTAGTCTCTAACTCCTTTTTCTAAAATTGGACCTTCTTTCCCAAACATCATTTGAAGTGCAAAGCCAACTGAAACAAACTTGTGTCGAGGATCCAAAACACAAGAAATAAAAATCATCTTGTTCATCTTCTTTTGAGTACCTCAATACTTATCAAATTTTTCTCTCATATTTGAAGCAATTTTACCCAAAAGATCATCACTATCATCTTCACTCGATATCAATTGATTCAAATAACAAAAAACCTCACAAATTTTAAGAAAATGTGAGTTTGTTGTGACGTAGTGTGATCCAGATACTTCTCTAGTAAGATCATAAAAAAAAATGAAGAAAATTAGCAATTTTTCTTACATTGTCCCAGTCATCACTCAAAAGGGCACCAACAACTCTTCCATCTCCACCTTTTCCATCTTCATCCTCAACAAACTGAAGGTACTATAACAAGCCAATATCACGAGCAGCATAACTGGAAAAAACATTTTCAAACTCAATAGCCCTATTCAACATCAAGTATGTGGAGTTCCATCTTGTAAAAATATCCAAACATAAAGATTTTTTACAATTAATATCAACATCTTCACAACATTTTTGGAACCTCTTACACCTACAGGAGACAGCCTTATGTATTTAACTGCTTTTCTAACTCGTTCAATACTCTCGGACACTCATGCTGCCCTGTTAGAGGTTCCAAAACTGGTCCACCCGGCCATCCCTAATATCTCCAGGCAAATTGTGATGTATGAAAGCTTCTGTAAAGCTATCCCATGTGGGTAGAGAATCATCTCTTCCCATAGATCTCTCCCAACTTTCGTACCACAATATTGCAACATCGTACAATCCAAATGCTGCAAACTCAACTGACTCAGTTGCTGAGGCATGCATGACTATGAAGATCTTATGAAGCTGATCAACAAAGTGCTGAGGGTCCTCTTTACGATCTGTCCCTGTAAACTGTGGAGGATTCAAGGCAAGAAATTCAGAAACTCTCAAACTTTTGGGCCCTTCGAAAGGTTCGGCAAGATCCGGTGCAACTGGCTGGCACTGTGCAACTACTAACGGTGCTAACATACATACTGTACTCTTGAAATCCTGATCAGATGGAATAGGAGGAACTTGAGGTGCTACTACTGGTGGAGCCGGAAGTCCTGTAGCCCTCAGAGTCTTCTGAAGCGGTTGAGAAGCTATAGGGGTTGAGAAGATGTTTCCCTCTGAGACTCACAATGGGTTACCTCCACCTGTGGTACCTTGTTGGTACCCTCACCTCCAGCTGTATCTAGCCCCTGGCTAGCTGTGGTCTGTCTGGCTTCAGCCATCTCTATCTGCATACAAATATCAATTATAAGCCAGAAACCTCAACCCTTAAGACACCCCTCTATAGCACGAGGTGAGCAAAAGAAGGATAGTCATTCTAATATGCTCGGTAACTTCTTGCTTATCGAATGTGGTGCACAACACATTTATAAACAAGACTCCACTAGACACAGCTTGCAGACTCCCTAGGTTATGACATTGCTCTGATACCAAGTTTGTCACGCCCCAAACTCAAGAGGCGCAACTGGCTCCTAATGCCAAAACTTAGGCTTGAGCCGACCCTCTTGAACCATTTGCTACTAGCGCATGACATCCACACACAATCAAGAAAACAAATAAGTATATCTTGGCTTAAAATTAATCCCTTGACCGGCAAGGCCACTATTAACATATCTATAAAAGAAACAACTACTCCCAAGAGTTCAGCTAAAGAAATGGCCAACTAGCACAAAAGTCCTGATTGGGCCATCGAGGCCACCATGATCTCTATGTCAAAACTAAAAGCAGGTATATATCAGGACAATACATCAAACAACTAACAAGCTTCAGCAAACCAACAAACTAGGAGAACATGGCCATAACATAACTATACACTTCACACACTAGTCAGCAAGCCTTTAAGAATAGTAAAGATTGGCGAGACAGGGCCCCATCCTATCCATAAAAATATATGCAACAAAAGCTAACAAATCTCCTAACTCTGGAAGCTCTTGAGGAAAGGGGCTAGCCAATTGGATATAAATCAATCTTGCTATTGAGGAGGTCTACTGGATCGTCTATTGGGACTTGCAGGCATGAATGCAGTACCCCCAAGCAATGAGGCATCAATACAAAATAATATACCGAGTATGAAAGGCAATAGACTATGAGCAGGTATTCTAACATACTGGAGTAATCCGATAAATAAATCAAGGATAAGATAAGTGTACTGACCTGCTCCTAAATCTAAACATATAAAAAATAATAAAACAACAACCTAGTCAATCCCTCATAAGCTCGGCAGGTACAAAAGCACACAAGATGACCTAACCAGGTCCCTATAAGCCCAGAAGGTGACAATTAGTCTATATACCCCTATCGGTTGTCCCCTAGCTCCGTAGGCAGTTACATAGCCCTCTTAGACAATAATAAAGCCCTGTAGGTAGCACATAGCTCTCATAGGCATCAATATAGCCTATAGACAACTCATATCCCTCTTAGGCAACAACATGGCCCTGTAGGCAGCACATAACCTTCTTAGGCATCAATATAGCCCCGTAGGCAACTCATAGCCCTTCTAGAAATCAACATAGCCCCGTAGGAAATTCAGAGACCTTCTAGGCATCAATATAGCCCCGTACGTAGAACATAGCCCTTCTAGGAATAGATCACATTCCTGTAGCTAACCACAATATCCCCAAGGGAAATAATAACAATCCAATAGGCTCAAAGCAGTCAATTTAGCTATAAGCAACCAATACGATAAACCTCTAAGTTGTGTCCAACATAGGGACGCTACTAACTGAATAAGAATCCTGACAAGGTAGGATTATATCCACTCGAGCAGCCAACAATCAACAATACTGGCTACAAGTATAACAAGGATAACAACCGAAGTACATTGCTCCTAAGCTTTAAGGAAACCTTATGTAAGAAGGGAATAGCCTTAACATACCTTTTTCGCTGAATTCACGTGGCCTAACTACTTTTACTCACAACCCCATCGATAATACAACAAGGCAGGACCATAATCAACACACAAGAATAGAAGATACCATGATAATCCGATAAAAGATATGTATTTCCTTTGAAAATTGCTATTTACGGCTTATCAAAGCTAGAGTCGATGAAAGAAGGGTCTTACCTTGATCTTAAGTTCGTAATACACCTCAAAACCTTAAAATATGTCCAAACCCTTTCTTTCCCAACACCAAAGTATGATATGCTACGAAATTGAATAAAAAATTATACCATGATGACGAGCTCAATGCGTAAAACAACTTTCATCAAGGACTTAGGTTGAGAATATCTATAATTTGGTTGATCCTAGAGTGGGTTTTCTAAGTTTTCTGGTTCTTCACTAAAAAAAATGAAGAAAATTCGAAGAAGAAGATATATAAAAAGTTCTACCGGCCTAGGGGATCCACCTCACGTGCCTGCTTACGCAGTTTCGCAAAAAGTTATATCTCTCTATTCTGAAGTCGTATGAATGAACAGTTTGATGCGTAGGAAACTAGACTCGTAGACCTTCGATTTAATGGATCATGGGACCCATAAATATCTATTTATTGGGATAAAATCTCAAAGACATTTGACCCAAATTTAAGAGAAATCTTTAAAAAGGAACTTACGATAACTTCCACCAACTCTTTGTTGCGACTTACCTAACTTCAAAACTTGAGATACAACCCTTGAACACTTAAAATATGACATACCACATTATTCTTAATTTATCACTGTCCCTCTTTGTCTTTCCACGAAGGTAAGAGTTATTATATGCATTTCGAAAAGTCGGGGTGTTACACTCCTTGTGGGATCAACCCCAACTCTTACACTCTGTTTGGATCATTGTTACTCATTGTTTCATAATGTATTGTATTGTATTATGCTGTACTGTATGGTAGATACAATGTTTAGCTAGGCTGTATTATTTGTTGTTGTTTAATAACATTTTTATTGTTTGGTTTGACTATATCATATTGTATTGTAATTTATAAATTTACTAAAATATACTTAATTATTTTAGGGTAGGAGGTTTGACTAGAATTAAATAATATAACGTAAAAGGTAAAATAATATTATGAAATATTATGTAAAGATATAATTAGAAAAAGGAATTAAGTAACAATGGAAACACACCAAATGGGTTGTTCCATAAAATGGGGGTTTTCATTGTTACATAACAAATGAATTTAACAATACAATACAATACATTTTAAGTAACAATCAAAACAAATATTATAGGTATACTAACGATACAATACAATACAATAGGTAGCAATGATCCAAACAAAGTGTTAGTGGAGTTTATACTTGTTAGCGACCACCTACACTTCGAATCGGATGAAGTGTAGTTGAGCGTTATCAAAATAGTAGTGATCCTCATAACATTCTAAGGAGAACCATTACTAGTACCCCCCAAACTCGATGCTCTAACTACTATCTCCCCCACTCTCTATTGTCACAACTTATCATCTACCAACGACTTCTACTAGGAAGCCTCAAACTATTTTCTCTCTTTCTTGCAGGTTTACCTCTCCTCAATAGGGTTAACAGTAGCACCCTCAAAAGCCTCTGTGTGTTTCCCAGCCACATGAGAAGGGTCATGAGTAGGTTATTCATCACCAAATACGGTAAATATAACATCGTCCCCACCATCAGTGGGGGAATTTTCTACGGCTTACAGATTGAGTTAGCCATTCTCTGAGCTAACATAGTTGTTTTGGATGCTATTGGATCATCTTCTCAGGCTGATGTCGATCTTGCATCCAAAGCTCAAAGGCATCAATCCTCCAATGAATAACCTGAATATTATCTTCAACAACACCTTTTGTGTCCTCACCTCTGAATCCTCTACAACCTTTCTCATCCATGGCTGAATATTTTGCAATAGTGACACCATCTGAGTCTCCAACTTTTGAAATCTGGTTATTGGCAACATGTAGTAACTTGATGTAGGCACAGCATGTGGTGTGCTCTCATCTAGGGCGGAAGAATAAGAAGGAACATTCTCACCATGCTCAGTAGTAGGGGCTGGAATGATGCCCTCTTCGATCTCCTCCAGTGCAAGTTCCTCGCCTATAGGTGCCATATCTATTTGTATACCCCATTGTGGTGCTGCGGGGTGATGAGTGGTAGATATGCACTCATTTAAGGTCCATTTAAATCAATAATTAGTGTTCTCAATGACTAATTTTGTCCTTTTCTAATAGAATATTAAAGATTTGCAGCTATGAATGCAAATGGACAAGGCAATGATCGATGTTTGAAAGAATAGAAAAAAATGAAAATGAAAGTGCAAAATAAATGTTGTTGATCGCCTATAAATAAGGGTGAGTCACCAAAATAATCTAAGATCACCGAAAATTAAGAGTACACTAAGTATGCCTTCGGGGTCGATTGGTTAAGGAAGAAAAGAAGAGCGATTCGCCGAAAGACAAAAGTCGAGGTGAAAAGATGACTCCGAATTTGACAGTATTGGCTAATAAAACAATGGCTAAAATGGGCGATACAAGGTGATGTTTGGCGATTCACCAAATTTGCAAAAGTGAACTCTAACGGGATCGCCTAATGAAACTCAAACACCTAAAGCTTGAAGCTAGGAAAAGGTGAACCAAAGAAAGAAGGGAGATTCACTAAATATAGTGGGCGAACTAAGCGAACGCCACCAAAAACGACACAAGACTACTTTTTGGCAAAAATTCTGGAAAACTATAAATAGCCCAGAGGAGAGAGAAAGAGTGTGGAAAAAATGAGAGAAATATTCTAAACTTTCTAGAGAGACATTTTCCATTGAGTAAGAACTCATTTTATTGTTGATACTTTCAATTGTGTAAACTTAAATTTGGGAAATTGAAGTTGGATTTAAAGTGGGTTTACTTTTAAATACTCAAATTCATGCTGCCCATGGCTTGTTTCATGCAAGGTATAATCTTTTTACAGTTTGCTATGTGTGGCTAAAACCCCAAACTCTTGGGGTATGATTATGGGGTTGGGTGTTAGATTAATTTAATGAGTGTTGTTGAATTGCTATGTTTATGGCTATTAATTACAAATTTGACTGATTTTTGGGCGATTAACTGAAGAATTGAGGTGGCCAACTTAATTCTAGTTTTAATCTTGCAATGGTGCTCGAAAGAGACCAGGACAAATAGGTAATACGTTCAATAACTATAGTTAAAGTACTTAATTGCAGCGCTAAGGTTTTGGGTTGTTTTGAAAGGCATATAGATGAGACCAAAAGGAGATTCTATGCAAGGATGCTCTAAGATCAAAAGAAGATTAGCATCATTGATGATGACCTAGCTTATTTGTGATTAAATAGCCATATTGAGCAATTCTACTACATCCTAAGTTAAATCATCAACTAATCCCCACACCCCAAAAGTCCTTAGTTTTGAGAATCATCAACTATTTTCATTTTGATAATTGGGTTTCAGAATTACTTTTATTGAAGTTGGTGGACTTCTCCACCTATTTTGTTTTCATTTCAACTTCAATTGAATTAATTTCTTATTAATTCTATACTTATATTCTTAACCACAAACCACTCCTTGTGGAATTCGACCCTGACTTTTTGTTGGATTTTTATTTACAACGACCACTTACTCTTTTAATTGGTTTTGGAGAGTGATTTGGAGCTTTATCAAAATATGGCTCTATTGTCGGCGAATGTTAGTTAGGAATTTAGTTTAAGAAGTAATTTGCATATTAATTTGTTTTTACACTGAACGGTCTTACACTTTAGTTTCTTGTGGTCACCTCTCGATAGGTTTAATGATGAATGCGTATCATGATAATGATTCTAGTTGCAATGGACAAGATAATGATTTTAAAAGAGAAAGAGAAAGTGGGTTTTCATCCTACCAAGGAGGTTGGAGCAATCTGTCTTCCATCAGTGCATTAGGGGGTTACTTTTGTCATAACAACAACAATGTTGCAACTGATCAACGTGGAAGGTTTATTTGGGGGTCTAGAACAAAGAAGATCCTAATGAGAATTTCCAAATATTTTCAAGTGTTTGTAATTGTTTTTCAACACAAGGCATCTCACAAGAATCAATGTGGCTAAGACTATTTTTCTTCCTTAACAGGAAAAACGCAACTACATGGCTGATTGAATTGCCAAGAATTTCTATCACCTTATGGGAAGGGCGGAAGGAAACTTTCCTTGAGAGGTTCCAGATTTATGAAGTTGAGGAACAACATCTAAAATTTTGAAAGCATGAATGAGGAACCATGACATAAAACATGGATACGTTTTAAGCGAGTGTTGCCTCAATGCTCCAAACATGGTTTCCTGGATGAGCTACTATTGCAATACTTTTACCGTAGTCTTGATGTTTTATATAAGGGATTGGTTGATCATCTTGTGCGAGGACGTATCATGAAATAATCGTTCACTGAAGCAGTAAAGTTAGTAGATGAGATGACCAAAATAAAGCAAGCTTGGTACACACGTGATGATTATGTGTCAACTTCCACACTTGGGAGCATTCAAGGAACAAGAAGAAAAAAACCAAGAGCTTGATAAAAGTATTGCTTGGTTGACCACCTAGTTTGAAATGTTATCCGAGCATGTTCATAATAAAGAATAAAACCCAATAAATTAGCTATCTCGGGGTGGATATGATGAAGAGAGGTACATGAGAGGCAGATAATCGGAGGGTTTTCGGCCAAGTTATCTTAAGATTGTTGGAAATAAAGTTGGACCAATGGGATCGATGAGAGATGTCGTAGAGGGGAAGGTGAAGAAATTAAATATTAACGTCATCATTAACCAATGAAAAACCGCGCTAATGATTTATTGGCCAAAATTCTTAACACGGTGGAGGGTTCCGACATGATTTCGCAAGGGATGAAGAGTGATGTTTCACCTTTATCTACTACTGTGGTCTCACATTCATCGTCCTTCAAGACACTTGAAGAAAAGATAAATCAGTTGACCACTCTTGTGTACCCTGAGTCCTATGAGTGTGAAGCATCTCATACAAAGGTGAATCCAGAAGATTGGATTCAGTCCAAACTTTAGCTATTGTTACTAGAAGTGGTAAAACATTGCAAGAAGTAACAAACCCCAAAAACTCAAAGGAGCAAGAGGTGGTTGCCGATAACGAATCACCTAGGGATATGGATAACATTAAAGAAAAAAAAGCAGATGGTGAACAAAAACTGAATGTGAGAAAAAGTGTTGTTGAGACTTCTTCTACATTGCCTAAAATCAAGATTACACCCCCATTCCCCCAAATATTGAAGAAGAACAACAACAACAATGAAAAATTTATAAAGTTCGTGGATATAGTGAAAGATTTGAAAGTGAATATCCCTTTGGTGGATGCCTTGACCGAAATGTCGGGTTTTGCTAAATTCATGAAATATTTGGTGACCAAGAAGAAGGTGATAGATTGTGAAACCATCGAACTACCACAAATATGTGGTGCGGTAATGGAAAAGAATGATGTCCTCAAGAGAGATGACCCTGGAGATTTCACGATTCCGTGCACTATTGGTAAGTGTATTTTTGCAAAAGCTTTATGTAATCTTGGTGCAAGTATAAATTTAATTCCATTGATGGTATAAGATCAACTTGGGCTTTAGAAACCGAAGCCAATAAAAATGAGACTTTTAATGGTCGATCATTCCATATAAAATTTAGTGGGTGTAGTCTATGATGTGCTAGTGCAGGTTGACAAATTTGTGTTCCCCGCTGATTTTATGGTTCTTGATTATGAGATTGATGTCGACACACCAATTATTCTTGGTAGACCATTTTTAGCTACGGGCAAGGCTTCAGTTAATGTAGAGGTTGGCGAGTTGAAATTCTGAGTCAATGAGGAGGTGGTTAGCTTTAATACTCCAGAATCCATGAAATACCCAAGTGACATGCATATTGTGTCTCACTTGGATCAAATCGACGAAGCTGTAGAAAGTATTAGAGGTGCAGCCTATTGTAGGGAGCCTTTGGCTCAAGTGCTATTTAATTATGACCAAGATGAGGCCAGTGAGTATGATGAGACCGTGGCTACTCTTCTAGGTGTGGGTTCAGATAAATCTTTACAAGCTAAACTCGACCTCGACTTCTCTAGTTGAGAAGCACCACCAGCAAAACCATCACTCATTGAACCACAAAAATTAGAGTTTAAAGAGCTCCCGCCTCATCTTAAGTATGTTTTCTTGGGGGCCGATAACACACTTCTGGTAGTTATTGAAAGTGATCTTAAACAATGACAA
Source organism: Solanum stenotomum (assembly GCF_019186545.1). Lineage (NCBI taxonomy): Eukaryota > Viridiplantae > Streptophyta > Magnoliopsida > Solanales > Solanaceae > Solanum > Solanum stenotomum. The sequence continues at coordinate 27,717,147 of NC_064290.1, read as the reverse complement.
GTGGAATTGTTAGTCATAGCGTTGAAGAGGCATATTAAAGCTTTGGGGTGATCAATCGCCGATAATTTAGGTATTTCGCCAGGCGTATGCACTCACAAAATAAATTTGGTGGAAGATTTCAAACCATCCAATGAACACCAATGAATAGTAAATCCTCCAACGCAAGAAGTGGTGAAGAAGGAAATTATTAAATGGTTAGATGCGAGAGTTATCTTCCCAATTTCGGACAGCCAATGGGTAAGCTCGATACAATGTGTGCCGAAAAAGGGTGGTATCATGGTAGTTCCCAATGAAAAATTTGAATTAGTTACCACTACACCCGTCACCGAATGGTGTGTTTGCATGGACTATCAGAAACTCAATTCTTGGAATGTAAAAGACCATTTCCCATGCATTTCATTGATCAAATGCTTGATAGGTTTGCCGGAAAAGGGCAATATTGCTTTCTCGATGTATATTCCGGGAACAACCAAATTTCCATTGCACTAGAGGATCAAGAAAAGACAACTTTTTCATATCGTTATGGCACATTCCTTTCAAGTGTATGCCATTTGGGCTATGTAATGCTCCGACTACCTTTTAACAATGTATACTCTTAATCTTTGCCAATACGATGGAGGATTTCATGGAAGTGTTCATGGATGATTTCTCTGTTGCTGGGGCCTCTTTTGAAGAATGTTTGAGGTATTTGAAGATGGTGTTTAAAAGGTGTGTGTATTCAATTTTGGTCCTTAACTGGGAGAAGTTCCACTTTATGGTGAATGAGGAAATTGTGCTTGGGCATAAAATATCTGGGGATGGTATTGAGGTTGACCAAAAGAAAATCCAAGTAATTGAGAAGTTACCTCCCACAATTTTGGTAAAAGGTGTGTGGAGTTTTTTTGGTCATGTCGGGTTCTATTACGGTTCATCAAGGATTTCTCAAAAATTGCTATTCCATTGTGTAGACACCTTGAGAAACAAAGCACATTTGTCTTCGATGACTCTTGCATAGTGGATTTCAAAACACTCAAGGATAAACTTATATCATCCCCAATAATCATTGCCCCAGATTAGAATCTCTTTTTTGAAGTGATGTGCATGGAGAAAGAAATACCGCCCCTCTCTGGCAAGCCTATAAAGCATTTGATCAATGAAGGGCATTGGGAAGTGGTATTTTTCATTCCAAGAATTGAGTTTCTGATAGTCTATGCATGGGTACCTAATGGCTAAGAAAGAGGCTAAGCCAATACTAATTCGATGAGTCCTACTTCTTCAAGAGTTTGACTTTGAGGAAAAGATAGGAAGGGGTGTGAAAACTAAGTAACTAGCCATCTTTCAAGGTTGGAGGAAAATGCTAGAGTGGCTGAAGAAAAAGACATTGATGATGCTTTCTCGGATTAATCGGTAATGGTAATTTCTACACCCTCTGTTATTTGGTATGGTGAATTTGCAAATTTTATTATGTCTGGCATGTTACCTGATGATTCAAATAGCCATCAAAAGATGAAATTCCTATTTGATGTGAAGAAGTATGTATGGTATGAACCTTTCCTTTTTAGAGAATGTGATGATAACGTCATTCTCCTTATATAGTTCAGAACTTTCATAGACCTGCAAACAAAATTCGTCAAGCTCAAGGAGTTAGTGCACATGGTCCTGCGAGTTTCAGGGGGAGTTAGTCTTACTATTCATTTCTAGGGTGAAACTCTTCCCTGGAAAACTCAAATCCAAGTGGATTGGTCCGCACTCTATCCCACGTGTGTATGGAAAAAGTACGATTGAAATTGAAGATGCAAAAGAGGAGCAATTCACAGTCAATGGAAAAAGATTGAAAGCATACTTGGGGAAGATCATGATGTGACAACGGTTGACGTGGTGTATTTAGATGATGTTTGAAGAACATATCCATGTTCTGTCGCGACGTTAAGTAAGGCGCTCCTTGGGAGGCAACCCAAGTGTTAGTTGTTTTCAATAACGTAGGTGTTCACATGTGCAGGCATGGAGTACTAGGTGATGGTACGGGCAACTCGGTGATTCACTGAGTACAGTAGGCGAAGCTCCAAAAGGCTCTCCCTTTGGGAAGCTCAAATTTAGGTGCTTACTGTCTATCTTAGTGATGTCCATCACCCACTAGGCGATGCACCTGTATCGTTAGGCGAACTCACTACAGTCTGCCTAGTTAGGCATTTACAATGGCAAGCACACTTGTAATCTCAGTGATGTTCATACCAGAGAAGACGTTACACCCATGAAACTTTAGCGATCAAAGGGTAGACCGCCGATGTGAAGGACATATTGTCCAATGTCTACAGCCCCGATAGGTGATGTGAGTCCAATCAATGACTCACCAACTAAGGTCGACAATGATCAGTACTAGTGATTGCTCAAGGAGTGCTCTTACCCTCATCTATTTATATCATTTTTGTGCACTGAGGACACTGCTTTTTTCTTTTTGGTGGGTGAGAGCCTTCGTGCCAATATTCCCATTTTGAACTATTGGAGTATTACTTTATATTAGAGTGCTCTTTTGGGTAAATGTGTCTCTATATTTCTTTTTAGTTCTCCCTTTTGATGATTGCAAACCCCATGAGTTTTAAAGTCATGAAATGCTTAAGGTTTTTATTGATAACAATTTTAGGATTGATTGTGTTCAATATCGATGTATTTAAAAGTGCTCACGATGAGCATGATGCGAAGTGTTGGTGTTCCGAGAATGAAATCGACGTGGTTAAGCCTTTGAGAAATCTCTATGAATCTATTGTTGACTAGCTGTGTTTCGATGTGAGCCTTGCAATGAATATTGCATGTACGCTTTTGATCTTTCTGGGATGTGCTAAATGAGTGTATTTCAAAGTGACATGAGTGGTGAGGGCTTACTTGAAATCATGTATGTGGAGTCCTAAAATTTTCCTTGTTAGTCCAATAATGTAAATCTTGGTGAATGTTAGACATGATCTTGGCAACCAATTAAAAGAGTGAACCAAATTATCTATAAATCCTTTGTGACTACCTTGTGAGGGTGTGAATCCATTTTGGCACCATTTGAGCCTAACCCATTTTTTTTCAACCAAACGACACCTCTTGAAGCAAATTATCCATACCCTCTCACCAAAAATCCTTTTGGAAGTATTGTAATGTTGTAATAGCCAACTTAGGCCAAAATCATAAGTTGGGGGTGTAGAAACGAAGGATGAATGAAAGCCAAGTAAAGGAAAAGAAAGATGATTGAAGGCTCAACTTCGAAAGTGTTACTAAAATGAATGAACCCTTCCTTATTAAAAACAAAAGAGAATAACAAAATAAGAAAATGCTTGAATGAAAAATTAAAATGAAAAAGTGGAATGAATGAAATAAAAAGGGGATTCAAAATAAAGAGAATGACAAGTCAAGGGTTGAGTGCTCAAATGAAAAGAAGGAAAAAACTTGAGAAGAGGTGATAATGATTACAAAAATGCTTTGGAAAGGTGAAGTCACCAATCCTAATTGACCATACCTTAACCTTCATCCCCATTACAAGCATAAAAGACCCTCGAGATCTTTAATTATGTGATGATTGGAAAATATGGGCAAACCTATGGAACAAATCTTGCATGTACTTCTTTTTTGAGAGAATGGGAGTTGCATTGATTCCTTATACCTTGTTGAAATTGCTTTGTGAGAGCATGAAATCGTTCTTGATGTGAGGGCACTTGAAAGCATTTGTTAAAACATCTTCTTGAATTAGACATGGAGCTAAAGTAAGCTTGAGTCTGTGTTGAGAGCAACTAGTCATCATTTGAAGTTTTTTTTTATCATGATTGAAGGTAACACACTATTGCGAGTAGTCTTGCTATGGATCTTGCATGCTAGCTCTCATGGAGTACTGTTTTTGACACTCTTATTGAGCTTATTGTGTTCTTGATTTACTTAAGGACAAGAAAAAAATTAAGTTGTGGGTGTTGATGAGTGGTAGATGTGCACTCATTTAGGGTTCATTTAGCTCAATAATTAGTGTCCTCAATGCCTTATTTTTTTTCCTTTTCTTATAGAATATTGATGATTTACAGCTATGAAGGTAATTAGAGAAGGCAAGGATCGATGTTTAAAAGAATGGGAAAAAATTGAAAATAGAAATGCAAAAAAAATGTTGTTGATCACCTATTGAGAAGGGCGAGTCGCCAAAGCAATCTGAAGTCACCTAAATTGACAGTGCATTAATTCAGCCTTCAGGGTAAATCGGTAAAGCGAGACAAGAAAGGCGATTCACCAAAAGACACAAGGCAAGGTGAAAAGATGTCACCAAATCTGATAGTTTTGAAAGATAAAACAATGGCTAAAAGAAAAATACAAGGTGAAGATCGGCGATTCACCAAAGTTGGAAAAGTGTTCTCTAACGGGATCGCCTAGTGAGACTCAAACACTTGAAACTTAAAGCAGGGAAAAGGTGAACCAAAGGAAGAAGGGTGATTCGCTAAATGTAGTGGGAAAACTGAGCTAACGTCTCCAAAAATGACATGGAACTAGTTTTTGGGAAAAATATTGGGAAACTATAAAAAGCCCAGAGGAGAGAGAAAGAGTGTGTGGAAAAATTGAGAGAAATATTCTAAACTTTCTAGAGAGAAAAACATTTTCCATTGAGCAAGAACACAATTTATTCTTCATTCTCTTAATTGTGTAAACTGAAATTTTGGAAATTGATGTTTGATTCGAAGTGGGTTTACTTTAAATACTCAAATTCAGACTACCCATGGCTTATTTCATGCAAGGTATAATCTATTTACACTTTGCGATTTGTGACTAAAACCCCAATCTCTTGGGGTGTGATTATGAGGTTTGGTGTTGATTTAATTTAATAAGTATTGTTGAATTGCTCTGTTTATGGATGTTAATTACAAATTTGACTGATTGCCGGGTGATTAACTCATGAATTGAGGTTCTAGTTTCGATCTTGCAATGGTGCTCGAAAGAGACCAAAACAAGTGGGTAATATGTTCAATAGTTGTAGTTAAAGTACTTAATTGCAGTCCTAAGGTTTTATGTTGTTTTGAGTGTCATATTGATGACACTGAAAGGAGATTCTATGAAAGGATGCTTTGAGATCGAAAGAAGATTAGCGTCATTGATGATGACCTAGCTTATTTGTGATTAAATAGCCATATTGATCAATTCTACTACATCCCAAGTTAAATCACCAACTAATACCCACACCTCAAGAGTCCCTTAGTTTTGAGAGTCATCAACTATTTCTAGTTTGATAATTGGGTTTCAAAATTACTTCTGGACTTCTCCACCCATTTGTTCTTATTTCAACTTCAATTGAACTAATTGCTTGTTAATTCTATAATTATATTGGGAAAAAAGGTCTGAAAAATACTTCAACTTTGGCCGAAATTGTTGTTACGATACCAAACTTTATGGAGGACCTTTTACCCCCTGCATTATTTAATAGTGTATTTTAAAGGTATATATGTACCCACGTGGACACATTACTATTTATAATGATGCAATATTTATGATGTCCATGTGGACACATATATACCTTTAAAATACACTATTAGATAGTGCACGGGGGTAAAAGGTCCCTTCCAAAGTTCGGTATTGTTACATCAATTTTGGTCAAAGTTCGGATATATTTGAGATCTTTTTCCCAATTATATTCTTAACCGCATACCATTCCTTGTGGGATTCGACCCTGAATCTTTGTTGGGTTTTTGTGGACACTGACTACTCACTTTTTTAATTGGCTTTTGAGAGTGATTTGACTGTTATCACAGGGTTTGCCTCATCCCAAATTAGACCGACATCCATGGTCTTAGTAACTATGTACTGGTCAACATGATATACCAAGACAGTAGCCTTTGTGCACAACCTAAATATCAAGAAAGGAAACGGAAGAGTAGTGGTCTTCCGAAATTCTCTCTCATGGATCTCAGCTATAATCACCTGGGCAATATTGATCTCATGCCTAACCATCAAACGGGCTATCCTCACTGCCCGTTCTAGCGTCAAATGATTATTTGCCATCGTAGCACACAATCTAGCCTAGAAAATGGACAACCAAAACATGTCTGTAAAATTTAGTGTGGCCTTCTTGATAGTGATCGTCAAGTCCCTAACCCACTCGGCATCTGCCACCTACTAAATAATGGTCCTGTAACCCATCGTAGTAAGGACTCTCTCTTCTTGGTAACTCTCATGGCATCTTTATTCTGGACCAACTTCATTCAGTAGTGAAACCAAGCCATATTGATCGGCTGCTCATGGGATGGGCCATAAAAAATGGTGGATGTTGGCCTTTGATAGGGGATGTACCGTACTTGTGTGGATAGAAGTGGAGGATGGTCTAGGTCATTGGCTTGTTGAAGCAGAGCATTCTTCAGTGTGGTTGCATAGAATTCTCGTACCATGATAGGCTATATTTTCCTGGTTCCTCCGTTATCCACTCACACCAGTGCCTCTGAAATAGCTCATGATGGCTAGCACAGTGTGTAGGCTACCTGTAAGAACGTTTAGCTTATGTGTAATAGGCCGAGCATGTTTTTGTTGCGCGTTTTGCCGGATGGAATCAATATGAATCTAGAACATGCCCTCCACACACCATCAATTAGGCTCATCGGTGATTTGTATAGGCTCAGAAGGTCGAGTAGGGGCTGTATCATGTGGGTCTTCAAACTTTGACGCATCAGAAGCAGATGTTGCAATTGAATCATAATTGGAGCCTGACTTGGACTAGGCTGCACACTGTGAACCTGAGGCTGCCACTTGTTGTGACTCCCCACTACCTTCGCCCAAAATCTGTGCTCCCTCCTCAGACTGGGAAACACTATTTTGGCTAGAGAACTTCGGCTCATCTAGTGTCAGAACTATGTCAAGCTGCCTTGCTTGATGATGAGTAGTCCGGGGTGACTTAGGCAAATTATTATTGGTTCCCGGATTAAATTCAGACACGCTTTGTTCATCATCGGAGCTTTCATGAGTAAGTTGATGTCGGGCTGAAGGTGCGGTGGACTTAGACTTCCACCTTCTTTGGTAAGTGTTTGTCTTCTTAGGCGGCATTGTACCTGTAGAGGAGTCATTATTACACAAACATACAAAATCAAAGCAATTAAAGAAATGAAATCAAACTACGAAACCAAAAAAAAAAAAATAGAAAAGTACATTGTTATTGGCCTTACAATTGGTTTTTATGGACTGTAGATGTTTCCATGGGCCGTAGGACCCAACTTTAGGAAAAGAATCAACTTTTTAGATTCTAAAGTTGGAATGACGGTTCACCAGTACGGTTAATTAAAGTAACTACGGATCGTAAGTCACACTGTCATTCCTAACTTAGGCTAATGTTTTGTGATTTAGGATGACGGGACTGATCTACAGTTAGTAGGAACTCCTACGACCCGTAGATTGAAGTCGTCAACCCTAATGTTAGTAGTTGAGGATCAAATTTTATGCATTTACACAATTTCAATATCAACTGATCCTATCCTAGTCTAGATGATGCATTTCATCATAACAATTTGTAAGTATATCCTTCATCCTTAGGGCTTACACTTATCATTTACTCAAAAAATAACAAATAGCACCAACATAAACCTAAGTCAAGAACACAATTTGGAGTAATTTGGTAACATATTTACACATAATCGACAACACTCACTTATACTTTCATCCCAAGGGTATGATTTAATCAATTTAGGCGTACAAAACAAGCATCACATACCCTCGGTCAAGTAGCAACTTCGAATTTTACTAATTGAATCTAGTTAGGCTGAATTCCGTAACTTTAGATGAATTTCAAAGCTGTGTGAGTGTATCTCCACTTAGATGTCTAGAACTTGAGGACCAACTTGATAATTGTCCTAACCACGGCTACCTTGATTATGACGAATGAAAATTTTGGGAAAATGTAAGAAAGGAAGTCAAAGAAGAAAAAAAATGAGCAAGGGTTAATATCGTAAGAGTTGGAATTTTAAGGGATTGATTTTGCATGTGAAAGGGTGGGAAACATCAAGGGGTGTAAAGGTTTGAGGGTTGTAATGATTGAAAATGTAGTAAATGGGGAATGAATTTGAATTTTGGGGGTTTTATTTGAAAGGGGTCGCGGGTCGGGTTATTTTACGTAGAAAAGTTTTGATTAAAGCTCGTCTACGGTCCGTAGTCATTCCTATGTTCCGTAGATGGCCTCCGTCATTCCATTCAACACTTACCAAGAATTTAGGAAAAACACCTTGGGTCTATGAGTGCAGTCTACAGACCGTCAAAGTTTATACGGTTTGTATTGTGCACCCATAGACTTAAAGTTACGCCTATATTTGGTCTTAAGTTCTATGGATTCCATCTACGGTTCATTGAATGAACGATGACTCGTAAATGGGAACCGTGGAACAAGTCCTCAATGACATACCTTACACCAAGTTTCTACATATCAGGCCTGCAGTGTGTCAGTTTCCCTACGACCCGTAGGACTTTCTACACTTTGAAATTTTCCAGATTTTTCTTTCTTTTATGCACATGTAGCAAATATTGGGACTTCCTTTTACATTTTCTTGACACTTTTTGGACATGGAACCTAGACTAACCTATTCTAACCAAAACTCAAACTTAAAAACATAAAAATAACTTTCAAACTAGCTAGGTTATATCTTAGGTTGCCTCCCAAGTAGCATTTGATTTTACGTCGTGGCATGACGCAGACTCCTTGACTACTCAGACTTCATTAACATCCCATTCTTTGATCACCTATTTGACCTCCTCTGGTTCACCCAAGTAGATTTTGATCCTCTAACCATTCACCTTGAATCTTGTTCCCTTCTCATTCTCAAGTTCAACCGCTTCGTGGGAAAATACTTGTACACCTCTAAATGGTCCAGTCCATTTTGATTTGAGCTTGCCATGAAATAAGCGCAACCTTGATTTGAAAATAAGTAATAAATCACCGGAAGCAAATTCATGCTTTTCGATCTTTTGATCATGGTACTTCTTCATCTTTTCTTTATACAAGGCTGAACTTTCATATGCTTTTAGGAAAAGCTCATCAAGTTCATTCAACTTATTCAATCTCTGATTTGATGCATCATCCCAATCTAGATTCAACTTGTTTAGTGCCCACATCGCTTTATGCTCTAACTTTACAGGAAAGTGACAAGACATCCCAAACACAAGTTGGTAGCGAGACATAGCTATGGGAGTCTTTAATGCAGTGCGATAGGGCTATAGAGAATCATCAAGCATTCTCGACCAATCAGTTCGGTTCACATTCATAGTTTTTGCAAGGATTTTCTTAATCTCTCTATTTGACACTTCAACTATCCCACTGGACTGCAGATGAGAAGGAGTTTCTACGCTGTGTCGAACATCATACTTCTCAAGCAACACCTTGAACAGATTATTACAAAACTGAGAACCTCCATCGCTGATAATCGCCCTTGGTGTACCAAATCTGGAGAAGATATTCTTTTCAGGAATATGGCGACACCATTTCCTTCATTGTTTGAAAGTACGACAACTTCCACCCATTTATATAGATAGTCAACTACCACAAGTATGTACTTCATCCCATTTGAACTCACAAATGGACCCATAAAGTCAAGGCCCCAAACATCAAACACTTCAATCACCAGAATATGAGTCAGTGGGAGTTCTTCATTCCTTGAAATACCTCTTTCTCTTTGACAACAATCACAAGACTTGGTGAAACCATGAGCATCTTCGTGGATAGTAGGCCAATAATAACCGCACTACAATATCTTATGAGTAGTTCAGATAGCACTATGATGGCCACCAATATGATATGAATGGAAAGCTTCCAATATAGTCATCATCTCTACCTCAGGAACACAACGACAAATAATCCCATCGGTGCAGATAGGAAACAAATAAGGCTCTTCCTAGAAAACCTTTTTCACACCAGACATGAATTTTCTTCTTTGGTGGAATGACAAATCTGAAGGCACCACACCGTCGCCAATTAATTAGCGAAATATGTGAACCAAGGGATAAGATCAAAAGAAGAAGCCAAAACCTATTCGTTTGGGAACATATCATCAATTTCAACTCCATTAGTTAACTTAAACATTGTCTCTTCCTCTAATCTAGACAAGTGATCAACAACATGATTTTCCGTTCCCTTTCTATCTTTTACCTCAAAATTTAATTTTTGCAACAATACCACCCATCAAATTAGTCTTGATTTTTCATCCTCGTTTTCCCTAAAATACCTCAATGCTAAATTATCAGTGGGCACAATTACTTTAGTACCAACCAAATAGGATCTACAGTTTTCAAATGCGAAGATTACAACAATAAATTCTTGTTCGGTGACAGTATAGTTCTTTCGAGCAACATTCAGGACTTTGCTCGCATAATATATAGGATGAAGAATCTTTTGTGGCCTTATGCAACGTGCCACCCCACTCGCATCACACATAACTTCTAACGGTTGTCACCAATCCGATGAAATAATGGTCAATGCAGAAATCAACTTCTGTTTCAGCTCCTCAAATGCTTTTAGACAAGCATTATCAAATTCATATTTTGTCTCCTTGTCAGGCAACTTGCATGATGGGTATGAAGTTTTTGAGAAATCTTTAATAAACCTTCTATAAAAAAACAACATGTTCTAGGAAGCTTCTAACACCTTAATAGAGATAAGTGGTGGAAATTTTTCAATCACCACAAGCTCAATCAACCTTGATACCTTTTTGAGAGATTCAATGACCGAGAACTATACCTTCCTTGACAATAAAGTGGCATTTTCCCAGATTAGCATGAGATTACACTCTTCACATCATTTCAGAATGTCACCTAAGTGTGCCAAGAAATCGTCAAATGAGTTACCAACCACTGGGAATTCATCCATAAATACCTCGATGGTATCTTCTACCATAATAGATAAAATAGACATTATGCAACTTTGAAATGTCACCAGTGCATTACACAGTTCGAATGGCATCCTCGAATGCAAACGTTCCATAGGGAAAAGTGAAAAGTTGTTTTCTCTTGTTCTTCCGGTGTGACTGATATTTGGTTATTGCCTGAATACCCATCGAGGAAATAGTACCAACCCTTTCTAGGAAGATGATCTAACATTTGGTCCATGGGCAACATTGGGAAGTGATATTTCTTTGTCCATGCATTCAAGTTGTGAGAATCCATGCAAACCCTCCAACCAATAACAAGCGTCATTCTTTATGTTAGGAACCACAATGATCACTCCCTTTTTTGGCACACACTGAACCAGACATATCCAATTACTGTCGGTGAACCACTTGATAATCTCCTTTTTCACAACTTCTTACATTGGTGGATTCAATTTTCTATGATGCTCAATACTTGGTTTACTATCAGGCATGAGTTGGATTTTCTGAGAATATATACCCGATGGAATACCAATAATATCAACAATCGTCCATCCAATTTCCCTTTTGAACCTCTTCAACACTAATATCAAAGCTTCTACTTGCCTTCCATTCAAATTAGTAGCAATAATAACTGGCAAAGTACAATTTTAGCCCAAGAACACATACCACAAATGAGATAGAAGAGTCTTAAGCTCCAACATTGGAGGCTCATCAAGAGATGGGTTTACAAGTGGAGTTTCTTGATTCTTCATATCTAGATCAAACTTCTTTGGTGGGTGATGAGTGTAATCCACCCCCCATTAAGTGAAGCAACTAGCTCGTCATACCCATCAATGCAGTCACATTAGAATTCATGATCACGACAATTAGTGCTTCACACCTAATCTATCCTCAATAGACACATTTGGTTTATCCTCAACAGTATAATTCACCAACAGATACCGCTTTATGATAACTTCGATGATTCATTGATTTGCACATATTAAATGTCACTTTCTTATTGTTCAATCAAAATTTCATCTGCCTTCTTTCCATATCAACTAAAGCATGCCCCGTAGCAAGAAATGGTCTCCCCAAGATTATAGGAACTTCAAAGTCAACCTCACATTCTAATATCACAAATTCCACTGAAAATAAAAATGCCTCAACTTTAACAAAAACCTCTTATAGTACCCCCTATTGATTTATTTACAGTCCGATCATCCATAAATAGTCGCATTGTAGTTGGTTTGGAGGCTCCCAATCCCTAGTTCTTGAATACAGACAACGACATTAGATTTATGCTAGCACCCAAGCCACATAGGGCCTTAGCAAAGTGTAACATGCCAATGGTACATGGGATAGTAAAAGCTCTTGGATCCTCCTATTTTGTACTATCGATCTAGTAGCAATGGCACTACGATGTTGTAACTTATCATCACCTTCAGAACTGGCAACCCTCTTTTTGGTCACAAGATCCTTCATGAACTCACCATAGTCGAGTATCTGTTCTTGTTCTTCAATCAAAAGAACATTTATCGATAACTGCTTTAACATGGATATAAGCTTGCGATACTTTCCTTCTTCAATTTTCTTGACCAATCTTTGAGGAAACGATGGCGGGGGTGTAGGCATTGGAATGATCATTTGAGTCACTTCCGCTTCTTTCTCATTTGGACTATTTCACTACCTCAACTTCATCCTCTTCCAATTCCTTTGCCCTTTCCACACCGGTCAGCAAAGAAAGGTCCATAGTGTGTTTTCCACTCCTATTAGTAACTTCCATTCAGTTTCCATCATTCTTTTGATTTTGAATGGTATTGCTGGGAAGTGTTCCTTGTTGGCGCGGATTTGCATTTGAAGATAATTGGCTCAGCTGCTGCTCAATATGTCTAACCCATACTACATATGCTTCTACCTGTTGCCCAATGATCAATAAGTCATTACGCATCTCTTTCACATTGTCATCAGTCGAGTCAAACCTTTTCATCATCTTAGCCATCATATCCTTAATGTGATTCAAACTTGATCCTTCATCTTGATTCCTTAGTGGAATATAAGGTCCACTCTTATCGTTTCTATTACTATACCCATGCCTATTGTAATTGTTATCACGGTCATATTTCCCTACACTATTGTAATTACTAAAGTTCTTACCTTGATTTCCTTGAACTTAGCGCCAATTATCCTGAATGATCCTTGTGCGTTAGTTTGAAAAGCCCCCATCTAGTCATTCATATGATTTGCATCCTCTTCATACTTATACTCATCAGCTGGTGGATCTCTATTTTGATAATGTACTGCATTACCTTTTTTCATAGTAGCACTCACATGTTTCAGTACTAAGCAAATCTCAGTTCTCAATTATTCCATCTCTTCACGAATATCATCATTGGATTGATTTTGTGTGTCTTGTATCGAAAAAGTGCTCTTTGTAGTAGGCGAATTTACAGTTCTCCAAGCTTTTTTCACTACTAAAAAACAGCTAAAAAATGACAGACAGAAAAGCGACGGACAACGTCGCTCTAAAAAGGATGCCATTTGCCACACTGTCTGTCGCTTTTAAAAAAAATAATTATTTTTAAAATTATTTTACAAAAAGCGACGGACAACATCTCTTAGTCTGTCACTTTTTTCAGCAGATATTTGCTCCAAATATATATAAAATTAATAATTATTTATTTAGTATAATTATAGACAATGTTTGTCGCTTTTAATTAAAAATAATTATATATAAATTTAACAATAGCCGTGCTGTCTGTCGCTTTTGATTTTTTTATTTTACTAATTAATTTTTTATGAAAGCGACGGACAACATCTTTATGTCTGTCGCTTCTTGGTCAAATTATTTTGTCAAATATTTTAAATAAGCGACGGACAACATTTCTATGTTTGTCGCTTCTTGGTCAAATTGTTTGGTCAACTATTTAATGAAAAGAGACGGACTTAGAGATGATGTCCGTCGCTTTTCAATAAATATCTGCTACATACAGACGCGATTTTCCCCCATTCTCCCCCCATTTCTCATTTCTCAAATCCTCTCCTCTCCTTCTCTCCACTCCGCTGCCTCCGTCCCTTCGTCAGTTATTGCCGTCGATCAGAGTCGTGAGGAGTTGTCGCCGCCGTCTCACCTGTCGGAGCTGCCGCCGCCTCCTTCCTCTCTCTCTTTATTTTGTCCTTCTCCTTTAAGGTTAGGGTTTTATTTATAATAAAAAAAATCAATTATTTTTGATTTATTTGATTTTGTGTTTATAGATTGTTAGTTTTAATTAGGGATTATTTGATTGTTAGTTTGTGTTTCTTGATTGTGAATTGAAAATTTTAATGTTAGGGTTAGTTTGAATTAGGGTATCTTAGGATTTGTTTGAATTTCGGTATTTCTTGAGTTAATTAGTTTGATTTTGGGATTGTAAGATTAGTTTGAATTAGGGTATTATTTGAGTTAGTTTGATTTTCGGATTTTAGGACTAACTAGAGTTTGAACTATTATTGAGATTTTAGGACTAATAGTTTGAATTTGGGATTAGGAATAGCTAGCTAGTTTGAATTTAGGATTTTAGCACTAGTTAGATTTTGGGATTTTAGGACTAGTTTGAATTTGTGATTTTAAGACTAGTTTGAATTTGGAATTTAGGACTAGTTTGAATTATATTTGAGATTTTAGGACTACTAATAGTTTGAATTTGGGATTTTAGCACTAGTTTGATTTTCTAGGAGTACTTTGAATTTGTGATTTTAAGACTGGTTTGAATTTGGAATTTAGGACTAGTTTGAATTATATTTGATATTTTAAGACTAATAGTTTGAATTTGGGACACTAGCTAGCTAGTTTGAATATGGAATTTTAGGGATTTGAATTACAACTTAATTGGATCTTATAATTAATTATAACTTGAATTTACTATAAATTGAACTTAATTAGGAATATGAACTTGAAATGTTGTTGACTTTAATTTATTAGAACTTAATTTTTATTCTTATTTGAACTTAATTAAAATTTTGTAGTACTTGAAAATTGTATTGACCTTAATTAATTTGAACTTAATATAAATTAATTAGAACTTTATTAAACTTAATTAATTTATAATAACTTGAAAACTTAATTAGGAATTAATGTAAACTTAATTTTAAACTTAACTAGAACTTGGACTTAATTAATTAGTATTCATTAATTAATTAAGCTTTAACTTTGTAGATCTTGAACTAATTGAAATTAATTAGAATTTGAAAATATAACTAATTATTGGATTTGCACTTTATATATTACTAATCACTTTTATAATATGAACTTGAATTTAGAAATTGAACTTATTATAAATTATATTAACAATGAATTAATGTAGTAAAATTATTATTAAATTTAATTTATAATATAATTGAATATCTATATTTTGTAGATGAATCATCGTTTGTGGATGTATAATATGCATTATGAAACTGGTGCTGGTTTGAAACCGGAGTTTATTGACGGTGTTAGAGATTTTATTGCACATACAATGACACTTGACCTTTTCAAGAATAATGTATTGGTTAGGTGTCCTTGTAGTGCATATGTAAGTGCTTAAATTTTTTTAAACCAGATACATTTATGGTTCATTTGTACCGTAATGGATTTAAGCCTAGATATTTTGTATGGATTGATCATGGAGAAAGAGATGGATTGGATGGTATGTTTATAATTCGATGCCTGTGGATGAATATAATATGGTTGCATCACATGGTCAAATTAGGGTTGAACAGGATAGGGTTGAACATGATAGGGTTCATGAAATGATCAATAATGCTTTCGGGGTTCAATGTGGGATGGAACCGGAACAATATTTTGATGAAGCTTTTAATGAAGAAGCAAGACGCTTCTATGATCAATTAGAAGAGTCTAGTCATCCACTATGTGAATGGAGTCCGCATTCTGCCTTGTCAGTTGCGGTTAAATTAATAACTATTAAATCAGATTGGAATATTCTTAATGCGGCTATGGACTCAATTGTTGATCTTTTGGGTGATCTAGTTAATTTGGAGTTTAACTTACCTAAGAACTTCTATCAGGCAAAGCGTTTGGTTTCCAAGTTAGGATTGACGTATCATAGAATTCATTGTTGTGTTAATGTTGCATGTTGTTTTACAAGACTGATAGTAAATTAGAAAATTGTAAGTTTTGTGGACATGCTCATTATAAGAGGACTCCGGCTGGAAAGATGGTCTCAGTTAAGGCGATGCATTATCTACCTCTCATTCCTAGGTTAAAGAGGTTGTATGCATTGATGAGGTCTACCCCATATATGAGATGGCATCGTGAATATATAAGGCCACAGGGTATCTTGTCTCATCCATCTGTTGGTGAAGCATGGAAGCATTTTGATAATGTATATCCTAATTTTGCTAGTGAACCAAGAAATCTTAGATTAGGGTTGTGTGCAGATGGCTTCACACCATTCTCTAATGCTGCTTCGCCTAATTCAAGTTGGCTGGTATTTCTTACTCCGTATAATCTTCCTCCTGAAATGTGCATGACCAGTCCCTACATCTTTCTAAGTTGTGTTATTCCATTTCCCTGTAAACCAAAAAATTTGATTGATGTCTATCCACAACCAATGATAGATGAGCTCAAACAATTGTGGTTTGAAGGCATTTTGACTTATTATATATCAACTAAGCAAAATTTCGTTATGTGTGCTTCTTTAATGTGAACTATTAATGATTTTCCTGCATACGGGATGTTGTCTGGTTGGATGACAGCTGGAAAGCTAGCATGTCCGTATTGCATGGAAAATAGTAAGGCATTCACTTTAAAGCATGACAGGAAAAAATACATGGTTTGATTGTCATCGCCCAGTTCTTGCCAATGGACCATAAGTTTAGAAAGATAAATAATGCATTTAGGAAAAATAAGGTTGAAAGTGACCCCCCACCTCCATTACTCACAGGGCATTCAAATTTGGGAGAGAGTTTCTCAATTACCTAAAGTTACAGAAGCTTCACCTTCTAGACTTCCTGTATATTGTGCTGAACATAATTGGACCAAACAAAGCATATTTTGGGAGTTGCCGTATTGGAAGGACAATCTGCTACGACATAATCTTGATGTGATGCACATTGAAAAAATTATTTTGATAATTTGTTTAACACAGTGATGGATGTTAAGGGTAAGACTAAAGACAATCCAAAAGCTAGAATGAACATAAAGGAATATTGTAGGAGAAAAGAGTTATGGCTGCAGGAATTACATAATGGTAAAATTGTTAAGCCCAAAGCCAACTTTTCATTCACATTGGATGAGAAACATGAAATTATTGTGTGTGTTAAAAATTTGAGGGTGCCGGAGGGCTATGCTTCGAATTTAGGAAAGCAGGCAGATATGAATGAAGGAAAATTGATAGGTATGAAAAGTCATGATTGTCATGTGTTCATGGAAATTTTAATTCCTATTGCTTTTAGCCATCTACCCGAAAGGATATGGAAACTAGTCACAAAGATAAGTCTTTTTTTTTTTAAGATTTGTGTTCTGGAAAGTTGTTGGAGAGTAGTTTAGACAGGATGGAGGAAAATATTCTTGTTACTACTACTAAGTTGGAGAAGATATTTCCATGTGGTTTCTTTGATGTGATGGAGCATCTTCCAATTCACCTTGTACAAGAGGCTGCCTCAGAGGTCTGGTTCAAACAAGATAGATTTATCCATTTGAGAGGTATCCATTTGAAATATTCACCAAGTCTTTTATCAACATATATTTACATATATACATGCAGAAAAATTGGCAATTCCAAGCAAACGATTAAGCAAAGGGGAAGGATCGAAGGATCAGTTGTTCAAGATCATATTGGGAGAGAAACTGGTGATTATTATTCTTATTACTTTGGTGATGATGTGTCATGTAGAAGAAACAGGCCCAATCGCAATGATGAAGGCGATATTGATCTTTTATTTCCATCGATATCAATTTTTAATTAAAATGGCCGAGGATCTAAAAAGCGTGGAAAGCGAGGATTCACTGATATGAAAATACAATCAATTGTGACATATGCTTAATTGTCCAGAGATTCAACCATATGTCAAGTAAGTGTTAACAATATGTTATCAAGTTACATACTAATAAGTATTCATTAACTAACGAAATACTTGAATGTCAAAATGATTAGCTTATTCGTAAACACATGGGGTAATGAAGCCATCTATACAGAATTTTCCAAATGGCTGAGGAACTATGTAAGCATGCAATCCCTAAGTATTTAATAATATATTCAGGTTATACTAAATTATATTACTTCAAATAACAATCACGTAGGTTTACGATGAATACTCAAGTGTCCAACATTTGCAATTAATGAAAGAAGTAGCACTTGAACCTGAATCTCAAGTATTAACAATGAATAAGTATTGTGTCAATGGTTTTAAGTTTCAAACTGAAGAAGTATCTAGGAACAAGAAAATAAATAATAGCGGTGTCTACATACAAGGTGATGTTGATGGTACTGGCCAAACTATTGAATATTATGGTGTCATTCATGAGATTATTGAAGTGAGGTATTCAGGTTGGCCTAAGAAGAAGATTGTATTGTTTCGGTATGAGTGGTTTGACCCATCACATAGAGGCACAAAGGTGGACCATCAACATAATGTAATTGAAGTTTAGCACACCAGGAAATACAGAAGTTATGATCCTTTTATCATTGCACAAAATGCTAAACAAGTGTATTACACTCCATATCCATTGTGTTGAGACAAAGCTGATTGGTGGGTTGTTATAAAAAGTAAGCCTATGGGAAGAATTGAAATTGACAATGTCTTAGATGTGGCATATCAAAATGATGTTGCAATTGTTCAACAACAAGTTGATGTTGAATTGGAAACCACACTACAAGATCCTCAACACATATTAGAAGAAGTATCTGATGATGAGATACTGAATGTTGAGGAAGAAATATCCAAGAATGGGGAAAATGAATCATTTGATGATGAAGAATGGGACGATAATGAAAATGAAACAACTGAGGAGGAAGAATGGGATAATGGTGGAATTGAAATAAGCAAAGAGGAATAGTGTAGAATGAAAGCTAGCTAGTATATATATTTAAGTTAGTGTGTTTTGCTAATTTTATTTAATTTATGATTTTTATATATATTATACATGTAAATTTGCATACAGATGTCATCAGGTGGTGACAGTGATAGACATCGCGAGCATCTTGGAGTTAACCAAACTAAACATGCTAAAAAGAAGAAGTCTAGGAGACCCATAGATCCTGAGGATATTGCAGGATCTAATTCTTCTGTGCCAGAGCGCATCAGCCATGATACTCATTTATTTGCTGTTCCGTTTGGTACGGCGGATCCTCGACAATATTATCCTAATTACCGTCTACCAATCGGTGCTTCCTCTACTTCACATGCATTGCCTCCACGACACTACAAGGACCTACCTTTACAGGCTATTCATCGAGCACGACCCTTATCAGTAGGTACTCGATCTCCCACAGGTACATCTCCTCAGTTATATGCCATGAGGATTGGAGATTCTAGTAGCGAGCAGTAAGATGCTATGGCCGGTAAGCCTCCATTGACTTAGGGTTTTGTGCATCCTAATGTATCACCTTCATCTACATCTAGACCTAGTGCTGCACCAGATGATGAGATGCATGCTCTAGCTCCTGGCCAGAAGGACAAACTTGGTAGAGTCATGATTGAGCCGGATGGATCATTGTAAATTTGTTTTGTTATCTATTTGTTAGTTTATTTTATTTATTTCTTATACTTTAATATATTATTCATGAACTAATATATTTATTATGTGTTTTGCAGGTGGCATCCTGTAAAGGATGTTGCCTGGGCTTTAAAAAACTGTGTTAGAAGACTTTATACACATGCTTATCACTCTTGGAGCGAGATTCCAAACAGTATACACCAGGCGATGTTTAATGAATTTAAGACATATTTTTTATTTAAGTTTAGTATACTTTACTTTCTTTATTATCGATCTAATTAACGTTATTCAATTTTTTTCAGACTATGTGTACTTGGGAGCCGAGGTACAATTTGGTCAGTACGACCACATTTGAGAGAAGGGCATCCTCTAGACTGTCTAGCTGGCTAAAGAATGTTCGGGATAGTGGTGAACGTCCAGATTGGATGTTGCCTCATGTTTTTGATGAATTGGGTCTATATTGGAACACAAACAAGTTTAAGGCAATGTCAAAACAAGCCAAAAAGGCTAGAGGCAGTCTTAAGGGTGACTCGTTGCACACCGGAGGTGCAAAGACTGTTGGACAATTACATGAGAGATGGTATGTTCTAATTCAAACTTTTAAATAAATAAGTTGATTCATATATATCGTTATAAATTTCAGCTTTTATTTATCGAAAAAAGAATTGGGACGCACTCCCATGGGACCGGAGGTTTTCAAGAAGACTCATGTCAGGAAGAAAGAAAATGTGTCAGATTCGGATGTGTGGGTGGAGGAAAGGGCCAAACAAACTTTTGTAAGTTATTTAATATGAATAATATATATTAATAGTGAATATATTTATGATATGTATATATATTGATATCAATTTTTATATTTAATTTGTAGAATGATTTTCATCAGTACGTCGCTGAGAATCTAGATAGTTCGGTCGAAATGACACCTGAACTTTCCACCCATATTTGGAAAGAAAATGTGGTAGGTGGGACATACAAGGGTAGAGCCTATGGTCTAGGCTCTCGAAACGATGCAAGACGACTCCAGTCAGGCTTAGAAGGTATTGGATCGTCATGTGAAGCCGAGGCACTTGACGGTGTTCAGATTGCTGTTATGTCGGCTCAAATAGCACAACTTACATCGGCACTGGCAGAGTCAGAGCGGAGAAGAGTAGCAGAACAACAAAGAATTAGTGAGACCGTTCAGCAAATCAAAGAACAAGTGATGAACCTCACTCGTCGACCTACTACTTCAGCTCCCGAGGACACCGACAACGATAGTGATGAGGATGATTATGTAGATCCCACTCCCTAGTTTAGATCTCTGGACATTTATGAACTTTTTAAAATTTTGAAACTTTATAGGTCTTTAAATTGCGATTTAGATGCTTTTGAATGTTATTTTAAGTTTGTTATTTTATGTTTTCTGTAGATTGTTTATAATTGTGTGTGTTTGATTGGGCTGAATTTGTAGAATTGAATTTGAATTGCATTTGCAGGTGGGCAGCAGAAACTGCCAATTTCTGCTGTCAAAAGAATTGTAGAAAAAGTGACGAACAGCGTGGTTCTGTCCGTCGCTTTTCTGGATTTTCCAAAAAAATTATTTCCAGAAAAGCGACGGATAGGGTCCTTTTGTCCGTCGCTTTTCTGGGATTTTCAAAAATAAAATTTCAAGAAAAGCGACGTACTGTGTCGCCTCTTGGAAATTAAAAAAAATTAAAATTCAAATAAAGTGACGGAGTCCGTCGCTTTTGTTAAAAAAATAGTCAAAAAGCGACGCAATCTGTTGCTTTTTAAAAAGCGTCGAGCTAAAAAGAGACGGAAGTGACTACGTCGCTTTTCTGTCGATTTTGACTAAACAAGCAACGCAGTCCGTCGCTTTTGGCCGTCATTTTTTGGCAGTTTTTTAGTAGTGATTGTTTCTGGCAATCTTTTCCAGCATCTCTTCTATTTGCATAAATGTGTTAGCTTCATACGACCCTCTAGAAATAGTGTCCAACACCGCTTTACCATTGTCATCTTTTCTTCTGTAGAAGAACTCCTTGAGTGATTCATCATCAATACGGTGTCCTGGAACACTCCTCATATAGCTGGTGAGTCTTTCTCATGCCTCACTAAGTGATTCTCCAGATGAAGCCACGAAGTTATGGATTCTGTATTTAAGCTTCATCTTCTTTGACACCGGAATACACTTATCCAAGAACACTTTGTGTAACTCGTCCCAGGTGGTGATTGAGTTATACGACAGCTTAGATAACCATATGAAAGCATCATCTGTTAATGATAATGGAAACATCCTTAATCCAATTGCATCCATGTCTAGATATGGTCTTCCCACACTTCTCATGCAAACATTGGCGACTTTACTTAGATGAGACTATGGGTCCTCAGATGGTAGCCTTGCAAACAATCCTTTGGACATAAGCATTTGCATCAACCTACTCGTAAAAATGAACGTAAGACCGTGTTGAAATAAAGGTACAACAATGACACCCGTCGACCCTATAATACTATGGTCAACCATGAGTTATGACATACATCAGGTGCTTTTTGATCTTGTACTATCATAGGTTTGTTCTAATTATTTCCCTGATTTCCTTGTGACACTCCATGATCTGGGAGTTGGGGTGCTTGATCCCCATCCCCAATGGTTTTATCTTCTAGTCCCAAGTTCTGGCCACGTCCGGTGTAGGCCAGTTTTCATAGTATTTTTCTTAGTTCTAGATCGTAAGATGTCAGGGGAATGCCTTGACTTTGGGTATTGGGCATACACATCGAACCAAACCTATAAGAAACAAAAACAAAAAAAATTGTAAAATTTAGAAATAATACACTAGCTTTGCAATAACGAAATTAGTCAAATACCACCAAATTCCTAGACAGAGGCACCAAAATTTGATACCACCAAATTGCACCTCGCTAAGGAAGTATAAGCGGTCGTTGTCAAATAAAGAACGTAACAGAGGTTAGGGTCGATCCCACGAGGAACAAGTTCTAGACTTTGCCCAATTTATGTTGATTGTACTTTAGTCAGCTTATTTACGTAGGGGGGGGGTGTAACACAAAATAATAATTGATTGTTTATAGTAACAAGTAACCATGCAGCATGATTTAATGTTTTGATAAGTCAATAAAAGGTTAAACTAGGATATATGTGTTTCTTATAAGTTCTTAACGCAGTAAACCTTATAATAGTAACCCTTATCTAGTGTTTAACATGCAAAGTCAGTGAGTTATGTATCTTCTAAGTTATTGGTCATCCAAATATGGAATATCAACCACACAACTTGGTCTGTTTAAGGGTGTATGCCTTACAAACCTTTACCCTTGACCCTATATTAGCGTTCGCATCTTTAGGTTAGGCTATTGGATATCGGATTATTAATTCTAAATCTCTGTTGTTAAATCTCTTTTCTCATATGTTACTTCCTTGGTCGGGCAAGTAGGAATAAGGCAAGCTCTGACGTTGCACACCATTAAAAAGCATTCAAAACTAGAAGATCAACAATATATGCATAAACATTGTTTAAAGATTACTTAATTATAAGTCTATTTTGCTAATTACTCATGGTTCCCACAACCCTAGTTGTGTATTTAGCTACTCATGCTTGGGTGATCACAATTCATAATATGTTTTGTAAAATAAATCATGAACTTACAATAAGAGAAATTGAAATCTAGAATGATGAATTGATGAACAAAAGCTATATTGCAAACAAAAACTTCAAGAATTAAATGGACAAAAGTGTTCACAAATTAATTCTCAAAGCCAAAACAAAAGTATGAAATTGTCTAACAACCCAAAAATGAAAAATACGACTAATATTTATAGAAAAAATTTCTAAATAAAGTAGGAAAGAAAAATCTAGGAAAATTCACCTTGGTATTCGTCTCTATGGATCAATCTACGACCCGTAGGAAGTCTTACAGTTCGTAGAACCGTTCGTCAAAATAACAGGTTCAACTTTTCTTCTGAACTTTTCCATGACTTATGTTCTATGACCCATAGAACATGGTACAAAGCTTTATGTTATTTCATCAACCAAGTACTTGAGCTCAACTTCTTTGAAATTTTTCATGATTCATTTATACGGCTCATAGAAGTGACTATGGCTCGTCAGTAGCTTCCATCATTTTACACTTAATTCCAGCTATCATCACTTCAAATCATGATTCATTCCTATGACTTATAGAATATCCTACGACTCGTAGATCGAGTCATCAAACACTAAAAATTCAGCTACTTCATCTCATTTCATCCCAACTGCTCAAAAACCTCTTGTCCTGCAAAATACAATCAAAAGACCATCAAATCTACTAAAATGATTAATACACTTGAAAAAACTCCAAGTTTAAAGCATTATAAGAACTGGAAATCCGCGGTACATCAATCATTAAGTCTAGGAATGGTCAACCTAAATGACATTCCTAAGAACTCATAATGATCGTAACGAGTCCTAAAATTTGTCTTAGGAATGTCTGTCACCCTAATCCCTAGCTGATGTTAACTGGATATCAAATTAATATTAAAGAATACTACAACACGTTGAAGCTGGTCAAACAAATCATTAATACGAGGCATATGGTACCTATTCTTCAATGTAATCTTGTTTAGTTGCTTAAAATCAATACACATATGCTTAGACCCGTTGTTTTCTTCACACAAAGAACTTGGCACCCTAAGGCAACACATTTGATCAAATAAATCCCTTACCTAAGAGATCTTGAAGCTGAACACTGATCTCCTAAAGCTCTTCATAGGCAATAGGTAAGGTGTAATAAAGATAAGATGAGTTCCCGACTCAAGTTCAATAGAAAAATCAATTTTATGCTCTAGAAAGCTAGGCAAATCGATAGGGAATACATTTGTGAACTCTCGCACAACAGGAATCAAATCAAATGTATGACCTTCCCTACTAACATCCCGCACACAATCAAACTAAGTTAAACACCCGCTAGCTACCAACCTCTATGCATGAACATAAGATATAACCCTAGTGGGTGTGTAACTAAAAGAACCCTGCCACACCATCAGGGGGATACGAAGCATGGCTAAGGTAATGGTCTTAGCAAAACAATCCAAGATCGCATGGTAGGGGGATAAACTAGTCCATTCTCAGAATAACTACGAAATCTAGCATATCTAACACAATAAGATCAACCCGAGTTTCACACCTCTCGATAGTCACCAAACATCATTTATATACCTGATCCACTACTATAGACTCATCCATAAGGGGCAGAACATGCAACGACACTGATAGAGTCTTAAGACAAAAATACTCAACTAGGAAGCATAATACTCAAAGACATAAGAAAATGTAGAACCCGGATCGAATAAATTTGAGGTAGGTTGATGGCATAAAAGAATTGTACATATGATTACAACCGCTAATTCCTCAACCTCAACCCTTTATGGAGTTACATATAGGTGACCTTGTCCACTCTGAACTGAACATCTGATACTAATATGTGCACCACATCTAGCAAGAGTGCTACTACTTGAATTGGCTAAGTTAAATGGATAGCACGTGTAATCAGCACTCATTGGTTACACTCTCTATACCAGTGGTCAATCTCACCTCAATCATAAAAAACATGAGGAGCAAAACTCTAATAAGATCGACCACCAAAATTTGAATAACTTGAATATGAGCCTTTAGAACTCTGACATGTACCAAAACCACCCTAACTATACCACTCACCCTCTAATGCCTAGAATGTCGCCTAAACAGGCCTGCAAGACTAACCCTGATGTCGGTAGCATTGGCAAGGCCTATCATAGGAATCATTTCCCTTAGAATGGGATCCATTATAGCTACGTAGATGCTCTTATCTCCCTCCCCTTTGGGCCTCCCAATAGAGATACTCCATAGTACGGGAGTGATAACAACATCTAAGAATGATCTACCCACTGAACACAATAGGCTCCATCTCAACTCGTAACTACAATTTCAAATCATCGATAAGGCAACAAACTTTGTCGTGCTCGGTAGGTAAAATCATAGTACTATGACTGGAGATTTTGTGATATCTGGCCTCACACTATGATATATTTATAAAGCTTGATCCAACTCAACAAACTAATCCTAGAGTCGATATCTAACACTCCAATGTTTGAACCTAGTAATGAAGGCCTCTGAAAACTCTATACACGTCATAGGATATGACCTAGAGGGTCGATATTCCATACACAAATGTCAACACTACGTGCCTTGTTCTTTAAGCTTATAATTGTAAAGTTTGCTCCTATAAACTATACTAGACCCAAGGCATGCAATCACTCTCTGTGGGTAATTAGGAACTCATGGGCATCTTCCCCTGCAACCCTAGAAAATCTCGGAGGAGAAATCCTCAAAAAACCTTCGAGCATCTACTACCTCTCTAATGGCATAGCTTCTCAAGTGATAATTGGCTAGACGGAGACGAGTGTTGGTGGCTAGTAAAGGATAAACTATGTCTCATATTTCAAGTCATAGACGCTTATAAGAAAAATAATTACAACTTATAAGGTCGAGGTTGAACCACAAGGATTTGTATATAAGACTACTCTTATATTGATTTCACTATCTGAAATAAATTAGCAATTTAATTTTTTGATATACCATGGATTTACAGTATTTTATAGTGCTTCAAAATGAGGTTTTACATATATTTTAAGAGTTCGTTAGTAAATTTGATGGTATATTATCTATGGTAACAGGACAATAGGTTTTGGTAGCATGTATTGAAGAATTGATTTTTATCGGCATATTTGGTGAATCTACGAGCCAACCTACAAGTCGTGGAAACTTCTATGAGTTGTAGGTGGAATTTGTAGATAGGATCTAAGGTTGTTGAAGTTATGTGTGGAGACATGAGAGAGGAAGTCACGAGCCATAGCAACTTTTACGAGTCATAGGTCTATGTTCTTAGAAGAGATCAAAGATATGAGCTCCGGTACCGGGTTTACGAGTCAACAGGATGGACCGTGCAAAGTTTTAGAGACCGTAGGTCCTATCCATAGAAAAGATCCTGAGACATGATTGGAAACTACTTTCACAAGAGGGACTCCACGAGCTATAAGAATTGCTAAGACCCATAGATTGTGGGTCGTTGAAGCCACTGTCGAATCATATTTTTCTGGAAGTTTTGTAAGTTTATTTTGATTATGATTAGTTTTCTATAAATACTCTTGATATGTTTTATTTTTGGGAGTTTGAATTTTTGGTTTGGAGAATTAAGTTGTGAAACACTTTTTCATTTGATTCTTGAATCCTTTCATTTATATTATATCATTGATCTTCATCATTACTTTTCAATTTCATTTCAAGATTCCGAAACTCAACTACTCTAATTGTAAGTTCATGATTTATCTTAACCAAATTACTATGAATTGTGATCACCCAAGTATGAGTAGCTAATTCCATAACTGGGGTTGTGAGAGCCATGACAAATTAACAAAGAAGACCTAATAACTAGTAATTCTTGAATAGTATTTATGCATTTATTGTTTTTCTCTTCACTTTGATTTCTTTTTAATGAGGGGCCACTTTAGAACTTGCCTTATTCCTACTCTCCGGACCAAGTGATAACAAATGGGAAAAGAGATTATGAAACATATATTTGAGGCTACCAACCATCTCTATTAGCTTGAACGAACCAAGGGATACCTAATCTTGGGTCAAGGGGTAAGGGTTAGTAAAGCATACACTAGTAGACGGACCAATTTGTATGGTGAAATTCACTTATTTAGGGGACCAACCACTTAGGTGATGCCGAACTTACCAACTTTTCATGCTAGATAAAACAAGGTTATTAATATATGGTTTACTGCGTTAAGGACTTATGGGGAACTCAAATACCGTAGTTTCATATTCTATTAATTTTTACAAACATAACTCATGTTTATTTTGTTACTTGTTACTACAATCATTACATCATGTTTTTGTTTCACACTCCCGCTTTTTACAAAAATAACTTGACCAAAAGTACAATCAACAAACAATTACGCTAAGTCTAGACCTTATTCCTTGTGGTATCGACCCTAACCTCTGTTAGGTTCTTTATTCGAACAACTACCGCTTATACTTCTTTTTGGAGGTGCAATTTGGGCGTATCAAATTTTGGTGCCGCTGTCGGGAAATAATGTTTTTAGATTAGACTAATTGTGTTATTGGACTGTTAGTCATTTATTTCCTAATTTACATTTTTTTTGTTCTTGTTTCTTACCGGTTAAGTTCAAGTGTTTTCCAAGTACACGGAGTCAAGGAATTCCCTTAACCCCATGTAATCCAGATCTCAATAGGACTCTTCGACGTATGGCCAACACTGATGTGGCCAATATGTAGGGATAAACAAACCAATTAGAATTAAACAAGAAGATGGCCACGTAGCTCAACACGAAGGTGTAGATGAGGTATAACAAATAACTAGAGTAACGCATGGATAGTGCGAGTGAAACCTCCACCCAGAGCAAGACCATCAGCTAATATGTTAAACACTACGGTGTTGATCATAATGCTATTGGGAAAACATGTGCCATCATATCTACTCCACTACTAGTTAGGTCAATGTTCATTATTACTAGCAGCTTGATGCAAATGCTTACATCTTGAGGACCCAAATGCCCATCTTAGCAAAGTTATAAGTAACCCAAATGCAAATGCAAATGCTTACATCTTGGGGAGGGACATATTTAGACTTGGATGTCATCGGGTTGCATGTGTTTCGATTATCATGTCATGCCCCCAACTAGAAAGGGGTAGACATCAAGGATATAAAAAAACAGTTGCTATTTTTCTATACTAAACTCATGCCAAAGCTATAGACTCATAAGTAACAAAACCTGTATTACGACACATACTAAAACATATGTAACAAAAGGTCCCACTAGGGTACTTTACAACGAAAACAAAACTAAGTCTAAGAAGCCGCTAAAGAGCATGAACCTGAGAACCTGATAACTAGTCGGGACAGGGCCCCGACATACCCATTCTAACATATGTACATACATAAAAAAATCTTTAGGCTCTAAATATCTTATAGCTCCAGGTAGAGGTGGAGCTTACAAACTGCTAAACTGGAAGTCTCTGGTCTACTTGAAATGTTTGTTATCTTGAGGACCTGAGCCTGTAGTGATAGAAATGAAGTGCCACAATAATAGGGACGTCAGTACATATAACACATGTATTGGTATGAAAATCAGACTGAATAACAAGTAGACATGTAAGAATGCTATAGTGAATAAAATATCAAGATAGGCAAATCTGAGCATATGTATGCGGGAGACATAATCCAAAACAGGAACTTGAAAAATCTCAAGGGTCCACATCTAACATTTCATGGCTTATTCATTTATATATACATAATTCCTATAGTTTGCCTAGGTGATATTTTTACTTTATTATATAGCTTCCTTGCTCTTTGTAAAACTAACTGTCAGGGAATCACATGATAACCTACTATCAGTGATTAGTGAACCTTGTATGGCATATGTAGCCCAGTGTCACGACCACGTGTGAAATCTCCTAGTCTGGGTAACGAGATCTATCAAGGTACACCCACAGGGCTCCTGTATGTTCTGGCCGTAAGTTTGTATCAGTCAGGTGAATCCACGAGGGAAAATTCCAGGTGACTCTATCTGAATTATGTGCACAGAATAGCGTCGTACATAGTAGCTTTAAAAATACCCATCCTACGCTGCAGAGTAGGCTATACTTTTAATTTCATGAAAATGGCTTATATTAATGAATTCATAAATCATATAACTCATGATAAAATTTGTGATTACTTTTTTTTAGCTTGAGATTCATACATTATGTGACCTATTCACTTATGAATAATCTATGGCCAACTCCTTCCTTTATATTTATGCAACATATACACCCTCTACTTCTATGAGTTTCAACTGAAGACACATATAGGTATGTGAAACATATGGCTTCCTTGACCAGAAAAGAGTACTATAACTCTATAGGTTTAGGACTCCAACATGAGAGTTATAAAATAGGATAAGTTGCATTCAAGTATCATATAATCTCAGATGACATTTATCAGAAGAACATGCGATTTTAGGTGTGCCTTAATGGTGAAAGAGGTTTCAGCTTTACATACCTCACTTCGGGACTTACTATCTTACGACGTCAAAACTCCTTTGCTAACAACTTTATCTACAACATAACAGTATAAAAGGATACCATAAGAAACTACTCAAGAAGCACAACAAGGCCGAAACCACAATAATAGTTCACGAGCGACAATCTCAACAATTAGCATAGATAAATGGTGTATCATCACACCCTTCTCTTTCACTACTTTCCAAGTAGGCTCATGACTTTTCACGTGTTCAGTATTACTCCTCGATCCTTTAACAATAAAGAACCAGCCACCTTAATCATCCACAATTAACATAAAAAGTCTAACTCGTGGCCTCCAAACACCATCCAATGAGTTCTTTGTCAACAACATCAAATCCCTTTATAAGCTCATAGTTTAAGTTGGTGGAGAACTAATGGGATCAATTAAAATAATAGGAGCTCATATAACCAGCAACAACATATTCTTAGCAATTTAGGCATTTCATCAAACAGTTGACGAGCGACAAACTTCAAGAACTATAAGAGTCCTGCCCATAAATTATACTTAAAGCATCCTTAGAATACTATTTATGGAGATAGAAAAGGAAACATACCTATATATCAAAGACAATCAGCCCCCGCCCCTTTCTGTTCTTCAAGAAGAATACCTTCTCCTTCAAAAAAACATTTAGCTAAGTATATCTATAGGTCTATGGAGAGGAAGCAACTTGATTCTTCAAGAAACAAACTTACCTTAAGCTTTGGAGGATTGGAGATGAGAAAAACTTGAAGAAATAACTTGAAACCAGTCCATAAACGTTCTTGAGTATATGGGAAAGGATATCCCAAACTTATAATATAAAAACAACAAGTTTGGCCAACTTTCTCTAAAGTGCCACATGTCCTGCAGTGATTGGGCAGTGTGCGCGTCTGTCGTAAAATGGACATAACTTTTTACTCCGACGTCGTCTTATTGAGCGGTTTGTTTTGCTGGAAACTAGACTCAAGTACCTTTAATTTGATAGGTTGAAGGTCCTCTAACTCCTTATATATTAGGAGATATTCTCGTTCAAAGTCATCTGAGAAATGAGATCATTTGTAGTATTCCTCCACAATGAACCTTTAAACTTGATCTTTTCTTTAATGATCTCCTTGGCCTAAAACTTTTGTTTAACCATTCGAATGACTTAATATAAGAGTTAAATGGTATGATTAACCTTGAATAAGGTAAGGCTTTTCCCTATTCCCTATCAAAAGCACTTTCAGTAGAAAAATGAATTCCTCTAGATAATTCCCTATCGAGAGGGAAGAAAGGAGAATTTACTTCGGGGCTTAATGTAGTTCAGTCACCCTCAGATCATTTGCAATGATATACTTCCCCCGATATCACACCTATGCATTGGTGTTTACGAGGCATAAATGTATTTTAATTTACGGGGTTTTACATTATCCCCCATTGGGATCATTCGTCCTCGAATGAAAGCTGACCCTTAAGATGATTCTAACTCTCTTGTTTTTTTAATAAAATTGGTAGAGTTTCCTTTGTAAAAAGGCCTATATGAAACATATCAACTAACCAAAATAAACACACATTACTTCACAGAGCATCACCACACAATAATATCCAACGAATATCCCCAAGGCTCTTCTTGGCCTTATACGAATAAAAACTGCACCAACTAATAAAATGTACTTTATATGGTGGACATTTCAACTCTGAGGAATATGTGGTGTACGTATCAAGTACCTAAACATATAACATATAATAAAGCAGTACTACAAAGTACGGGCAAAACTGATACTCAAATGAAAGGAGTTATGAATTTAAGAACCTTTATGCAGCTACTAAAATTAGTGGGGATACTTTGACATCATGTCAACCTCTGTTTCCTAAGTGGCTTCTTCGATATTTTGACTTCTCCAAAGTACTTTGACTGATGCTATACCTATTGTCCTCAACTTCTTGCCCTGCCGTTCTTATATTGCCACTTCTGAGAGTTCTATACCTTCTATGGGAATAACTTGTGTAGGATCTCCTAAGCATTTGCGTAACATCGACACATAGAAGACCCTGTGTGCTGTAGCTAACTCTCGAGGCAAATCCACCTCATAGGCTACCTGGCCAATTCTACATATAACTTTATATGGCCCAACATACCTGGGGCTCAACTTACCTTTCCTCCCAAATCTCATGATGCCCTTCATAGGAGATACCTTCAAGAATACCCAGTCATCAACTTGGAACTCTATGTCTCTACGACGTATGTCTGCATATGATTTTTGTCAGCTCTGAGTCGTCTTTAGACGCTCTTGTATCAACTTTACTTTTTCAATGGCTTGGTGAACAAGGTCTGGTCCTAATATTTGAGTTTCACCTACTTCAAACCAACCAATAGGTGATCTGCATCGACGCCCTTTAAGAGCTTCAACTGGAGCCATGCCAATACTTGAATGATAGGTATTATTGTAGGCAAATTCTATCAAGGGGATATGATTATTCCAACTGCATTTAAAGTATAAAACACACACTCTCAACATAACTTCGAGTGTTTCAATAGTGTGTTCTGCTTGGCCATATGTCTGTGGGTGAAATGCAGTGCTAAGGTTCACTTGTGTGCTCAAACTCTTCTAGAATGATCTACAAAAATGTGTTGTAAATTGGGCACCCCTATTTGAAATAATGGAGAATAGAGTCCCATGCAGGCAAACAACTTCCGTACATATAGCTTGGCATAATCTTCGGATGTGCTGCTGGATTTAACTGGTAAGAAGTGGACTGATTTCATCAACCGATTAATGATCACCCACATGGAATCATGTCTCTTAAAATAGAAGGGAAAACCTGTAATGGAATCCATATTAATAGCCTCCCATTTCCATAATGGAATGTCCATAGTCTGAGCTAGGCCACCGGGCCTCTAATGTTTTACTTTGACTCATTGGCCATTGGAGCATTGTGCCACGTATTCTGCAATATTCCTTTACATGTCATTCCACCAGTAGACCTCCTTAAGGTCATGATACATCTTTATGGAGCCTGGATAAATTGAGTTGGAACAGTGTGTTTCATGCATGATTTTCTACCTTAACCCTTCTAAATTTGGAACACATAGTCTGCCTTGACATCTCAAGGTGCCATCTTTTGCTAACTCGAATGCAGTAACTTGGTGCTCTTTAATCCCTTCTTGATACTATAGAAATATAGGACCGTCGTACTGGTTTTCTTTCACCAATGCCACTAATGATGATTTGGCAATATTCTGTACGACTACCCCTCCATCTTCCGTTTTTAAAAGTCGAACACCTAAGCTGGCTAATTTGTGAACATCTCATACTACTTCATATTGTACACGTGGTAAATATACTAGACTTCCCATTGATAGTCGACTAAGAGCATCTGCTACAACGTTAGCTTTACCTGGTTAGTAGAGAATATTCACATCATAGTCCTTCAACAACTCTTGCCACCTTCTCTGCCTGATATTCAAGTCCTTTTGCTTGAAAATATATTGGTGACTCTTATGATCTGTAAATATATCAACATGTACTCCATACAAATAGTGCCACAAAATCTTAAGCATAAATACCACTACGGCGAGCTCTAAATCATGAGTGGCGTAGTTTTGTTCATGTTTCTTCAATTGTCGAGAAGCATATGTTATCACCTTCCCCTGCTGCATTAAGACGCACCCTAGGCCAATGCCTGAAGCATCACAATAAACTATGTACCTATATGTACCCTTTGGTAAGGCCAATATTGGCACCTTAGTCAATCTATCTTTAAGCTCTTCGAAGCTTTTCTCACTCGCTTCGGACCACTGGAACTTCACTGCCTTCTGTGTCAACTTTGTCAATAGTGCAGAAATAGAGGAGAAGCCCTCTACAAACCTTCGGTAATATCCAGCTAGCCCCAAGAAACTAGGCACCTCCATCGGAGTAGTAGGCTGAGGCCAACTCTTTACTGCCTTAATCTTTTGCATGTCTACTCTAACGCCTTCACCAGAGACCACATGACCAAGAAAAGCCATAGAGTTAATCCAGAATTCACATTTAGAAAGCTTGGCATATAGTTGGTGCTCTCTGAGTGTTTGTAGGACAGATCTCAAATGATTTGTATGTTCTGCGGCATCATATGAATATATTAAGATGTCATATATAAATACAATCCCAAACATATCAAGAAAGGGTTTGAAAATCCTATTCATCATATCCATAAAGACTGCTGGAGCATTTGTCAGTCCAAATGACATGACGAGGAACTCAAATTGTCCATATCTTGTATGGAAGGCTGTTTTGGGAATATCTACTTCTCGAATCTTCAGCTGATGATATCTAGATCTCAAGTCGATTTTTAAAAAGCACTTAGCTCCTTGCAATTGATCAAATAAATTATCTATCCTTGGAAGGGAGTATTTATTCTTTATCATCACTTTATTAAGCTGTCTGTGATCTATACACGTCTGTATTGTGCCATCCTTCTTACAAACAAATAGTACAGGAGCACCCAATGCGATATGCAAGGGCGAATGAAACCTTTGTCAAGAAAATCCTTTAGGTCTTTCAATTCTGCTAGCGACATGTTATATGGCGGAATGGATATAGGTTGGGTACCGGGATCTACGTCAATTGAAAAATCAATCTCTCTGATTGGAGGTAGTCCAGTAAGTTCGTTTGAAAACATATCTGGATATTCATTCACAACGGGCACTGATTGAAGAGTCACCACCTGCTTCTCAACTTCATGGTCTCTTACATGAACAAGGTGATACAAACACCCTATATCTATAAGCTTTTGTGCCTTAAGATAGGAAATAAACCTTCCTCTAGGCATCATAGCATTACCTTTCTACTCTATCACTGGCTCGCCCGAGAAATGGAATCGAGCAACTTTAGCTCGGCAATCAACCGTAGAATAACAAGACGACAACCAAACCATGCCCATAATGACACCAAAATCAACCAATTCTAGCTCTATCAAATTTTCCAATGTATCACGGCCACATATTGTTACAAGGCACCCATAATAAACCATTCTAGCTATAATAGATTCTCCTACCAAAGTCGATACTACAAATGGCTCATGTAATAACTTTGGCTCTACTCCAATTTTGTTAGCAGCAAATGGAGTAAAATATGAAATGGTAGCTCCGGGGTCTATCAATGCATATACATCATAAGAGAAAATAGATAAGGTACATATAGCCACATCTGGTGATGCCTCTGAATCCTGACGAATTGCTAGTGCATACATCTGATTCAGGCCAGCTCCAAAACCAGATCCTCTACCCTTGCCTGCACCTCTCCCTGTTGGCGATTGAGGGACACATAATGAAGAAGGTGTCATTGATGAGGATGCTCCTGCAGAGCCTGTATATTGTGGTCTATCACCTCTACCCTCAATTCTAAGTTTGGGACAATCATGAATCTTATGACCTTCAACTCCATATCCATAACAAGCGGTAAAGCCATATCGACACTCTCCCAAGTGAGAACGGCCACAATGTCTACAAGTAGGTCAAAGCAGTTTTCCTCAACTAGCACCTCTCTCATAACGAGGATTAGGTGCCCTTAAAGTCTGACTCTGCTCTTGCCTGGGTCTCAATGATTGAGCTGGTGCACTAGTGTGGAGAGGTCTGCTGATTGAGGATGTTTGGGTGGACCTCTATTGGAGTAAGCTCTAGCACTTCCCTGAAATTTTGTTCTCTTTCTCTCTCAGCCCAACGATTTTGTAAATGGTCTTCTGCTTGTTGAGCATGTGCCATAAGTCTTGGAATATCCATATCTCAATTTAATGCAGCAACAGTGCAAGAACCAATCAAATGATCTCCAAGTCCACCAATGAAATGATGCATCCTTGCATTTTGTGTGCTAATCATCTCGGGAGAAAATCTATCCAACTGAGTGAATCGCATGCTATACTCTCTAACGCTAAGGTTATTTTGTCGAAAGTTTAGAAATTCATCAATCATTGCTTCCCTAAGATTTTGTGGAAAAAAGTGCTCCATAAAGGCCCTAGAAAACTCCTTTCCAAACTGCGGGAGGAGCATTCTGTCCCCTAGAATCCACCCATATCTCGTACCAAGCAATGGCGACATCTTTCGGCTAATAGAATACCTATTTAACTGCCTCAGTCTCAGAGATATGCATGATCTTGAGAATTCTATTGATCTCATCTATAAACCCTTGTGGGTCCTCTGTCACACTAGATTCTGTGAACACAAGGGGATTCATATGGAGGAAATTACGTACTCTGGATCCAGCTGCTTCTTCCCAAACAGTACTAGGTGCCGCAACACTTTGTCCTTGGACCTGAGCAGCTACCAACTTAGTGAACAACTGTATTTCCCCTCTAAGATCATGCTCTAAGGCACCTAGTGGCGGTACAGGTGGCACATGAACTACTGTTGATACTACTAGAGGTGTAGGAACTCTTGGAGCTCCTTCTGTCTTAGGAATCTAATGACCTGTAAGCATAGTACATAGCAAGCTCTACTGACCGCTAGTTTGATCCCTAACTAGTTGGGACTGCTCTGAAATGACTGCCTCTTGAGTAGTACTAGCAATGGACTTCAGGCTTTCTTTATCCATCTCCGTAATAGACATGATCTATATCACTATTTAAAAAAATATTTTGAGTCAGAATTAACTTTCTATGACTTAGCACTGTCGCACGATCTAGATTATGAAAAAAAGGGTGAATCCCTAAATTCCCATGTAGTCCCTATATTATAAATATGGCGTGCAACACATTTATAAGTAAGGTCCTACTAGACACGGCTTCATAGACTCCCTAGGACACTTGAACCTTAGGTTCTGATACCAAGTTTGTCATGCCCCCAAATAAAAATGGGCAGACATCAAGGATATAAGTAAGCAATTGCTAATTTTCTATACTAAACTCATGCCAAAGGTATAGACTCATAAGCAAAGAAACCTATATTACGACACATAGCAAAACATATATAACAAAAGGTCCCACTAGGGTACTTTACAACGAAAACAAAACTAAGTCTAAGAAGCCGCTAAAGAGCATGAACCTGATAACTAGTCGGGACAGAGCCCCGACATACCCATTTTGACATATGTACATACATAGAAAAATGTAGGCTCTAAATATTTGATAGCTCCAGGTAGAGGTGGAGCTTACCAACTGCTAAACTGAAAGTCTCTGGTCTACTTGAAATGTTTTTTGTCCTGAATACCTGAGCATGTAGTGATAGAAATGAAGCGCCACAATAATAGGGACGTTAGTATATATAACACATGTACTGGTATGAAAAGCAGACTGAATATAAAGTAGACATGTAAGAATGCTAAAATGAATAAAATATCAAGATAGGCAAATCTGAACATATGTATGGGGGAGACATAAGACAAAACTAGACCTTGACAAATCTCAAGGGTCCACATCTAACATTTCATGGCTTATTCATTTATATATACATAATTCCTATAGTTTGCCTAGGTGATATTTTTACTTTATTATATAGCTTCCTTGCTTTTTGTAAAACTAACTATCAGGGAATCACATGATGGCCTACTGTCGGCGATTAGTGAACCCTGTATGGAATATGTAGCCCACTGTCAAGACCACGTGTGAAATCTTATAGTTTAGGTAACAAGGTCTACCAAGGTACGCCCCTCAGGCTCCTGTATGGTCTACCCGCAGGCCTTTATCATTCAGGTGAATCCACAATAGGAAATTCCAGCTGACTATATTTGAGTTTTGTGCACATAATAGTGTTGCACGTAGTAGCCCTAAAAATACCCATCCCACGCTGCAGAGTAGGCTATACTCTCAATTTCATGAAAAGGCTTATAATAATGAATTCATAAATCAAATAACTCATGATAAAATTTGTGATTAATTATTTTTTTAGCTTGAGAGTCATACATCTTGTGACCTATACACTTACGAATAATCTGTGGCCAACTGCTTCCTTTAATTTTACGCAACATGTACACCCGCTAACTTCTAAGAGTATCAACTGAAGACACATATAGTTATGTGAATCATATGGCTTCCTTGACTAGAAAAGAGTACTATAACTCTATAAGTTTAGGACTTCAACATGAGAGGGTTTATAAAATAAGATAACTTGCTTTCAAGTATCATATAATCTGTGATGACATTTATCGGAAGAACATACGACTTTAGCTTGTGCCTTAATGGTGAAAGAGGTTTTAGCTTTACATACCTCACTTCGGGACTTACTATCTTACGTCGTCAAACTCCATTGCTGACAACTTTATCTACAACATAACACCATAAAAGGATACCATAAGAAACTACTCAAGAAGCACAACAAGGCCAAAAACACAATAATAGTTCACGAGCGACAATCTCAACAATTAGCATAGATAAATGGTGTATTGCCACACCCTTCTCTTTCACTACTTTCCAAGTAGGCTCATGACTTTTCATGTGTTCAATATTACTCCTCAATCCTTTAACAATAAAAAACCATCCCCCTTAATCATCCACAAATAACATAAAAAGTCAAACTCATGGCCTCCGAACACCATCTCACGAGTTCTTTGTCAACGACGTCAAATTCCTTTATAAGCTCATAGTTTAAGTTGGTAGAGAACTAATACCATCAATTAAAATAATAGGAGCTCATATAACCAGCTACAACATATCTTAGTAATTTAGGAATTTCATCAAACACTTGGCGAGCGACAAACTTCAAGAACTATAAGAGTCGTGTTTTCCATGCCTAGCCTTCTATTTTATTGTAACCAACTTACTGCCCCAATACAATATCATTCATCCCTCATCTTGTCAAAAACGACAGCCCACACACCCTTCTACAAACTCCCTCCTCACCAAAAACATCAACTACCATGGGTAAAACACGGACTCACGGCTTCCTAGCACCATCTCGTGAGTCCTGCCCATAAATTATACTTAAAGCATCCTTAGAATACTATTTATGGATATAGAAAAGGGAAACATACCTATTTATGAAAGACAATCAGCCCCTGCCCCTTTCCATTCTTCAAGAACAATTCTTTCTCCTTCAAGAAAATAGTTAGCTAAGTATATCTATAGGTCTATAGAGAGGAAGATACTTGATTCTTGAAGAAACTAACTTACCTTAAGCTTTGGAGGATTGGAGATGAGAGAAACATGAAGAAATAACTTGAAACCAGTCCATAAACTTTCATGAGGATATCCCAAACTTATAATATGAAAACAACAATTTTGGCTGAATTTCTTTAAAGTGCCACATGTCCCGCAGTGATTGGGCAGTGTGCACATCTATCATAAAATGAACATAAGTTTTTACTCTGATGTCGTCTTAACGAACGGTTTTTTTTGCTCGAAACTAGACTCAAATACCTTTAATTTGATGGGTTGAAGGTCCTCCAACTCTTTATATGTTAGGAGATATGCTCGTTCAAAGTCATCTGATAAATGAGATCATTTGTAGTATTCCTCCACAATGAACCGTAAAACATGAATCTTTTCTTTAATGATCTCCTTGGCCTAAAACTTTTGGCTAACCATCCGAATGACTTAATATAAGGGTTACATGGTATGCTTAACCATTTTCAATGATATACTTCCCCTGATATCACACCTACGCATTGGTGTTTACGAGTCACTAGTGTATTTTAAGTTACGGGGTTTTACATATCATTAACTAGCGATGCAACTGTGTGGCTATATTAGCTTTCATACAACTTAATTACAACATGGACTCAGTTGAACAATGCATTCATAGAAAAATACTTCTCATTGTCAAAGAAGATGAAGTTGAAGGGTAAAATAAAAAAACATTCAGGAGATTCACTGAGTATTGCATAGGGACGATTTACAAGTTATCTGAGTAGTCTGTCGAACAACAGAATAGATAATGAGTCACTTATGGAGTTCTTCAATAGAGCATTGGATGACAATGGAAAATCATTGGAGGGCACTATCATGGGAGGATCATCCGGAGCAAACACATTTGAGGAAGCTGCGAAGAAACTTGAAAGGGTATCCAAAACAAATAAAGCATGGTGTACTAGAAGTACAAAAACTTTAAAGAGTATTTTTGCAATAAATTCAAGTCAAAGTGTAGTGAATAATGATATGCGTGAAGAGGTGGCATAGTTACGAATAGAGGTTGGCTTGGTGTTAAAACATTTAGGTGATGTTGCAGAAAAAGTTAAGTCAACTACCAAAGTAGAATGCCACCACATGATGATTATGGATATGAAGAGGATGCATACTATGTGAATGATAAAATGGGGGGCTTACGGACCAACGACCAAGCATTTAATCATGATACTTGGCACCAAGGTCAATTGAATCAAGGTCGAAACTATAATAGAGACAACAACTACAATTAGGAAGGCATGTATAATGGAGAAGGAAACTATAATTGGGATGGGAACTACAAACGTAAAAACAATTACAATTGGAATAAGTATAATGATAGAAGTCAGGGACAATAAAGAGAAGGTGATTGGGCAAGCAAAGACAACAACAGAACTAACAAAGGTGGTTCATATGTTCCACCAGGCAATCGAGATAGAGTAGCAAATTTGGCAAG
Source organism: Solanum stenotomum (assembly GCF_019186545.1). Taxonomy (NCBI): domain Eukaryota; kingdom Viridiplantae; phylum Streptophyta; class Magnoliopsida; order Solanales; family Solanaceae; genus Solanum; species Solanum stenotomum. The sequence continues at coordinate 27,677,072 of NC_064290.1, read as the reverse complement.
AATTGAGGACATGTTAAAGAGATGTTCAATGATCTATAAAGAATAGGTAAAAAGGTAGATTCACATGCGGTATCCATTAAAGAGATCAAACAGAAGTTGGGTCAACATTCTTTATCCGTGAATCCACACCAGAAAGGAAAACTTCCAAGCAATATTATCGAAAATTTCAAGAATGGTGGGCATTTATGGCAGTTACTACACAAGGTGGAAAGCATACTAGCGATCCTCGTATGCCAACACAAATAGAAAGTTCAAAGGAACCTGAAGGGACTAAAGTTGAAGAATTAGAGAAACCCAAAGATCAAGTTGGGATAGAAGATGAAGCCACTTAGAAGATAACTTTGATACCTCGACCTCCTCCTTCTTTTCCCCAAAGATTAATTTAGAAAACTGAGGAATATAAATATCCCAAGTTCGTCTCAAAGTTGAAGCAACTCTCAATCAACGTCTCCTTCACTGAAGCACTAAAAATAGATGACGGGCTATGCTAAGTTCACGAAGGATCTAGTGTAACACCTTGAAAATTGATAAGTTGAACAAGATTGGATAAGTTGCTTTTTGGCAAAAATGCATGTCCTACAAAAGCCACCTACATATTGTAGAAGGGCCTACAACCCATACAAAGCAGTCATAGGAGCTGGTACAGGGGTTTAGTTAAAGTTAAGTCTCTGAAATTTTACTACGAATCACTAGGATGTTCCGTAGGAGTTCCCATGGCTCGTAGAAAGGGGTTCATAGAAAAAGTCCAGACTTTATTAAATATTTTCGGAAAAAGGGTTCATACGACAAGCGATCTAAAATATATAGAAAATCCTACAGACCATAGGAAGAAGTTGTGAAAGTTGGCCGAAATTTTGGGTTCCAAAAGTTGGTTCAACGGTTAACTAGTACGATCCGTAAAATATTTTACGGACCATAAGTCCAACCGTAGACCCTGTGTGGAAGATTTTTATTAAGTGTGTTTTGGTATTTTCCTACCCAATTAACGCCTAAAAATGTCATTTTGACCCTATAACTACACCTATAATTGATTTTACTCTTCAAAATTGTAACACCTCACTATTTGAAAGAACTAGAATTAGAAAGAAACCATTTTTGGAAATAATTAAATTTGGAAATTTTGGCAAGTTATGCTAAGTATGAGTTTTGGGTCAACTTCAAATGAACATAACTCCTAGTACATGATGAGTTGGGTGGGTTATAAGATGTCAAATGAAAAGTCTTTGAATTGTCTTTCTAATGCCACTGAGTTTGCTAAATTTCTAGTTTGTATGAGTGAGATATGCTCGTTTGAAGTCGAGTTGTCTGGATAAGGAAAGTAAACTGGATTTTTCGTTGCGTTCTTGAGATTTCGCTTGCGAATTTCTCCAAGGATTCGATCCTAAGAGGTATGTCCGACTTTCATAGCATTGGGTTCATTCACCGAGCCCCAATCATGTTTATTTCAGCTAAATTCATCATAGAAAGTTGAAAGTTTGATGATCTTGAATTGTATTCCTGAAATTGGCTTTCATTCTTGAGTTAAGATTAGATTGGTGAGATCTTGAGGAAATCGTGTCAAGTTTAGAGTTGTGTTTGATTAGATTCTTGTGTACATGTATTGGGTATCCGAATCTAAAGAGAAATTGAGAAAAAGAATCAAATTTAGGCGAACTGGGGTTAGAAAATGAAGAAGGAAAAAGTCGGGCGAATCTCTCACTCCATTCCGCGTCGTGGACTTGCCCCCCTTATGCACAAAATCTTTCTTCGCGTTGCAGAGAGATCGCGGACCTCACTGACTCAAAATTTATTTCGTGACTAAATATTAAAATGTATCTTTGCGTCGTTGACTTACTCCCATATAGTGTTTTCTTGACCATTTCTCATGATTAACTATCTAGAAACACTCTTAATCATCATGATATCCTTCCTATCACAAATCATGACCTTGAATTCATAATTCAAATTCAAGGTAGAGTTAAGAGTCGAGTCTTGAAAGTTCTTGGAGTTATTTAAGAAGTCTTTTACAAATATTTTAAACTTGATTTATGACTTAAGCTTTGAGATTGAGAAAGAGTAGATCAGAGTTCATGTTCTTTAAAAATGTTGTATGGGGACTAAGTATCTTAAATGTTTTCACATTTAAGATGAGAGGACACACCAATTTCTAAATGAGTTTTCATGAGCAGATTTGAGTTCAATCTCTTTTACGAGATAGATTTTGAGTAATAATCTCAAACCACAGAGAAAAAATATATGAGCTGAGTATATTTTGGGAGTAGTATTGAGCACTGATATGAGGAAAAGTTCATAATAACTCAAGTCTCCATAAACCATGTAGCCATTGTGGGTAGAAAGGGTCATACTTTTTAGATGATTCCTTAATGCTTTTAAGCATAGGCTAGTGGATCCACTTAGTTGAGGCGTTCTATATCCCGCAAGTTATAGGACAGTTTTGGCAGCGTGGGCGAGAAGCTGTATATTCACATAGCTCATAGTGATGGTTGTCGGTTAGAGAAACTCCCACAAAATTATATTATACTTTAATATATATAAACTGAGTTATTATGGTATTTTTCAATACATTGAGTTGCTATCTATTGTTTTAAATGCTTATCATAAACTACATCTTTATTGTTGTTTATTTTTGCATTGAGTTGAGTAAAGTTGAGGCCAGTGTTTCTTTCAGAATTCAGTTCAAGCTTATGTCATGTTTAGTTTTTCCCTCGCATACTCGTACATTCAATGTACTGATGCCAGTTGGCTGCATCATTTTATAATGCAAATATAGGTAACCAGGATCAACATCCAGCGCTTCGTTGATCCAGTTGAGCACTCAGAGTCAGTTGGTAAGCCTCCTTGCTTTTCGAAGGATCCCTTCTTACATTGTTTTTAGTATTTTTAGTTGTAAGGATGATCGGGGGTCTTGTCCCGACACCTCTCAAAGTTTTAAAGGCTTCATAGACGGGTAGTTATAGTTCGTTAGTCTTTACATTTTTATTTGATTATGTTAAGACTTGGTATGCCACTTTGGATAGTTGAATGTTTACTTCTATAACATTCTAAGTTATTTGAGACAGTTGAGTAGGGTTGCATTTGATTTCTTTATTTAATGCTTAAAGTCTTCCGCTGAGAGTCTAGCTAGGCAAATGGTTCGCTTGGGGTCAATAATTGTTCTAGAGTGTCAATCCCACCCAGGGTGTAGGCTCGGGGTGTGAAAAACTTGGTATCAGAGCACAAGGTTTAAGAGTCCTAGGGAGTCTATAAAGCTGTGTCTGTAGAGTCTTAGTTATTGGTGTGAAGCGTGCCACATCTATAATTAGGAGGATGCAACATTTAGGAACTATCTCACTTATTTCATACTATTTTTGTTCGATAAAGTTTATCTCAATGAAATTTCCTTTCTAACTCATGATTGCGCGAGTCTTACAGATCATGCCTCCACGAAGATCTGTCTGAGGTCATCCTACTAGGAGAAATCTTGAGGAACAAGGGGTACCTAATGCACCATAAGTGCAACCCTAAGGAGAGGTCACTAATGTTGAATTTCGTGAAGCTATCCGAATGTTGAGTCTTATGTGACCAATCAAGTTGGGCAACAAAGAGGGCTTCGACAGGAGTGGCTTATACATCTAGAATCCAAGAGTTCTTATGGATGAATCCTCCAAGCTTCAGTGGTCCAAGTGTCACTGAGGATCCGGAAAATTTTGTTTAAGAGCTTCAGAAGGTTGTGGAGATTATGCACATCATTGATGCTGAGAGAGTGGAACTAGTTGCATACCAACTAAAGGGTTCGCTAGAATCTGGTTTAATCAATGGAAGAAGGGTAGAGTTGAGGGTGCACCGATTGTGAGCAGGGCTGTGTTTGAGGAGGCCTTCTTGGGGCGTTTCTTTCCCCAGGAACTGAGAGATGAAAAGGTAAGAGAATTCCTTACTCTTAAGAAGGAATCTATGACTGTGCATAAGTATAGGCTTAAGTTCACCCAACTTTCCCATTATGCTCCGGAGATGGTTGCGTACATGAGGATTAGGATGAGTCTGTTTGTTACTGGGCTGTCTCGTCTGTCAAGTAAGGAAGGTAAGGCAGTTATGCTAATAGGTGATATGGACATAGTGAGGTTAATGATTCATGTGCAGTAGGTTGAGGAGGATAAGTTGAGGGATAGAGAAGAGTTTAGAAACAAAAAGGCTAAGCCATCAGAGAACAAGTCCGGACAACAGAAGACTAATGCTAACCGTTCATCTTTCCAGCATAAGCAAAAGGGACCTGCTACATCATTTGCTAGTGCACCTGCACCAAGGAATAAATGTGAGTTCAATAATCAGAATTTACAGAATTTTGGATCTAGACCTGCACAGGCTTAAGGTAGTGCGGCACAAGGAGGTAACTGGGCTCCTACATGTGCTAAGTGTGGTAGAAATCACCTTGAACCATGTATTGGTGGCTCGAGTGGTTGTTTCAAGTGTGGTCAAGAGGGTCACTTCATGAAAGAGTGTCCTAAGAATAGATAGAGCAGTGTAAATAGGGGCACTAGAGCCCAATCTTCTTCAGTTGTTCCGCCAGACAGAGCTTCACCTAGAGGAGCTACTTCAGGGACTGGCGGAGGAGCAAAATGCCTATATGCTATCACTAGTCGCCAAAAGCAAGAGAATTCTCCAGATGTTGTTACTGGTATGATCAAAGTCTTTACTTATGATGTTTATGCTTTGCTAGATCCAGGAGCGAGTCTATCTGTTGTGACTCCTTATATTTCCATGAACTTTGATATTATTCCTGAGCAACTTCTTGAGCCCTTCAGTATTTCTACACCTGTTGGTGAGTCTATTCTAGCTGTGAGAATTTACCGTGATTGTACCATTTTTGTCAATCACAAGAACACCATGGATGACTTAGTTGAGTTAGACATGGTAGATTTTGATGTCATTCTAGGTATGGACTGGATTCATGCCTGTTATGCCTCAGTGGATTGCAGAACTTGAGTTGTTAGGTTTCAGTTTCCTAATGAGCTAGTTATTGAGTGGAGGAGTAGTTCAACAGTGCCTAAGGGTCATTTTATTTCGTACCTTAATGCGAGAAAGTTAGTTTCCAAGGGTTGTGTCTATCACTTAGTCCAAGTTAATGACTCTAGTGTTGAGACACCTCTTATTCAGTCAGTTTCATTTGTTAGTGAGTTTCCAGAGGTTTTTCCAGACGATCTTCCCGGAGTCCCTCCTGAGAGAGAGATAGACTTCGGTATAGGTATTCTTCCTGATACTCGTCATATATCTATTCCACCATATAGAATGGTTCCAACAGAGTTGAAAGATTTAAAAGAGCAGTTAAAAGATCTCCTTGAGAAAGGCATTATTCGATCAAGTGTCTCACCTTGGGGTGCTCCGGTCTTATTTGTGAGGAAGAAAGATGGTTCTCTTAGAATGTGCATAGATTATCGTTAGTTGAACAAGGTTACTATCAAGAATAAGTATCATCTTCCGAGAATTGACGATCTCTTCAATCAACTTTAGGGTGCTACTTGTTTTTCTAAGATAGACCTCAGATCTGGCTATCATCAGTTGAGAGTAAGAGAAAGTGATATTCCGAAGATAGCTTCCAGGACCCGCTATGGTCACTACGAGTTCCTAGTTATGTCCTTTGGTTTGACCAATGCTCCTGCAGCATTCATGGACCTTATGAACAGAGTATTTAAGCCTTATTTAGGTATGTTTGTTATCGTATTCATTGATGGCATTCTAATCTATTCGAGGAATGAGGAAGATCATGCTAGTCATCTCAGAATAGTTCTTCAAACTCTCAAGGATAAGCAGTTATATGCTAAATTTTCTAAGTGTGAATTTGGCTTAAGTTTGTGGCATTCCTAGGCCATATTATTTTCGGTGATGGAATAAGAGTTGATACTCAAAAGATAAAGGCAATGCAGAACTGGACTAGACCCACGTCTCCAACTGACATTAGGAGTTTCATGGGATTGGCTGGCTATTATAGAAGGTTCGTGAAGGTTCGTGTCACAACTCAGGGGTACACCCTAGATGTAACACGACGTACTTGACCCCGAAGAGGAATCATTCAAGCCCTTAGCATATCATCACATAAGATAAGAGAAATGATGCAGAAATTTTAAAACTTTATCCATACAATCAAAATCGTTCATAAAAGCAAGCGGAAGTCTAACTTGTCTCAATTAGCCATCTAATACAATCTTTGAACCAAAAATAGGGTCACGGCCCTTTCAACATAATCCGAACATGAAATGACTAGAAAGAAGCTACTAATGACTCATACGTCCTCGAATCTTGAGGACTCACCACAAGCTAGAAGAATAGTCAATCCAAGCTTGAACCAATAGAAGATCGCCTTAAGAATCGGAACCTACACTTTGTGAAAAATGTAGAAAATATGGGCTAGTACAAGAATGCACTAAGTATATAGCCATGCATAAAATCATGCAAGAAATGAAATTTTAGTTGAAAAGCATGCACTTTACTAAGTTTGAGAATCATCATGAACTTTAGTATAAAAGCATAAGTCACAAGCATACTCAACATATAGACCATCATAGCATAATAGAACCATCTCATAAGTAACCCTAAGTTATACTTGTGCAATGCATATATAAAGATCCCATAATCCCATCTATACTAAGTACTACTTTTAGGCCACCATAATCATACTTACCATTCTTTGATGTCATCCTTAGTTCATACTCATAGACAAGGAACATTCACATTTAATAAGTCATATCAACGAAAGCATCAAATATATAGCAACAATCCAATTTAAGCATTCATCATTACCATTAGCCTTCATATCAATATACTTAGTAGCATCATCATAAGCATATTCATTTCATAAAACATTATAACATAAAGGAATACACCATGACTACTCTCATAGCCTGCTTGTGCAATGCATGGATGAAGTCCCATACCCCCACCCACACTAAGTAGTGCATTCTTGAGAAGCCATAGTTCATTATCATTCATTGTGGGGGTAAGCCTTAACCGACATAGATCATGTGAGCAAATCATGGAATCCGTTGTCTCCCACACCGAAAAGGGTGTCCTACTTGCCTAAGGTAGAACCATTAACTTAGCTTAGGTGGATCCACTAGCTAATAACCTATGAGGGCACATAGTTTATGGGATAAGAAGATTGCTACTAGATACCCCGCCTCAACTCACGTATGGGCATCCATCTCAAGAGATTGCTACTAGAAACCCCACCTCAACTCACGTGAGAGCTTCCATCTCATATCAATATCCACTCGGCGCTTAGCATTATTCCCCACTGAGTACTTAACGTTTCATTACTTGAGTTCATTATTATGGGATAAAGAGATTTCTACTAGATACCCCGCCTCAACTCACGTGAGTTCACCCATCTCATCACAATATCATTCATAAGATAGCTCATAGATTCAATAGGTGAGAATAGCCTTTCAACCTAAGAATCCCCATATTATGATTTCACAACATGGCATCATCATTCATAAGTTTATACTTGAGACTAGTCTTTCAACCAACACATCATCACTAGCATAATCATAGAAACTTCATTCATAAGTGTGTGTGTGTGAGAATAGCCTTTCAACAATACCACAATTACATCATAGTCATAATCATATACATAAATCTCATAGTCATGCATAATTCTCATAAATTTCCCTCCAAGGACCATAGATCATAATTCATCAACACATCTAGAATTATTAGATTAGACATGGATAATAACATGATTCAAGTAATCAATTCATAACATTCATAATTCTATAACATTCTAATTGCATTAATCAATACCCACACTTTAAGATCCAATGTGGGAAAATATAGTAATTCATGAATTCTTGATTAATTCACTTAAAATCATATAAATCATCAATATATCCATAAAAAAACAAAATTCAATCATTTAAAATGAATTTGAAAGGAATCCATGAGATTAAAGTCAAACCCTAACTTTTGGATTTTCTAGTTTTAAAATTGGAGGTTTTGGAGGGGCTCTATGGGTGAAGGCTACCCATAGATGAAGAGCTACCATAACTTATTGAAGATTTACCACGAATTTGAGGAGAAAAATCTTGATTTTTCAAGCCCTAGCTTCAACTTCTTCTTCTTCTTCCTTGGAGTTCTAGAGAGAGAAATTTTGGAGGAGATGAACTCTTTTGGGTTTTGATTTTGGGTTTTTGGGAATTAATGGGGTAGATGGGTTGGTTAATGACTTAAAAGGTCTTATATAGGTGTATAAAAACAATATAAAACGACCTCATTTAATAACTACCTAATTTAGAATTACCTAAAATAACCACCATTTTAAAGTGGGGTGCCAGGCCTCACGACCATCTTTACGACCCGTCAAGGGCACCACGGCTCGTGGTGGTGTTCGTGGTCCCTTGAACACTACCCCCCCAACTTGGCAAGCCCCCAAGTGGTGAACGCAACCCCACGAGCCTTTCCACAGTCCATAATCTTCACCATGAACCATGAAGTGGCTCGTGAAGGGGAGCCACTTTAGGGAAGCATTGAGGAGCTCACTGCCTCAACACCACGAGTGGCCCCACGAGCCATGAAGGCTCTCATGGTCCAAGGTAGTGCCATGTCAAACTTGGGCCAGCCTTGGCTCTTGCCTTGGCCCTTGCCCCTTTGCCTTGGCTCATGCCCTTCTAAACTTAACTTGTAGCCCTCAAACTCACCCCTAGATGGTCTATCAAACTACAGGGTGTTACAGTTCGTTGAGGGGTTCTCATCCATTTCATACTTATTGATTAAGTTGACTCAGAAAATAGTTAAGTTTTAGTGGTTTGAATCTTGTGAGAAAAGCTTTCATGAATTGAAAAAACAGTTCACTACTTCCCTAGTATTGACCCTACCATAGGGTACCCAAGTCTTTGTGGTTTATTGTGATGCATCTAAAGTCGTTTGGGTTGTGTGTTAATGAAGAATGGCAAGGTTATAGCATATGCCTCCAGACAGCTTAAGGTTCACGAGAAGAATTACCCAACCTGTGATCTAGAGTTAGCTGTCATAGTATTTGCTTTGAAAATATGGCGTCATTATCTTTATGGTGTTCATGTAGATGTGTTCACCGATCATAAGACCATTCAATATGTATTTAGTCAGAAAGAGCTTAATCTCAAACAGATAAGGTGGTTGAGTTACTCAAGGATTATGACATGAGTATCGTCTATCACCCAGGTAAGGCTAATGTTGTTGTTGATGGCTTGAGCAGATTGTCTATGGGTAGTACCTCCCATTTTGAGGAAGAAAATAAATAGTTAGCTAAAGATGTGCATAGACTTGCATGACAAGGAGTTTGACTAAGGGATTCCAACGAAGGAGGAATAGTGGTGATGAATGGGCTGAATAATCACTAGTGTCTAAAGTGAAAGATAAACAAGAGCAAGATTCTATTTTGCTTGAATTAAAGCTAAATGTTCATAAGAAAAAAGTGATGGCTTTTGAACAAGGGGGATATAGTGTATTGAGATATCAAGGTAGATTGTGTGTGCCAGGGGTGGATGAATTTCAAGAGAGGATCATGGAGCAAGCTCATAATTCCTGATATTCTATCCATCCGAGTTCCATAAATATGTATCGTGACTTGAGAGAAGTCTATTGGTGGAGTAGTATGAAGAAGGGCATTGCAGAGTTCCTTGTGAAGTGTCCGAATTGCCAACAAGTTAAAGTATAGCACCAAAGGCCCGATGGTATGGCTCAGAATATAGAGATTCCGAAATAGAAGTGGGAGATGATCAATATGGACTTTATTACAAGTTTGTCGCGGTCCCGCAGACAGCATGATTCGATTTAGGCGATTGTAGATCGAATGACTAAATTAGCCCATTTCTTACCGGTAAAGACTACTTATTTTGCAGAGGATTATGCCAAGATTTTTCTTCAAGAGGTAGTTAGACTTCATGGAGTTCCAATGTCGATTATTTTACATAGAGGTGCACAATTTACTGCACAATTTTGGAAGTCATTCCAGAAAGGTTTGGTTTCGAATGTGAATTTGAGTGCTGCTTTTCATCCTCAGACTGATGGTCAAGAAGAGTGCACCATTCAGACTTTAGAAGATATGTTGAGGTCTTGTGTGATTGAATATTTCGAAGGCCTTTGGGATTATAACCTACCTCTCATTGAGTTTTCTTATAACAATAGTTACCACTCTAACATCCAAATGGCTCCATATGAGGCTTTTTATGGGAGACGATGCAAATCTCTAATTGGATGGTTTGAAGCTGGTGAAGTTGGGTTGATAGGACCAGACTTAGTTAATCAAGCTATGGAGAAAGTGAAGGTCATTCAAGAGAGATTGAAAATAGCGCAGAGTCACCAATAATCCTATACAAATGTTAGGAGAAGAGACTTAGAGTTTGAAGTAGATGATTCGGTTTATTTGAAGGTTTAACCCATGAAGGGAGTTATGAGATTTGGTAAGAAGGGAAAGCGTAGTCCCCAATATATTGGTCCTTGCAGGATATCCAAGAGGATTGGCAATGTAGCTTATGCGTTAGAGTTACCCCAAGAGTTAGAGCGGTCCATTCGGTATTTCACGTTTCTGTGTTGAAGAAGTGTATGGGCGATCCTTCACTTATCATACCTACTGAAGATATTGGTATTAAGGATAGCTTGTCTTATGAGGAGATTCCTGGTCAGATTCTAGATCGTTAAGTTTGCAAGTTGAGGACAAGGGAAGTAGCATTAGTCAAGGTTCTGAGGAGAAATCAGTTTGTTGGGGAAGCTCCTTGGGAAGCTGAGGAGGATATGAAAAATAGATACTCACATCTCTTTGAGTCCAGAGAAGTTCCAAATTAATGTAATAATCCTTTTCTTGGCATTCACTTTAAGTTGACTTGTTGTGTTTACATTTTACTTGTTGGGTGTTTGAGTTGGATGTTAGATGTTACACCCTTAGCCTACTAAGAGTAATCTGATTTGAGGACGAATGTTCCAAAGAGGGAGATATTGTAACACCTCGCTATTTGAAAGAACTAGAATTAGAAAGAAACCATTTTTGGAAATAATTAAATTTTGAAATTTTGGCAAGTTATGTTAAGTATGAGTTTTTTGTCAACTTCAAATGACCATAACTCTTAGTACAAGATGATTTGGGTGAGCTATAAGATATCAAATGAGTGGTCTTTGAATTATCTTTCCAACGCCATTGAGTTTGCTAAATTTTGAGTTCGTATGAAGGATATATGCCTATTTTAAGACAAGTTGTCTGGATAAGAAAAGTCAACTGGATATTATAGGGGTATTATGGTCTTTTCGTTGTCCAATTAAGTTATTTCATTTTTAGTAATTTATTTGGGGTCTAAACTGATTTGATTCAGTTTACGCTTCACAAAATTACGTTAGGGCTTTGAGAAAAGAGAAAATAGGAGAAAAGAAGAGAAAAGCCAAGGTTTTGTCGAGTTCTTGAGATTTTGCTTGTGAATTTCGCCAAGGATTCAATCCTAAGAGGTATGTAAGACTTTCATAGCGTTGGGTTCGTTCACCCACGCGCCAATCATTTCTATTTTAGCGAAATTCATTATAGAAAGTTGAAAGTTTGATGTCTTCAATTGCGTTCTTGAAATTGGCTTTTATTCTTGAGTTAAGACGAGATTGATTAGATCTTGTGAAATTCGTGTCCAGTTTCGATTTGTGTTTGATTAGATTCTTATGTACATGTATTTGGTAACTGAATCTAAAGAAAAATTGAGAAAAAGAATTGAATTTAGGCGAATTGGGGTTAGAAAATGAAGAAGGAAAAAGTCAGGCGAATCTGGCACTCCAGTCCACGTTGCAGACTTGCCCCCTTATGCACAGTGTTTTTCTCCACATCGCAGAGATATCGCGAACCTCACTCCCTCAAAATTTATTTTCTGACAAAATATTAAAATGCATCTCTGTGTTGCGGACTTACTCCCAGACAGTGTTTTGTTGACTGTTTCTCATGATTAACTATCTAGAAACATTCCTAATCATCACGATATCTTTCCTATCACAAATCATGACCTTGAATTCATAATTCAAATTCAAGGTAGAGTTAAGAGTTGAGTCTTGAGAGTTCTTCGAGTCATTTAAGAAGTCTTTTACAAATCTCTTAATTAAACTTGTTTTAAGACTTAAGCTTTGAGATTGAGAAAGTGTGAACTAGAGTTCTTTAAAAATGTTTTATGGGGACTAAGTATTCCCAAAGAGTAAATGTTTTCACATTTCAGATGAGAGGAAACACCGATTTCCAAATGAGTTTTCATGAGAAGATTTGAGTTTAATCTCTTTTAAGAGATAGATTTTGAGTAATGAACTTAAACCACAGAGAAAGAGTTATATTTTTAAACATATGAGTTGAGTATATTTTGGGAGTAGTATTGAGCACCGATATGGGGATGAGTTCATAATAACTCAAGTCTCCATAAACCATGTAGCCATCGTGGGTAGAAAGGGTCATAAGTTTTAGATGATTCCTTAGTTCTTTTTAACTTAGACTAGTGGATCCACTTAGTTGAGGCGTTCTATATCCCAGCAAGTTATAGGACAGTTCTGGCAGCGTGGGCGAGACACTGTATTATCACATAGCTCATAGTGATGGTTGTCGATTAGAGAAACTCCCATAGAACTATATCATACTTTACTATATATAAACTGAGTTAATTTGGTATTTTTCAATACATTGAGTTGATATCTACTGTTTTAAATGCTTATTATAAATTGCATCTTTATTGTTGTTTATTTTTGTATTGAGTTGAGTAAAGTTGAGGTAAGTGTTTCTTTCAGAATTCAGTTCAAGCTTATGTCATGTTTAATTTTCCCCTCGCATGCTCATATATTCAATGTACTGATGACAATTGGCCTGCATCATTTCATGATGCAGATACAGGTAACCAGGATCAGCATACAGTGTTTCGTTGATCCAGTTAAGCACTCAGAGTCAGTTGGTGAGCCTCATTGATTTTCGGAGGATCCCTTCTTACATTGTTTTTAGTATTTTCAGTAGTTAGGATGATCGGGGGTCTTGTCCCGACATCCCTCATAGTTTTAGAGGCTTCATAGATGGGTAGTGATAGTTCTTTAATCTTTACATTTTTCAGTTGTTTAAGTTAAGATTTGGTATGCCACTTTCGCTAGTTGAATGTTTATTTCTAAACCATTCTAAGTTATATTGAGACATTTTAGTAGGGTTGCATTTGATTTCTTTATTTAATGATTAAAGTCTTCCGCTGAGAGTCCTGCCAGGCCAAGGGTTCGTTTGGGGCCAGTAATGGTTCTCGAATGCCAATCCTGCCCAGGGTGTAGGCTCGGGGTGTGACAAAAACAATACCCATTCCCTCCCAATCACTCAAACTCACAAATTCTCAAGGGTTTCTTCTCCAAATTCTCTCAAGAGCTCCAAAGTGAAGAACTAGGGTTTCAAGTACTTCAAAGATTTCCTCTCTTTCTTTTAGGGCCTTGATATTTCAAGGTACGTGGGAATTCACCAATGGATCCCTTTCATCCATTGGATTCTAAAAAAAATCTCAATCTCCAATTCAATTTCACTCAATTCTCTTAGGATTTCATATGATTCTCTGTAGGTTCAATTTATTGTGATTCAACTACTTATTTGATTTTTTTTCTTCTTGATTTAACTCAATTACATGATTTTTATTTATTTTCACATGAATCCATGCATATGTCTACTTTATAAATACGAACTATGATTATGGATTTATGAATTATGATTATGAATCTATGTATGTTTCATGAAAGTGGTGATTTATGACTAAAGAATGTTTTTAAGATAGTGTGTCAATATGGAAATCATGATTTGGATGCTTAAATAGGAAAGTGGCTCAATGAATAAAGTCATAAAATCATGATATTTCAAAGGAGCTATTCTAATATGGACTTATGATTATATTGGTAGTCTTTAATATTGTCTTACCAAGTATTTTGATATGATTATGTATTTTTCTATTTGGATTTACGTAGCACCGAGAGGATATTGAAATGGAGGCCTTATTGTTAGTAGAGGTTTGGTCTTTAGTAGAAATTCTCTTGACCCAACCTACGTGCCTCGTAGGATTGTCTTAAATGACCTAGCTAGTGGATCCACCTTAGCAATATGAATGATACAGAGTTCTACAATGACAAGTAAACTCTCATTTTCAGTGTGAGGGTTACACTGGATTTTATGTTATAGCTCAAAAGGTCGTACCGTCAGTTAACGATAAATATCGTATAAATGAACTGTGTTTTCTACAAAAGTATTTTCAGAACTTTCCTATACTTTTTTCTTATATGCATTAATCTTGTTCATGAACTATGATTTATCTTTGAAGGTTTTTACAATGTTTTACTTGGTCATGCATGTCATGTTTAAGTTCATCATATTATCATGCTTGCTTTTTCATGTATTTCCCCATACTTAGTACATTCATAGTACCAACACATATGTGTGCCTATATTGTCTCATAATTTAGGGTTTGACGCTCCTCCACCTAGGTTGTGTTTGGAAAATGCTTTCCAATTTTCTCATGTTTGGTTGGTTTAAATTTTTGGAAAATGTTTTCCAAATCAACTCATTTTCCTCAAATTTAAGAAAAATGACTTCCCTTCAAAACATAAGGAAAACATTTTCCAAAACACTCTTCCAACTTCAAATTACAATTTTTTTTGTTGAAAAAATCAATTTATTTTGTCCCTACCCTCAAACCAGGCCCCCCAACCACACCCCCCCCCCCCAAAAAAAAATTAAAGCTTGTTTTTAAAAAATATTTTTAACAGCATTTTTTTAACCCCACCCTCACCCCTACCCCCATCCCCCTACCACCCCCACAAGAAAAATTAAAAGTTTTTATTAAAATATATTTCCAATTTCANTTTTTAATTGTTTATGCTCTTATGTGCAATTGTTTGTTGATTATCGACCTTAGAACACATACTCTAGAGGGTGGCAATTGTTTTTTTTTTTTATTGTTTTTAGAAAATATTTTCAACTTCAATTTTTTATTTTTTTCATCCCGATCCTCGATCACCCACACCCCCTCCCAACAAAAAAAAATTGAGTTTGTTTTTAAAAAATATTTTCAACTTCAAAATTTATTTTTTCACTTCTACACTCGATCCCCTCCCCCAACCCACCCATCCCCTACTCGCCACCCCTACCCCAAAAAAAATAATTTAAGTTTGTTTTTAAAAANCTTTTCACCCCTACCCTTGACCCCCTCCCCCCACCCCCCAAGAAACAATTAAGTTTGTTTTAAAAAATATTTTCAATTTAAAAAAAAAAATCTATTCTAGTAAAAATTAAAGATATTTTCTCATAAACATTTTTCATTCATAAATCAAACACTAGAAAATCTTTCTCGAAAAATATTTTTTACTCACCAACCAAACATGAGAAAATAAGTCAAAAATCCACTTGTTTTCCAGGAAAACATTTTCCTTCATACCAAACACACCCCTAGACGAACTTAGGTGGATTGCTCCACTATAGACTACTTAGATTGGTGAGTCCTCATGATTCGCGGGAAAGAACATGGATAGTTTTATTGCTTTTGATGTCATTTTAATTGTTAGATAAGGGTTTGTCATAGTCACAACTATGATAGTAAAAGGCTTATGTCAGACTTAGTAATATTTCATGTATTCTCTTATGTACTTTATTGGTATCTTTTATTTCATCTTATGAGTTTAGACCTATATTGCTTGTTCTCTCTTACTGTATTTTTGTACGTCATCATTATATCAACTGGATTGGTTAGGGTCTCTCGATATCCTATTCACCATATCTCACCTAGGAGGTACTTTGGTTTGTGACAAACTTGGTATTCATAGCATCAGATTTTAGAAAGGTCCTAGGATGTTTGACCAACCGGATCACATAGAGTCTTTTTCATGAGTATGAAGCTTGCCACATAGATGAATAGGAGGCTACTAGGTGTTTAGGAAACTTTACCTCTTTCACTACTCTAAAGGCGTTAGGTAGAGTTCATCTCTATAAAGGTCTTTCTCCTAACTCTTGTCCAATGCTTTTTAGGATATCCCTCCTTGAAGAGCTTATGTAAGAAGGGATGCGGGTGACATTGTGGAGCATGAGGTTTCTCAAGTTCCAGTCTATCCTTTGGCTGAGCAAGTGTCTTATGCCAAATTTTGAGCAACTTTTCAAGTGTTGGCTCAAAATATAACTACCCAAGCTAATAGAGAGGTCATTACTTTCGTGAACCGAAATGTGGGTACAATTGTGATAAGGATGATAGAATTCACTAGGATGAATCCCCCGACATTCTTTGGCTCCAAAATTGACGTGGATCCCTAAGAGTTTTATGAGGAAATCCGCAAGATCATAAAGATTATCACCGGTGAAAAATGCAGAATTGGCCCTTTATCAACTTATGGGTGTTTCTTATGTGTAGTTCAATCAATGGAAAGGAGAGAGGAAAATTGATGCGGGTCCTCTTGATTGGGAAAAATTCAAATGGGCTTTCTTGATTGTTTCTTTCCTTTGAGATAAGGGAAGTGAAAGTTCTTGAGTTCATCAATCTTCGACAAGGGAACATGAGCGGGAAATATTATGCAATGAATTTCACCCAATTGTCTAAGTATGTTCCAACTATGGGTCTGACTCTACAGCAAGGATGAGGTGTTAATGAATCGTAACTCAATTCTGGAAAAAGTTCTATGATCAAGGTTCTTCTAATGTTTTGGCTCAAAAGTTCAACAAAGACATGGTGTCTAACCCTAAGCCTCAAGGAGAAAGTGGTAATGAATATTATATTCTCGCTTGCCAAAAGTGTGTCAAGAGTCATTTGGGTAAGTGCTTAGTCGGTACAAATGTTTGCTATGGCTGTGGTAAGAGTGGTCACAAGATGAGAGATTGTTTGCAAGATACGAAGGAAATGATTATAGGAAATCCCAGCCTAGTGGTTCTGGTTTGGGTGCTCATCATCAGAATAGGTTTTATGCTCTTCAGACTCGAAATGATCATGAGGGTTCTCTAGATGTTGTGACCAGTATATTGAAATACTTTCATCTTGATGTATATGCTTTGTTTTATCCGAGTGCTACAGTACCTTTTATGACTCCTTATGTGGCTATGAGATTTGATTTTTGTCTTGATATTCTGTTAGAACCTTTTTCAATCTCTACACTAGTTGGTGATTCTATTGTTGCTAAATGAGTTTATAGAAATTGTCCTATTTTTGTTTCTCATAGAGACACTCATGTTGATCTTGTAGAGCTTTATAGGTTAGACTTTGATGTTATTCTTGGGATGGATTGGCTTCCCTCCTATTATACTTTTATAGATTGTAGGACGTGATTGGTCACATTCCAGGTTCCGAACGAATCTATCTTAAAATGGAAAGGGGGAATTCTGCTCCTAAGGGTCAATTCATATCTTGCCTAAAGGATTGGAAAATGATTTCTAAGGGTTGTATTTATCAACTTGTTAGGGTTAGGGATACCTGATACTAATTCTGAAACCCCTACCCTTGAGTTAGTTCCAATTGTAAATGACTTTCCAAAAGTATTTCCCGATGATCCTCCCAGTATTCCTCTCAAAAGGGAAATAGACTTCGGTATTGACCTACTCCTAGATATGCAACTATATCTATACCTCCTTACCGTAAGGCTCTAGAAGAACTTAAGGAATTAAAGGTTCAATTGAAATAGTTATTAGATAATGGTTTCATTAGATTAAGTATCTCTCCATGGGGTGCTCCGGTGTTGCTTGTTTGAAAAAAGGATCTCCAAATGTGTATTGACTATTGACAATTAAATAAGGTCACGTAAATAATAAGTATCCTATTCCAGTGATTGATGACTTGATTGATAAACTCTAAGGTGTGAGTTCTTCTCAAAGATTGAACTTCTGTCAGATTATCACAAATTGAGAGTAAGGAAAAGTAACATGCTAAAGATGACTTTCCAAACTCGGTATGGTCACTATGTGTTCTTGGTGATGTTATTTGGTATGACTAATGCCTCAACGACTTTCATGGACCAAATAAATATAGCAGTCAAACAATATCTTGACATGCTTGTGATTTTGTTTATCGATGATATTTTGATTTACTCTCGGAGTGAGGATGAACATGTTGAGCTTCTAAGGATAGTTTTGCAAGTCCTCAAGGATCGTCAATTGTTTGCTAAGTCTAGCAAGTGCAAGTTTTGGTTGAGGTTCATTTCTTTCCTTGGCCATATTTTCTCTAGTTATGGTATTAAAGTTGATCCTACGAAGTTCGAGGTTGTTAAGAATTGGCCTAGACCTTTGTCTGATTTGGATAATCAAAGTTTCTTCGGTTTGGCTAGCTACTATAGAAGGTATGTGGAAGGATTTTCTTCTATTTCTTCGCCTTTGACGCCATTGACTCAAAAGAAGGTAAAATTTCTATGGTAAGAAGCTTGTGAGAAGAGTTTAAAAGAGTTGAGGGATAGACTCACTTTAGCCCTTATTTTGACAGTACCAGAAGGATTTGATGGTTTTGTGGTTTATTGTGAAGCTTCTCGATATGGTCTTAGTTGTGTTTTGATGCAACATGCGAAAGTTATTGCTTATGCTTCAAAGAAATTAAAGGTGCAGGAGAAGAATTATCTAGCTCATGATTAGGAAGCATCACCTTTACTGTTGTCCCAACCCAAAGTATACCCTAGGCGTAACATGGCCTATATAACCCTAAAAAACCCTACACAATCCACTTAGCATACATAATACAAGATAATAGAAATAAAGATTTCAAAAGAGAAATCGCATATCATAAAAGAGTTTGACAAAGTGGATGTGTATCATAATTTATACAAGTTGTCTAAACATAAAAAGGCGTGGTTGGGATGTAACTCATTCACCACGTACATCATCCAAAAACTAGAAAGACATAGAGAAAGAAAATGTGTCTCGATCCTCGAAACATGAGGACTCACCAACTCTTGAATCATGTATAATGATCAACTAGCTACGAGTGTGAGAGGTAGGAGCGTTGGACCCCATATTAATGAGACAGAGTAGTCACACGTATGTATTAGTACATGGAATGTACTAAGTATGGGTCAATATGCATAAATATACATGATAGCATGAAGAGTTTAAACATGTAAGATATGACCAACATTTGAGGACATTTAAAGGCTTAAAGAAGAAACAACGTATAAATCATAAAATATTGTCAATGCATTTAAAACAAGAGGCATAAGAAAGCTTTTAAAGAAATATATTTGTTTTATGGGATATTAGCTTTAACCAACAATAAGACAATGATAACTATATCATGGAACCTAGTATATCTCTCATACCGACAGAAATGGATTCTACTTGCCAAGGAAGAACCCGTACACATCATCTTTTGCTAAAATGGATCTACTAGCTAGGTCATTTAAGATAATCTTACGGGCACGTAATTTGAGGTTAGAGGTTGCTACTAGAGACTACCCTATTTGAGTCTCCACCTTAAATCCTCTCGATGCTAAGTCTAAATCCCAACGGAATAGATAAAGTCAAATATCAATATAACATAAAAAATACAATGATCAATACCAAATCGCATCTTTAAAATCAAAACAGAGAATAACTCCTTAAATTACAATTCAAGTATATGTGAGAAACCTTTTCACCAATGTGAATCCATATGTGAGACATACTTTTCACAATCACGATCATAATAACAGGTGAGAAAATCTTTCACAATAACATTGATACTTTCCTTTCAAAGAATTCTCAAATTATTTACATAAATTTCATAAAAGCATGCATAAATTCATATTTCATAGTGCATAAGCTTCATCATGGGTTCACAATCTAAAATCATTGTTCATGCATAGGTTCATGTAAATTCAACTCAAAATCATATAATTACTTAAATTCATACATTGGAAAATAAAAATTAATCAATAAAATCATAATTTGAAGGGAACCCATAAATATTGAATAAAACCCTAACTTGATCAATTGAAATTAAATTGAGAAATTGAAAACCTTGGGACCCGATAGAGGAATGGACTCCATAAGTAAATACTCACAAACCTTGCTACTCAAAGCCCAAGATGAATGGCGAATTGAAGAC
Organism: Solanum stenotomum; assembly: GCF_019186545.1. NCBI lineage: Eukaryota > Viridiplantae > Streptophyta > Magnoliopsida > Solanales > Solanaceae > Solanum > Solanum stenotomum. The sequence continues at coordinate 27,657,069 of NC_064290.1, read as the reverse complement.
ATTAGAGGGAACCCTAGTTTCTTCTTCTTCCTTAGGTTGAGAGGGAATTTTGGGAGAATGAATTTGGTTAGGTTTTGGGGAAATAGAAGAATGGTCTTAAACTGGGAAGATTTAGAAAATAAAGGCTTTAGATAGGGCTTAGGATGAAGGCCAAAATGACATAGCATAGTCTTACAACATTTAGGAAAATACTGAAAAGCCCCATTAAATTAACTGTCAGAACTTCCTACGATTTGTAGGACCTTCTACGGACCGTCCTTGTCAATCGTAGAAAAGTTCAGAGACTCTAAATTTAGACAAATCTTTGACGGGACCTATCTATGACTCGTAGGTCTTCCTACTGTCCGTAGATAGCAACAGTAGAAACCATCTTTACCTTTAAAATTTTACCAAGTCTGGGACCTACCTACGAGACCCATCTACCACTCATAGAATAATTGGGGAACCGTCATGTTCACTCATTCAAAAGTTCAGAGACTTATGTTTTCAAAAAATATTTTTCCCTTTCTATGAGACTGGTCTACGACCCATAGAAAGTTCTATGAATCGTAGACTAGTCTCGTGGACTTGAACAAGTAGACAAAATCCTTACAACATTTTCCCTTTTCAAAATTTGAGGTGTTACAATGAAATTCGTGTGTATGTGTTCACCGACCGTAAGAGCTTGAAATAGGTGTTCACGCAAAATGACTTAAATCTTCACGAAAAGAGATGGCTTGAGTTACTAAAAGATTATTATACAAGTTTCCTCTATCACCCCCATAAAGGAAAATATGGTGGCTGACGCTCTTAGTCGACTATCAATGGGTAATGTTGCTCATGTTGAAGATGGTAAGAAAGTGTTAATTTGTGATGTTCATAGATTGGCCCGATTAGGTGTTTGCTTAGTTGATTCCAATGAGGGTGGAATAATTGTTCAGAATGGTTTGGAATTATCTTTAGTTGTGACTATGAGGCTAACCAGAATCTTGATCCATTTTGGCTGAGTTGAAGAAGTCAGTTTCCACAAAAGCCATTGAGGCTTTATCCCAAGGGAGAGATGGTGTTCTTCATTACCAAGGTTGATTATGTATTCCAAATATTTATGAGTTGAGGAATCAAGTCTTGGTGGAAGCTCACAATTCTTAATATTCTATTCACACAAGGGCCATAAAGATGTATCGCAATTTTTGAAAGGTCTATTGGTGGAACGGGATGAAAAAGAATATCACAAAATTTGTGGCTAAGTATCCTAAACTTCAACAAGTGAGAACTGAGCATCAGAAGTAGGATGGTTTGGCTCAAGGCATTAACATTCCTACTTTGAAGTGGGAAGATTTAAATATGGACTTCATTACGGGTTCACCTCGTACTCGTCATAAGTTTAATTTTATTTAGGTTATTATGGACCGAATGACGAAGTTGACTCATTTTCTTTTGGTGAAGACTTCATTTTCAACCGAAGGATATTCTAAGCTTTATATTTGGAAAATAGTGAGGTTACATGGGATGACTTTATACATTATCTTCAATCGTGGTACACAATCAACATTTCAGTTTTGGAGGTCATTGAACATTCCCTACAAACCACCAGGACAGTCTGTAGAAGTTCTCACTGCCCGTAGAAAGGTGTCTATCGAAGAAGTCCAGACTTGATGAAATATTTTGGGAAAAAAGGTTCCTACGACAAGCAGTCTAGTCCTAAGAAGAAGTCGTAGATGTTGGATGGATTTTTGGGTTCTAGTAGTTGGTTCAATGGGTGAGCAGTACGGTCCATAGAAAGTCTTAAGGATTGTAGGTCCAACCATAGACCATGTCTGGTAGATTTTTACTAAGGATGTTTTGGTCTTTCTGCTACCCAATTAACCCCTAAATTATGTCCTTTCGACTCTATTACTACCTCTATAACTAATTTTACTCTTTAAAACAATACTCATTCCCTCCCTTTCACTCAAACTCATAAATTCTCTCAAGGGTTTCTTCTCAAAAATTCTCTCAAGGGTTTCTTCTCCAAAATTCTCTCAAAAGCTCCAAGGTGAAGAACTAGGGTTTCAAGGGCTTTAAGATTTTATCCCTTTCTTTAAGGGATTTTATAACCCAAGGTATGTGGAAATGCACTAATGGATCCCTTTTATCCATTGGGTTCTAAAAGAGACTACAACTCCTTTTCAATTTCACCCAACTCTGTTAGGATTTCATATGATTGAGATTTATAAATTACGATTATGAATCTATATATGTTTTATGAAGGTAGTAATTTATGACTATTAGATGATTTTAAGATAAAGTGTCAATAATTTGTGAAAGGTTTTCTCAAATTTGAATGGAAATCGTGATTTGAATGGTTAAATAGGAAAGTGTCTTAATGAATGAAGTCATGAAATCATGATATTTTAAAGGATTTTTTCTAATATGGACTTATAATTGGATTGGTAGTCTTTAATTATTGTCTTTCCAAGTATTTTGATATGATTATGATTATGTCTTTTCCATGAGATTTACTTAGCACCGAGCGGACTTTAGAATGGAGGCCTAATTGTTAGTATAGATTTGGTCTGTAGTAGCAATTCCCTTGTCTCAAACTATGTGCCCCCATAGGATTATCTTAAATGACCTAGCTAGTGGATCCACTTTATCATCCGAATGAAGAATGGTGTTAAAGTCACCCATGATCAGCCATTCCCCTGTTGATTATAGCTTTGATTGAGAAAGTCAGACCGTAACTCTTTCTTGTCATCAATGGTATGCAGACCAGAAATCACTGTAAATTGAATCTTCAAGGTAGTGGTGTTACTCTTTATTGTCTCATGTATGTACTGACTTTTCATATTAAGCATAGTGTACTCCATCATAATTTAATTCCACGAAATCAAAATTCTATTTGTAGTACTTAGAATGTAGTTTGCCTGCCATTCCCATCCTGGGGCCATCTTCTTTATAATATTGCTGGCTTTATTCTCCTTCACCCTCTGTTCCAATATTGCTATCAAACTTTTCTTATTTTCCCTAATAATCTCTTTCAGTTCGTTTTGTTTATATATTGTTTAACACCCATAACATTCCAAGTAATAAGTTTCTTTAGAGATTGGGGATTGGGGTGGTACTACCTTCATCTCTCCTCTTTCTAGTTTGACATAGTTCTACCACTCTTTGACCATACATTCCATCATTTAAACCATTTGGGTTAGTCACCCAGTCGATACTTAGGGGATTAAAGGCATTTTTTATTTGTAACCGCAGTTGAAATATAGTTATCCCTTTTCCAACCAATTAACCTTCAGTGCCTCACATTCTACTTCTTTGGTAATTAAGGTACTAGTTCGAGTTGTTTTATTTGTTGCAATTTGATTTTCTTCATGTTGCACCATAGTAGTGGCCTTATGTGCATTGGTATCAGCAGTTTCAACAGTCTTTACTTTTCCATTCCTTCTGCAGTTGTTTTTGTTTCCCCTTGTCTTGCTTTAATGGTTGTTTCTCAACCTTCGTTTGAACCTTAGGAATTTGTTTTATTCAGTCATGCCCAATCATCAGGCAAGCTAGACAATATTCAAGAAGCTAGTCATACCATACTTGTTGTCCAAACCTCTTACCATTTGCATGCTGCATTATTACCATCTTTGGCATTGGTTGAATTTAATCAGTCTCAATCAAAACATAAGCTAATTATATCATGTCCATGTTGATGGTTCATGTGTCTGCATAAATACGATTACCTAGGCCACTTCCTATCCTACTAAGGGAATCCATGCTCCAAAAATTCAATGTGAGATTTGGGAATTTCACTCATATAGGTATGGTTCGCAAAATTTTCTCATAGAAATTAAAATTGGCATTTCAAGGTTTTATAATCACATATGTTTTATTCATGGTGTGAAGACGAGAAAATAAAACCTCATCCCTATTCTCGAGACTACTGAACTTGAACACAAAATAGTTGTTATTATGATAATAGGTCTTGGATTTGATGTAAAGTTCCATTGTATGCTAATAAATCTCTCCAACACCCCTAATGGAAGGTGAATCTCCCATAACGTACAGGACCACAACATGCTTCCACTTCCATGTTTCCTGATCAACTTCACTTTTCTATAGTTGAATTATCTTCTCCCCGTCCTCAATTATTGGTGGAACATATGTTAAGTTCACACCCCTTGCTATCATTTTATTAGTTGCGAACAAATTGGACCATTTTTGTGTAGTATGCTTCAATTGTGGTATCTCGAGCTTCCTCTTGGCTCTCTTCTTCATTGGCTCTATCGTAGTTACCTCACAAATCTCAGCTACTATGGAGGTCTTTTTTATATGCATAGTAGGAGTTATGTTTGCTTGGTTGTCCGTCGCTCTAACCTCCGAGAATGGAGTAGTGAACATCTCATTCTGCAAAATTCCTTCCAAATTGTTATCCCTATATTCCCTTTTCAAGGTTTTCTCAATTATATTTCACCTTTATCGATTGTCAAGGGTCTGCAATGTACCACCCTCACCTTCACTATAACACCTCAAGTTAGAGAAAGGCTAGAAAGGGGTTAAACAAAGCAAGTCATGAGCCCAAAAGTGGACCATGGAACCCTCCACGGAGCCCTAGACGGGTCGTGTAGGGGACCATAGTCCGTTAAGGGGGTCGTGAAGGTCTTCTAGAACCTTCCCCAAGAACGTTTCACCTTAACGGACACCCAAACGGTTCGGGTGACTTGGACGGCCCATCTGGTGGGTCGTACAAGTCACCCCATCAATAAGGTATCACCCCAAGTCACAGGTTAAGGACCACATATGTCTAAACGGTCCTTAAAGCTTCACATGGACCGTGCAGTCATCCGTGATGGAGACCAACTTATATTAGGGTCAACTTCAAACAATCATATATTTCAGCACAAAATGAATTAGGTGGCCCATGACCTATCAAATTAAAAAAATTGAATCCTCTTTCCAATGCCATTGAGTCTACCTAATTCCAAGCTCGAAATAAAATGTTATGCTTGAAATAGTGAAGCACAAATGAAAAGAGCATCTTCACGACCCACTTGACAGGCCATGGTGCTCTAGTCGGCCTGTGAAGCCTCTCTTAAGGTCATTTCGTCAGATTTTAAGTCATGGTCGCCTTGGTATTTTCCCATATGCATTTGGTACTTAAAATACGTCGTTTAGTTCTTAAACTATGTTATTTTACTCAATCTAAGCCTGATAATCTAGTCAGAAATTACCTAGAACCCTCAGTGCATTGAGCACAGTCAGACTCTTATTACATTGACCATGTTATCAACATTAACTTCAGTATTCCGTTCAGGATGTTATCTTCATGATTAGTACTTGGTCATTTCATCCAACTCGGATTTCAATTATGTCTCAATATATCTATTTCCATGTTAAGTTTATATTGTTCGGGTTAGTATATATATCATGCATGCTCAAAACATTCAAACTACTGACGCATACTTTTGTGCTACATCGTTGTATGATGAAGGTTCAAGTGCTCAACATCCAGATCACGCTTAGTTCGACTTCCAGTCCATACTCAACAACTTCAGTGGTGAGTTATCATAGTTCGAGTATGTTTCTTTATGTTTTTTTTGTTTAGTTAGCTCATTATTAGTTTTCAACATTTTTAGAGTTAGGTGGGGACTTGTCCCATCAGCTCATCAATATTAGAGGTTTTCATACATAGAGTCAATTTTCAGTTGTTTTGGGTTGTTCCCCATTGTTATTCAATTATATTCTCACTTCAAGCTCTTTTAGTTTTGACTCACTTTACAGTTATGCTTCCGCTTACTTAGTTGTATTTTAGTATGCTTGTGATATGCCAGACTCAAGGTTAGCTTTGGGTCACTCGTGATCCTAGGTCTCGTCTTGTGTCTAAGAGGTAGCCTCGGGGCGTGAAAAACTTGGTATTAGAGTGTCAGGTTCAAGAGTCCTAGGGTGTCTGAAAGCCACACTAAGTAGAGTCTCTTGAGTGTAAAGCGCGCCACTTCTATGAGGGGTGTTCTAAGAAAAACTTCACTTTTTTTGCTATTCTTATCGTGCATGAAGTGTGATTCAACTTCTCCTTTCTAATCCGTCATTACGCATTTCAGATTATACCTCCTCGTAGAGCTAACACACACAATGCTAATATAGTTCCTCCGGTCCTGAACCATGAGGTTACGAATGTGGAGTTCTGTAAAATCTAATCCAATTATTGGCTCACACCATATCCAACTAAACCAATCAGCAGGCCCCAGTTCCTGCAAACCCACCCTACTGGTGGATTAGCTGCAGCTAAGGTTCGAGGCTTTGTTCATATGAATCTGTTAGAGCTTCTAGGGCAAAGATTAGTGAGGACCCACAAAACTTTATTGATAAGGTCAAGAAGATTCTTGAGGTAATGCAAGTTATTAATACTGATAGTGTTGAGCTAGCATCCTATCAACTTAAGAATGTGGCTCATATCTGGTTCATGAACCGAAAGACAATAGGGTTGTGGTTGCAGCTCCTATGAAGTGGGACTGTTTTACGAGAGCTTTTCTAGATAAGTTCTTCCCAAGAGAATTGAGGGAGGCTAAGGTCCAGGAGCTTATGAATTTGAGGTAGGGTTCGATGTCAATCTAATAATAAGGGCTAAAGTTCACCCATCTCTTTAGGTATTCTCCACATATGGTGGTTGATCCAAGAACACAAACGAGCAAGTTCTTATTCGTAGTATCAGATCTAGTAAAAACTGAGTGCAGGAATTCTATACAATTAGGGGATATGGATATCTCTAGACTAATGACCCATTTTTAGCAGGTTGAGGGAGATAAGCTCATGGTAATATCTAAGCACAACAAAAAGGCTAGAAAAGACATTTATTAATATTCTCAGCAGAGGTCAGGCGGTGGACATCGCTCAGAGTTTCAGTAGAGGTCTATAGCCCTAGTGCCTTCATCATCTAGCGCATTATCCTCTAGGTTTAGACAAGATCAGAAAGGAACGACATTAGGCTCTAATTCTTAGGGAAATGCTTCAGGTTATCGGACTTTTCCATCTTGTACAAAGTGTGGTAAGAACCATACCGGCGAGTGTTTTGATGGCAGAGAGGGTGTTTTGGGTGCGGTCGGTCTGGTCATAGGTTAAAGGATTGCCCTTCTATCAAGCAAGGACATGGAGGTAATAGAGCTCAATCTACAACTTCAGCAGCGGCTCCACTCAGAAAGGTGCCTTGTCTAGTACAGGTGGTGATCAGCACCAGAACAGGTTGTATGCTCTTTAGGCTCGACATGATCAGGAGGATTCTCCTGATATGGTCACTGGTACGTTACAAGTCTTCTATTTAGATGTTTATGCATTGATAGATCCAGGGGCTACACTTTCTTTTATAACTCCCTATATAGTAGTAAACTTCGGTGTTAGTCCAAAAACTTCTCAAAACCCTTTTTAGTCTCTATTCCAGTTGGTGACCTAGTTATAACTAGACGGGTATACAGAAATTGCTTTGTCACAGTTTCCCAAAAAGTCACCTCAGCAGACCTTGACCTTGTAGAGTTAGAAATGATAGATTTTGATATCATTCTAGGCATGGATAGGTTATATTCTTGTTATGCCTGATGAGTCCACGATTTGGACTCATTTAGGGCTTTATTTTAATAGATTTAGTGTCCTCAAATGCAAATTTTGTACCAAAAACTGACGTAAGCCCTTGATTTTTAGGTATTTGGATTAAGGAACAAAGCATAGACAATAATGAGCAAAAAGGAACAAGGCAGCTGAAAGAACAAAGAAAAGAAGGCCTGAGGATTGCCCAAAACATTAGGCGAGTTGCCGAATAGCCATGGTCTCACCTAATGTTCCAGTGTGCCAAGCCCTAAAGGAGAAAATCAAGTCGGTGAGTCACGGAACGGTTCCGCAATGCAGTGCTATATCGCCCAAAGTTACAGAGCCTAAAGTTGCTAAAGGCCAAAGCAAAAAGGTTATGGAATTGACCAAAGGGCGGATCGTCGAGTGGATCGGCGATCCCGACTTATTGCTCCGAATGGTCCTTCGCAGTACATTTTTGGAGACTATAAATATATTTTAAAATTATTAGTTTAGTATCTATCAATCTAGAATTCAATAGTTTTCATTATTATTCAGTTATCAAGTTTGAGAGCTGAGAATTGAGTTTAGAGATAATATTTCCTTAGCTTTGAAGATTTCCATTTTTGAGAAATTGGAAGTGGGTGTTGAAGATTATTAATCTTAGACCTTTGTAAAGACAATATAAATCTTACCCATTTGATGGAAACACAATTTGGTAACGATTTTTACCTTTTTATGATGTCTAGCTAAAACCCCAATTCTTGGGGTGTGATTATGTTATTATGGGTTGATTTAGTTGCTGAGTGTTGTTAATTGATAGTGTAAATGTTGTTTAAAAGTGATTTCATTCAGTAATTGTGGCTTAATCTAAAGGGTTGTAGTTGCAAATGCAACTCTACCTTCTGTTTTTGGCTAGCTCGAGAGATAGGTTTTAAAACCAAGATTACTGATTTGATGGTCTTTGGGTATTGGGTTGTCATGGGTTCAGCTCGAGAGAGTGAACCCTAAGAATTTTGAGACGATCCTTTCAGCGAGCCCGATCTAGCTCGCCAAAGTGATTTGGCGACTCGCCGATCAGTTCAGCGAGTCTATCTGCAATTATTTTTCTGTGATTTTAATTAAAAGTTTCTAAATATTTCCCGATGTTTTGCAGACATGGTATGAACAAACATAGACATGCCACCCCGAAAAAGAGTACGGGGTATCACAATCAATGAAGAGGGATCAAACCCTCCAAAAAGACTAAGGCAAGAGCCTCCAACTAGAGGTCAAAGCAGGGGTAAGAGGCCCATATCTGACAGGGTGACTACTTGTTCCCAAGATGCTTTATTTGAGCCTGAGGACGACCAGCCCTTGCAGTCCCTATGGGATGAGTTCCGAGCTAGATCTCACCCTGACTCAGCCAGAGTCCCTCCAGCTCCCACACTAGCAGATTCAGTACCAGCTCTGGCATCTCATGTGGCTCCTGTGCCACCAATCGTCCCTCCTCCTAGACTTATCAACAGATTGAAAAGGAACGGATTGCGAACAATTCTAGAGGAGAAGTTATTATCTACAGAGTGCCTTGAGGGTAAATACTCTGATGTGAGGGACACACTTCACTTCCATAGATTCGAGCAGTTCACCAGGCCCCGAGGCCCCTATATTCCTTCATGGGTATGACAGTTCTATACAACATATGGTGAATTGGTTCCAAAAAGTAAGAAAAAGGCCAACGAGTTCAAATTGATTAAGTCAGTTGTGGTCCAAGGTAAGGAAGTTGAATGCAATAGCTAGTACATCAACACCGTACTTGGCAGGGGGTATGACTTTGACTACTCCAACCTGACTACTGCCACATCTTCATTGGATGAGCTTAAGGGTTGGCTAGCACCACTCATATCAGACACCATCCAGAGGTGGATAGAGGCAGGAGTCCCGATTGAGAAGAGGGACTTGAGTGTAGCTGCACTTTATTGGTTTGGATTCATCAGCAACTCTATTATGCCTTCCTAGAATGTCTCTGTTATCCATCATCCTAAGGCGACCTATCTTGGGTTGATTATTTATAGGAAGAGCATCGACTTGGTACTTATCATTGAGCAAGAGATGGCCATGAGGGCCAAGCAGAGGCAGGCTTCTCTATCATTTTCGTTACTGATCACAGAGTTATACCGGCGTGTTGGAGTCCCCAGGGATCCGACTAGAGATACTAAGGTCACCACTTCTTCCTCCACTAACATTCGGCATATTGAGGGCGAGTACACTCGTGAGGAGGCTGATAGGAGGAGGGCAACTCTGGTGGATACATCATCGGAGGTAGATATTGATTCGATACCTGCAGAGGTTTCTTTGCCTACTCCGGCCTCCGAGCCTTCAGGTACTTCAGCCCCTTCTACTTCTTCACAGGTTCTGAGTACCTCCACCTTGTGGGGCCAGCCAAGATTACTCAAGCGATGATCCAAAAAATGGGGCATCTGGCCCATTCAGCTGACGTGAGAGAGACCAGACTAGAGAGATATGTTCCTTGGATGATTGAGGCTGCTATTTTGGCTACATTGACCCCCTTCCAGACTTCTACTGACACTGGCACCATGAGAGTTCAGGCTTTTGAAAGCCAAGGTAGCAAATTTGAGAAAAGACATAGACTATCGAAAGTGTATTGACTTCACTTCATTAGTAGAGGCTGCAAATGATTTAGATGCTCCTGAGACTTCAGAGATTCCTCCGGCTACCACCGGAGATGTGCATAGGGATGATGCAGCAGTTGATGAGTCGGAGGCAGAGACCGATGAGGAGCTAATCGAGATCAGGGAGGAGAGCATATATAAAGACATGTCGGACCTTGAGGAGACGATTGTGCAGTCGGTGATCTAGACATCGCTGACAAAGACATCCATGGATGGGTCCAGTGGAGCTGGTCCTTCTAAGGTGACTCCGGGCACTGATACCCAAGTCCAGATTGATGCACCGGGCACTGATGCCCAGACAGATAGAGTGACTGAGTAGACATGATCCCTTCTTTACCTCCCTCTTTGTCTTACTTTATTTTGACTTTTGGATTTTTTGCTTGCATTTGAGGACAAATGATTTTATTTGTGGTGAGGTGAGGCCCACTTTTTGTGACTCCCTTGTTTTGTGTATATATTTGGGATTTTGAGCTATAATTGTGTGTTACACTATTTTTGTGGATGATTGAACTTGTGGCTCCTTGTTTTAAATTGCAAATGATTTTTGGACCCTTCCGAAAAAATTGTGCCACCTCTTATTTGTGTTTGAATGTGGTAGTTCTCTTGCAAATTTGAGTATCAGTCTTGATCAATACCGTTGACTTGAATAGTGCTCATAATCGAACAAAAATGAATGTGCGGCTACGATGTGGCCAAATGAAGTTACATAGACAATATGTGAACTCTTTGCATCTCATTGTGACTAGCCAAGTATCGAATTGAGTCTCTTGTGATGAGCATTGCACACTAGCGAACATGTGGAGTCTTATTTAACATTGGTGTCAATGCCTTATGTGATGAGCTTACCGTGAACCATGTATGATGACACTTAGAATTTTCCCTGTTGGTCCAGTAGACTAAGTGATGCAATCTCTTGATATGATCTTAGGAAACTTTGAAGAGTGTGAAACAATTTGACATTATACCTCTTTTATGGCCTACCTTGTGAGTGTGTGAACCCCGTTTGAACACCCTTTGAGCCTTAGCCTTTTCTTGGAAGAAACTTGATGAAATTGTGACCTTTCTTGACCCATTATCCATAATCCTCATGATTTGTGGTTTGTTTGAATAGCCAACTTAGCCCAAAAGCCTAAGTTGGGGGTGTGGTGAAAAGACAAGGTAAATCAAGAAGTTCAAGAAAGTCCCTTTTGACCCATGGTTTTGAGAAAAATGGAACCCCTTCATATAAAAAAAGGGAGAAAAAGAAGAAACGAATGAAAAACAAAAAAAATGAAAAAGTTGTGGAATAAAGTTGTGAAAATACAAAAAAGAAATGGGGTTTCCAACAGTCCATGGAAAGTGAATAATGGGGTGACTTTTGAGTACGAATGAGAATGATGAAGAAAAGGAAAGAAAGCGTTGTTCACACACATGTCATGAGGAGCACAACCATTGAGCCTAAATGACCATACATTTGCACTTAGCCCCATTACAAGCCTTGAAAAGACCTTTTTGATCTTGAGTGAGCTGAAACAAGGGTTGATTGGAAAATACGAGCAAACCTATAGGTTAAGTCATGCATTGTGTTCATCTTTGTGAGTGTGAGCGTTGCATTTGATTCCGGAGATTTAAAATTGTGAATCATTGTGTGTGAATATGGAATAATTCTTTGTGTGAGGGCATTTGAGTACCTTTGTTGAGCTTGAACTTGCTTTTGAAGCAAGTATTCTGAGATTGAGATTCTTTGATAATGGTAAGTCACAACTTGAATCTTTGAGTGCACAACTGATCCTTGCATAAGTAAGTTGAGTCTTTTTGTGTGCATTCATGATTGAGTCTTGTGTAGCACTATTTGAGACTTCCTTTTTGAACTGTTGAACTTGAGTTTTACTTGAAGACAAGCAAAAGTTTAAGTTAGGAGCGTTGATGAGTCTATGATTTGGACTCATTTAGGGCTTTATTTTATTAGATTTATTGTCCTCAAATGCATATTTTGTACCAATAACTAATGTAAATCCTTGATTTTCAGGTATTTGGATTGAGGAACAAAGCATGGAGACTAATGAGCAAAAAGGAACAAGGCATTTGAAAGAACGAAGAAAAAAAGGTCTGAGGATCGCCTAAGCCATTGGGTGAGTCGCCGAATGGCCATGATCTCTCCTAATGTTTCGATGTGCCCAGCCTTGAAAGAGAAAATCAAGTCGGCAATAGAAAGGAGCAGTCGGTGAGTCGTCGAATGATTCCGCGATGCAGTGTTATATCGCCCAAAGTTACAGAGCTTGAAGTTGTTGAAGGCCAAAGAAAAAAAGGCGATGGAATTGACCAAAGGGCGGATCGTCGAATGGATCGGCGATCCTGACTTATTGCACCGAATGGTCCTTCACATCACATTTTTGGCGACTATAAATACATTTTTAAATTATTAGTTTAGTATCTATCAATCTAACATTCAATGGTTTTCATTATTATTCAGTTTTCAAGTTTGAGAGCTGAGAACTGAGTTTAGAGACAATATTTCCTTAGCTTTGAAAATTTGAAAATTCTATTTCTGAGAAATTGGAAGTGGGTGTTGAAGATTCTTCATCTTAGACCTTTGTAAAGACAATATAAATCTTACCCAGTTGATGGAAATATATTTTGATACCGATTTTTGCCTTTTTATGATGTCTATCTAAAACCCTAATTCTTGGGGTGTGATTATGGGTTGATTTAGCTGTGGGTATTGTTAATTGATAGTGTAAATGTTGTTTAAAAGTGATTTAATTCAGTAATTGTGGCTTAATCTAAAGGGTTGTAGTTGCAAATGCAACTCTACCTTCGTGTTCTTGGCTTGCTCGAGAGAGAGGTTTTAAAACCAAGATTACTGATTTGATGGTCTGTGGGTATTGGGTTGTCATGGGTTCAGCTCGAGAGAGTGAACCCTAAACCCTTTTCCACACATTCAGCTCGAGAGAGTGAATGGACTAAAGCATAGGCTGTTCTTAATTGCTGCTTATTGGTGTTCGAGAAAAACCAATTTGATTCGGGATAAATTGTTCGAGAGAAAATTTATCCCCACTAAAGTCTAGCTTATTCACTGATTTACAACTATTTACTATTAATTGCAATCACCTAATTGTCTACTTTGCCAATAATCCAATCACTTCCCAAGAACCCGTCTCTATACTTGCTATTTTCATGTTATTTGTTGTTGTAGCTGATAGTTGAAATCAAATTCCCCTATTATTTGACACTTGTGTCGCCCTTAACTTGAACCATGCTTTTACTCGTAAATGTTTTTACCTATAATTGACTTGAGCATATTCATGTTTTCCTATTGATTCTCAAATACGTATCACTCCCTTGGGACTCGACCCAACTCACTTAGTTGGGCTATATTACTACTTAACGATCATTGATGCTTAGTATTGGATGAAGTGTCCTGATACGTTAATCAATGCCTTAACCTATTGTAGAACTAGGATCGTTCAATTTCAGTTTCCAAGAGAGCCAGTCTTAGAATGGAAGGGTAGTAACTCAGTGCCTATAGGTCGATTTATCTCTTACCTTAAGGCCAGGAAAATGACTTCTAAAGGGTATATCTATCATCATGTTCGGGTTAAGGATTCAAATTCTGAAACCCCCCTTTTGAGTCAGTACCAGTGGTGAATGAGTTTCCAAAAGTATTTCCAGTTTGTCTTCCCAGAGTTCCTCTCAAAAGGGAAATCAACTTTGGAATAGATCTCTTTTCTGATATCCAACCTATTTTGATTCCTCCTTAGAGAATGTCTCCAACCGAGCTTAAGGAATTAAAAGAATAGATGAAAGACCTTCTAGATAAGGGCTTCATTATACCCAGCATCTCTCTCCATGGGGTGCTCTAGTGTTGTTCGTGTAAAATAAAGATGGTTCTCTCAGAATGTGCATTAAATATCGTCAGTTGAACAAAGTCACAATCAAGAATAAGTATCCCATTCCGGGGATTGATGACTTGTTCGACCAAATTCAAGGTGCTAATTTTTTTCTAAGATAGACCTAAAATCCAGCTATCATCAGCTCAGAGTCAGAGATAGTGACATCCCGAAGACAACCTTCAAGACTTGGTATGGTCAGTATGAATTTGTAGTTATGTCTTTTGGACTAACAAATGCTCCTGCAGCTTTCCAGGACTTAATCAAATTGGTGTTCAAATAGTATTTGAACTTGTTTGTTATCGTCTTTATTGATGATATCCTCATTTATTCTCAAAGTGATGAAGTGCATTTCTGCAAACCCTCAAAATCATCAGCTATTCGCTAAGTTCAACAAATGTGAATTTTGGTTACAGTCAGTCGCTTTCCTTGGTCATTTTGTATCCAACAAACGGATTCGTGTGGATTCTAAGAAAATTGAGGTAGTACAATACTGGACCAGACCCACCTCTCCGACTAATATCAGAAGTTTCTTGGGTTTGGCCGATTACTATAGGAGGTTTGTTGGAATGATTTTCATCCATAGCTTCCCCATGTACCAAGTTGACTCAAAAGAAGGTCAAGTTACAGTGGTTAGATGAGTGTGAGAAAGCTTCTTAGAATTAAAGACCAGGTTGACTACAGCTCTTGTCTTGACTATACTAGATGGTTCAGACATTTATGTGGTTTATTGTGATACATCCAGGGTCATCTTAGGTTGTGTATTGAGGCAACAAGGTAAGGTCATAGCTTATACTTCTAGACAGTTTAAGGTTCATGAGAAGAATTACCTGACTCATAACTTCAAGCTTCCAGCCGTAGTATTTGCCCTAAACATTTGGAGACACTACTTGTATGGTGTTCATGTTGATATGTTCACAGATCATAAGAACCTCAAGTACGTGTTCACCCAGAAAGAGTTGAATCTTCGTCAGAGGAGATGGCTTGAATTCCTCAAAGACTATGACATAAATGTGCTATACCATATGGGTATGGTCAATGTCACGTTGATGCCCTCAGTAGACTATACATAGGTAGTGTGGCACATGTTGAGGAAGAGAAGAAAGAATTACCCAAAGATGCTCACCGGCTTGATCGCTTAGGATTTTGCCTTACAAACACGTCAGATGGTGGTGTGATAGTTCATAATAGGTCAGGATCTTCATTGGTAGCGGAGGTTAAGGAAAAATAGGATAGTCATCCTATATTACTTTAGTTGAAATGTGTAGTTTATCAGCAGAGAGCTGAGGTTTTCTCCGAAGGGGGAGATGGTTTGCTTCGTTACCATAGTCTCTTATGTGTTCCTAATATGAATGAGTTGAGGAAGCAGATCTTTACAGAAGCCCATAATTTCAGATATTTTATTCATCCTGGTGTCACTAAGATGTACTGTGATCTATGCCAAAGTTTATTGGTGAAAGGCATGAAGAGGGACATCACAAATTTTGTGGCTAAGTGTCCTAATTGTCAATAGGTTAAAGTAGAACATCATAAACCAATAGGTTTGACTCAAAATATTAGCATTCCTACGTGGAAGTGGGAAGTGATTACATTGATTTTACTACGGGTTTACCTCGTACTCGCAGACAACATGACTCCATTTGGATGGTAGTAGACAGAGTCACTAAGTCAACTTACTTCTTGGCTGTCAAGACTACAGATTCAGCGGAGGACTATGACAAACTCTAGATTAGCGAGATAGTCAGGTTGCATGGGGTTCCCTTATCTATCATTTCAAATAGAGGCCATCCGTTTATATCTCATTTCTGGAAGTTATTTTAGAAAGCTCTTAGTACTCAGGTAAATCACAATACATCATTTCATCAACATATGGATGGTCAGGCAGAGCATACTATTCATACCTTAGAGGACATGTTGAGAGCTTGCACGATCGATTCCAAGGGTAACCGGGATGATCACCTACCTCACATAGAGTTCGCTTACAATAACAGATGGCCCCTTATGAGTCACTCTATGGGCGTAGATGCAGGTCACCGGTTAGTTGGTTTAAAGTAGGTGAAGCAGCCCTGATTGGGCCAGATTCGGTTCATGAGGCTATGGAGAAAGTTCAGATCATCAGAGGCAAACTAAATATAGCTTAGAGTCGTCAAAAGTCCTATGCAAATGTGAGGAGAAGGGATCTAGAGTTTGAAATCGATGATTGAATTTTCCTGAAGGTGTCACCCATGTAGGTGGTGATGAGTTATGGAAAGAAAGGGAAGCTCAGTCCCGAGTATGTAGGTCCTTACAGAATCCTGAAAAGGGTTGGTAATATTGCTTATGAGTTAGAGATGCCAACAGAACCAGCAGCGGTTCATCTAGTCTTTCACATTTCCTTGTTAAAGAATTGTATGGCTAATCCGACCTCGATAGTACCTTTAGAAAGTGTGGTTGTGAAGGATAGTCTCACCTATGAAGGGATTCCAGTTGAGATTCTTCACCATCAGGTTTGTAGGTTGAGAAATAACAAAGTCGCTTCAGTAAAAGTTTTGTGGAGGAGTCAATCCGAAAAGGGAGCTACTTTGTAAGAAGAAGCCATGATGGTCAAGTATCCTCACCTCTTTCCTTCTGATTCAGTTTCAGTTGGAGGTAATAGTTCCTCTCCGGTCTTTTAGTTAATCTTGTCTAGATTCATCATCTCAAATATTTCTCTCTTAGAGTTTGAAGAAGAAGACTAGGGTTTCAAGTCAAGTCTTCAATTCCACCATTGAAGTCAAGCTTTTGGCATTAAGGTATGCCATTTTTCACCTATGGATCTCTTTCCTCCATAGGGTGCCTAAATTCCCCAATTTACAAGTTAGAAAATCTCCAATTGAAGTTAGGGTTTTCTTCCATATCATGGGTTCCTTTCAATGTTGATTTAGCTGATTGTTTTATGAACTATTATGCATGAATTGAGATAATTCCATGCTTTTAAGATGAATTCTCATGAACCCATATTTAATCCATGTTTTCTAGATTATAATGATTAAAAGTGGATTTTGAACTATAAAAAAGGATTTTATGAAGATATGCATCTTCTTGTGAAATTTATGAAATATGATATAAGTTGCTTTGAGAGTAAAGCTTAAATGTTGTTGTTGTTGATTATTGTGAAAGGATTTCTGACATAATACTCAACACATGAATGTGAAAGGTTTTCTCACATGAAGGATTCTTAGACTTGAAATGCTTTCTCAACTAAACATTGAATCATGTTTTAGGAGTTATTCTAATGGTAAGACAAAAGGCGACTACCCATGTCCCCATAGTAAAAGAGAAGAGACGATTACCCATGTCTCTTAAAGATATGATGAATATGGTTGATAACTATTCTGTGGGAATTATGCTTAGTACCGAGTGGACAAGTGGTGATTACCCGTGTTCCATAAACTGTGTGTCATCATAGGTTGTCTTAGATAGACATTCGCTAGTGAATCCACTTAAGCTAGAAGTTCATGGTTCTTAACTTGGCAAGTAAGGACACCTCTTTTGGTGTGGGGTAGAGACTAGATTCCATGTTATATCTCACATGGTCTTGAATGTCGATCAAGGCTACTTCCCACAATAATGATGAGCTAAGGTTATTTCAAGAAGTATCTCACAAGTGTCCAAAGATGAGTTTTACTTGCATTGATAATGATTACGTTATGTTTTCTAACCTCTTATTTAATGGTTTTAGCTTGGTCTTTGCATGACATGAAAGGTCCTTTTTAGCATGATTTTATAACACTATGTATTGCTATCATACTTGGTACATATTTGTACTAACACATACTATTGCCTACATTCTTCTAAAAATGTAGGGTCCGATGGTCCAATTTCGCTATCCCCGTGACTAGAGATCAATTTGGTTGTCTTGATTTGAGTAGTGGTTGGTCATCATGTTCCGAGGACTGAACGTTTTATTGCTTTTCATCTTTTTTCAGATGTTGTATGTGATGCTAGGATTACATCCCAATCACTCTTAATGTAATAGATGATTTTGAGACTATGTAAACTTTCGTTTCGTTTTGACAAAATTCTTTATGATATGAATTGTATTTTAAAACCTCTTGATTTTCTATTGTCTTGTTTATGCATTCTAAGTGGCTTGTATATGTCCTCTAGGGGCCCTATATGTCATTTTACACCAAAGGTATACCTTGGATCGTGACAGTTAGGCATCAATTTTAGTGATCATGCCACAGTAATGCCTTTATACCCCTGGCAAAGTATAGCGAGTCCTCTCGATAGGGCTTATACATCAGATTACATGTTTAGCTCACGTGATTTATGTCAGTTAATAGTACATCCCACAGTCATACTCTTATTGCATTGACCATGTTAGCAACATTTACTTTAGTATTCAGTTCAACATGTTATCTTCATGATTAGTACTTAATCATTGCATCCTGCTCAGCTTTCAGTTATGTCTCAGTATATCTATTTCCATGTTCAGTTTATATTGTTCAGCTTAGTATATATATCATGCATGCTCAGTACATTCAAAGTACTGATATATACTTTTGTGCTACATCATTGTATGATGTAGGTTCAGGCTCTCAACATCCAGATCGCGCTTAGTTCGACTTCCAGTCCATAGTCAACAACTTCATTGGTGAGTCCTCATAGTTCGAGGATGTTTCTTTATGTTTTTTTTTGTTTAGTTAGCTCATTATTAGTTATCTATACTTTTAGAGTTAGCTGGGGATTTGTCCCAGCAGCTCATCAATATTAGAGGCTTTCAGACCTAAAGTCGGTATTAAGTGGTTTTTGATTGTTCCCCATTGTTATTCAGTTATATTCTCACTCAAAGATTTTTTAGTCTTGACTCACTTTACAGTTATGCTTCCGCTTACTTAGTTGTATTTCAGTATGCTTGTGATATGCCAGACTCAGTATTAGCTTAGGGTCACTCGTGATCCTAGGTTCTATGTTGCGTCTAGGAGATAGACTCAGGGCGTGACATTCACATTAGAGAGCTGAATCTTATTGTTGTTTTTCTTTGCCTGACCTTTGGCCATTCTGGCCCTGTGTGTACGACATGTAAACATCAGCAATAAAATTGATTTTGAGACGGCAAGAAAAAGCTAGAGAGATATGAGACTATTTGGCATCGTTGTTGGGAGGCCAAAAGTGTTTTTTTTTGTGAAAAAACATTTTTTTTAAAAAGAAGTGTTTGGCAAATTCTTAAAACTCCATTTGAATGGAAGCAAAAGCAGTTTTTCTGTTGTTAGGAAGATGCTAAAAAATTATGTTTCTTAAAAAAGGCAGAAGCAGAAGTAGACTATTATTTTCTTGAAGACTAAACTATCCCTCTCATATAAACATATTTACTACTATGCCCCTTATTAATTAATTAGCATATCTCATAAGTTTGGTTATGTTTCATTCAAGAAATTTATTTTTTATTTTTTATTTTTATACAATAATTTTTATTTTTTATTTTATGTTTATTTATTATTATTGTTTTATATTTTATATATTATTTAACGTTTTATTTTACAGAATCGGAAATAAATGTAACAACAACATTTTTGTAGTATTAAAAATATGAAAGACTTTATTTATTTTTGTGGTGAATTTTCCGTATATAGTGGTTTAATTTGTGAAAATATTTTTAAATTTATTTTTCTTGATATTTTGAATTATATTTAAGCCATCATGTTAATATTATATTAATATTTAATTGCTTTACTTATTTATGTATAATATTGATTGAAAATTTGATTATATATATTTTAATTTAATTAAAAAATTCTAATCGATATTTAAAATAGTTTTTATCTATTAAATAATTTTACTATTAAAAGAACATTGATACTTACCCTTTTTAGTAATGTGACTCCTTAAAAAAAAAAATTAGTCAAACACGATTTGCTTATTAAAAACACTTTTTAAATGAATTTGTCAACCACAAATTGCTTTTGTTCAAAATCACTTTTTTTTAAAAGTCATTTTAAAAAGTGCTTAAAAAATAAGTAATTTTTAGCAGCAATGTCAAACAGACTCTGAAGGTCTTAAAAGGATCACCCACTATTTTTACAATAAAAAGAAAAAGAAAAGAGTTTAACTAATATCCACTATTAATGGAAACTTTATTTTAAACAAACAGATAATATTAATAGGTAATAGACAATTAGCACATTATTTTCTTAAAATCATTTCCTTAATTATTATTTTTTCTCTTTCCGCTCCTTAATTTTAGGATTTACTATTTCCCTTGCTACTGCCAATTTCTCACCCCCAATACTTTTCTTCTCAATGTTAAAAAGATAATTATTGTATATCTCTTTTTCCCAAAATATTCTACTATCAGTTATTCAACAAAGAATGTAGAATCATACTTAAGAAATTTTAGAAGTTATTTTTTTCATCTCAATTTATGTGATGATGTTTAGATTTCATATCAAAACGAGTTAATTTTATTCCAAGTTTTTAATATGCATGCTGATTATTTTAAATTATTAATTTTTATTACTTATACTATAGTATTTTTCAAATAAGTAAATTTATTTAGAAAAACTAAAAAATTGAATGTTAAAATTAAAAGTTTGAACTATGTTATAGAATGGTGATAGTTATTATTTGGGTTTGTTTTACTGATTGCTTTAAAGGTTGATGTTGTAATTAACTAAAATTTGATGGTGTTAAACAACAATAAAGTAGAAATTGACATCAATGAAGACAATACACTATTGAATCCTTCCTTCTTTTTTTTTTTTAGTAATAAAGTCGTATGCTTATGATTTGAAAAAAAATGGTAAGAGTAAATACAGAGTCTTGGTTGCCACCTTTCAATTAAAAAAAAAAAAGTCGTGGTTGCCTTCTACAATTTAGTATTTTCCTTACTTATAATTTGAATAGAATATTAAAAAAAATAAAAATAATTAAAACTTACTGATAATAAATTTAAATACTTGTGTAAAAAATAATTTCGATATTAAGTAGGCGTTTGACCATGTGATACTATATCACGATATAAAATCGTGAGATAGAATCAGCGTTTGAACATATGATTTCACGTTGATTCCATCTCATGATTTCATATCATGAGATGAAATACTATATTCTCCAAAAATCATGATATGAGAATTCCATATCATGATTTGGGATTTTTAAATTCAAAAATTGACCCATAAGTTTTTATTTTGTTTAAACAACCACACATTTATATCTACTAACTATTTATATTTTATTTCATATGTAAATAAAATTTATAATCACATCATTACTTTTGAAACTTATTATTCTCATCAACATAATTTTATTACTTTAAATTTGGTGAATATAAATAATAAAGTAGAAATTGATTTGGTGAATATAAATAAGAACGGAAGGAGTAATATGTTTTTGATTTTTCATAATAAAAAAAACGTTCTCTTTCGGCTATATATGAAAATGTTTAAAGAATTTAATATGAAAAAAGAAAAATTGGTGATGTATGTTTGATAATCACTATTCCAATATGCTTGATTTTTAGCAAGAAATTAATGCACTGAAAATGTATAATTGCACACAAGTGAAATAAGGCATGAATCATTACGATATTGATACACAAGTGAAAATTGTCATAGTCTGTGCAATGTTACATAATTATTTGCGAGAATACCAAATGAGTGATTAAATATTTATGGTCAATGATCATAAAAATATAGTTGCGGATGATATTGACCAACAAATGATTCAAAGTAACAATGTTGGTTAAAGACTAGTACACTATAATTTATGTTGAATTTTTTTATTGAATTAAAGTTTAATCAATTAAAGATAAATAATTTTTATTTATTTGGTAAGATTGAATAAACAATTAGGGCTATTTCAATAGTTTTACAACTTATGAGATTCTTATGTTTATTAGAAAATATAAAATACAAAAATATCATATCGCATGTTCAAACAAAACTTCAATTTATCTCATGATCTTATATTATAATACATATCATATGATATTTCATATCGCATAACCAAATACGTCCTAATTAAACTCAAAAGTTAACAATGGACAATTGAACTGTATTAGAACGCTGCCGTTTAGAAGTTCCTATTTAAATGGTTTTCGAAATGCAGATCTCGATTCTTTGACGACTGACTTTATAACCAAATGGAGAAGACTACCGGAGAAAGCTAAAATCAGAAATCGATCGGCCGGTGGAATTTCCGCCGACAGTAATTCATCGGAAGAATTGTATAAACAAACTGCATTATACGTTCATTAAAGTACATTTGCATAAAATCTCAACCATTTTGAGAAAATCAAACAATGGTAGACGGAGGAGGATGTTGTCCGACGATGGATCTTTTACGATCTGAACCAATGCAGTTGGTGCAATTGATTATCCCCTTGGAATCCGCTCATCGTACAGTTTCTTACCTCGGTGACCTCGGTCTCTTCCAATTCAAAGACGTAAGCATCAAGCAAGCACATTTGATTCATATGAATATGAAATGTTTACATATCCCTACATCTTTCATATATATACCTTTGATTTTTTATCATTTGTTTTGAATATCAAATTTGCCGTATGTTTCATAGCTGAAGGATGAGTCGGATACGAGTTTGAATGTACATACTTCATGAATTATGAATTTGATTCAGATTATTCCTTTTGACTTAATTAGATATTGCCATTTTTTTAATTGCTGAAAGGGCTGAACTTGATACGAGATTTTGCATACCAATGTGATCAGTTGACTTTGCTGTACTGTATTGTTCAGTATTCTAAAGAATGACGGGATTAGGGGCCCTTATAGCCGTGGTGGAGCTAGTAGTTCTAACGAGGGAATTCAGAAAAGTGAATATTTAATTTTCCATTGTAGATGAACACATTTAGCTCCCTCACAACCTGATAGTCAAATTATCTCTCGTTTCCTTTCTTTTTTTAAGTGTATCCACTAGGTAGGGTGCCTCGGGCTAGTTTTTTTAATTAAAAATAAAACAAACCCCAGAGGAAAGAGTACAAGTAAGGGCTCTAGGCCTTAGCTTACTAATCCTAACTAGAACTTGCGAAATAATAGTAGAACCTAGACTGTCTCAATCAGTGATGTAGTATCCAAATGCCTTGGCATGATACCATCTCAAGCACCTCCAAGCTCTTACTAGGTGCTATGGCCTTCAAAGCCAAATCGAGTAAACTCCTTCTAGACAAAAAGGGATTGTCGACCACCAATGAGCTAGGCCTATCCTTACAAATCCTATTGAGGCATGAAACATCTCATTTTCAGTCTTAACTCTAAGGTCCTTAGTTTTTAGAATTAAGATTTAGTTTTTTTAAAAAATACATAGAAATAGCTTAAATTTGTTTTCTTTTGTTATGAGAAATATTTGGAAAAATGTATGACAATTTATAGTAGATTTAGTTTTTTTGGTTCCTCAAAAAGTGATGATGTCAATCTTTTGAAATAGAGTGAGTTGTTTTTTTCAGGATTCTTAGTAGGCAAATTTGGTTCTCTTAGAGTAACTTCTGTAATGTTGGCTGTGAAAGATCCCCTTTTAATTCCTTTTAGTAATTCAGAAAATTTTGTGGGAAGAAACTGTCGTTTAGTTTGCCTCCTATGTGACCTTCAAGTTATTTTTGAAGGCATCAATCTATTGCCAGCTTCAATTCTTTCTGCAACTGTGACTATGCTTTTTATATTCTAAGCATGTTTTTTCCAATCAGCTAGTCTTGGAGGAACAATTTATGACTGCATCAGTTCTGTTTCCTAAGGGATTTTACTTTCTTTCTGCTTTCCTTTTTAAGATGATCTTGGATTTCTGATGGTAGATCACCAAGTTCTCGTGGAATTTTATGTTTCTTAATTATGCACTAGACTCTCTTTGGGTCTGTCATCTGTTGCTGAAAAATCTTAGAACAAAGGAATGATTATTTCCACCTGATAATGCTTTTTTACAGCTTAATGTGGAAAAGAGCCCATTCCAGCGAACATATGCAACCCAGGTTTGTTTTATCATTCTTGTTATGTTCTTCTTTTACACGATTTTGATTTTATTTTGGAATTGAAGTATAAGTTTAGTTAAATTTTGGCTGTCTACAGCCGTTTTCTGATACTTTCATTTCACTGTTACTCTTTATCAAATTGTATCACTATCAATGTAGGTTAAACGCTTAATTTCTCTTCAGTGGCGTTTCAACGAAGGTGGTAAGGCATACTCTCAATAAAAACAAGCCAATCAACCGTATTGTAAAGTAGTTTAAAGAATTTAATTATTATGTGGCTGGGTTTCTTCTTGTAGAGAACGACAAAACAACACCAAATTATATTGCTCCATTTCAGTGCATCTCAGTCCAATACTACACAAAACAAAATGAAAAACAGAAATAAAAGCTTTTAGTTGTTCTCTATATTTTCGAGTAGCATATAAACCTCTGACAGGACGAAAAAACTCTTTAGAATACATAGGACCTAAAGTAAACTTGTGTTGGGCGACATCAAAGGAAAAAATAGTTGTCAAAACTTTATATTATTGTTCATAAATTTTTCTGGATGAATGTGTTAGCGATAGGAAAGGAAATTATAAATTTAGTACTGCAACAAATCTACATGCCAAATTTGAATTGTAAGCTTAACACACTATCTTCTGCTAGACTCAGAAATAGATGGATTTTGAACTAGATAGACATCGCCTTTATTTCATATATGTGCTCAATTGCAATTTCTTTTTCAAAATTTCTATTATTTTTTCTTGTAAAATGTAATTTTCTTCCTTCATTTTGTGCATTGTTCACTCAAGCATGTTCTTCAATTGCGCTTCACACTTAAAGCCACTTCTACCTTTGAGTGGCACGCAAGCTTACTAAGGCAAACAAGAGTAATTACTAATCATGCCATTTGGTTTATTATCTGACATTTTTTCGTCTCTATAGAGTTAATGCATGCATTAGTGCCATAGACTTTCAACAACTGTAAGGCAAAGACTGAAGTGGAAATTTTGGTTGGCTGTTAATTGTGATGCACCATCTCCCTGGCTTTTAGTGATTTGATTTGTAGGTTATCCAGTCTCTAGCTTATTACTAGGTTAGCATCTTCTATTGGAGCCGTAATAGTCATTGCAGCACGTTGATTTGAACCAGATTTGCAAATTATCTGGAGTGTGGATTTGTTGGCTCGAATTTTCTTAATAATGTTTTCCTTGTATAATATAAGGATAAACCTTCTATTGAGGCCACCAATGCATTGGATTACACCCTTCGTCTAGGGGCTTTAGCTTTTAAGGGGTCGCTCTGTATCAAGGATAAAGAAAATAATCCTAAAATAAAAATGTGGGATTAGTTTATCCTGTGTTTGGTTGAAATATTTCATTCGGGATTAACTAATCCTTGGATTATTTTAGACCATAATCTTGGCACATTTTCATACCACATTCAACGTGGGATAACAATGTCAGGTTAAGTAATCCTGGGATAAAACAATTAAAAGACAAATATGCTCTTTCCACAAAGTCCTTTTCCCAAAGTCCTTTAAGAAAGCCAAGATTAAAATTAGAACTAAAAGTTTTTCAAAGTTTTTGGGTTACAAACCAAATACTTATTTTCAATTGTACACCATATACTGAAGGGGAGCTTTGGAGTAATTGGTTAAGTTGTTGCCATGTGACGGATCAAGAGGTCACATGTTCAAGCCGTGGAAATCTAAGTTGCTTGAACTTTTCACTTTTGGTGCCTCACCCGTGTCGACACGACGTGGGTGTGGGTGTAAGATCTGTGTCCAATTTGGTCAACCGATTTTGGGTACTTTGACCAAAATCGATGGGGAAAGTCTGGATAATTTTAATGATTTATGTAATCAATACAAAAACTAAGGTGAAATTGAAGAAAATGGTATACCTTATATTTAGAAATATCTATGTCACTCATTTTCCTTTAATCTCCTTCCAGGATTCTCCTCAAGTTCTCCGCGTAATATCTCATAATTTAGGTTTTATAACTCTATTTTTAGATATTTTAATTATTTTTAGCCAAATCCCCGAACCCGTATCCATTAAATGGATCCATATCCCCGAATCTTAAACATTAGATCATGAAGGATCCGACCTCTAGATCCGCAACCGTATCGAACACCCGCATCCGAGTTCGAGCAACTTAGGTGGAAAAATAACCTCTTGTTGAAATTCAAGGAGAGGTTGCGTACAATAAACCCTTGTGGTTCGGACCTTCCTCGGACCCCATGCATAGCAAGAGCTTTAGTGCATCGTGCTTCCGTTTTTTGACTATACACCATATACTCATTTTTAACTCAATCAACTAAACAAAACATTATTAATCCCTGCGTCCCATTTTATGTGGCACCCTTTCCGTTTTGGTCCATCCCAAAAAGAATATCACCTTACTACAATTAGAAACAATTTAACTTTTAAATTCCCCTTTTACCCTTGATTAAATGAATCTCAACCACACAAATATCCAAGGATTGTTTTAGACCACAAGTTTCCAAATCTTCCTTTTTTTCTTAAACACCGTGTCAAGTCAAAGGGTTCCACATAAAATGGGACGGAGGGAGTGCTAAATAATCTAGGGATTATTAATCTCAGTGTTATAATCCTCGCATCAAAATCTCACTGTAATTTTGTCCACTAACGAAACGATTCCTAAGTCATTAACATGGTAAAATAGAGCAGGTTAATTTAATTTTTATTTTTGATAGAACATATTTGAAGCAACAAGCCACTTTTATCTGATAGTACACAAAGATGACCTTTTTCATCTGTATCCTGTAGGATTTTATAAGTTATTCAGATATGGTCTTCCTCTTTCTGTGATTAATCTGAATGTCTGATTGAAGTAATCCAGAATGGCCAGGCATTTCATCAGCACTGGCTTTCTACTTGATCAATTTCCTAGACATGCTCATTCAGTTCTTATACATTGCCTGAGTACCACTAGCATCACAGCTTAGATAAACTTTGCACCAATACAACTCACTTTCTATTTACATATTCTCAGTTAACTTATGCATGGGTTTACTTTCACAGATTAAAAGATGTGGAGATATGGCACGTAAACTTCGCTTTTTAAAGGAAGAAATGACGAAGGCAGGGATTACTCCTTCAACAAGGACCACAATGTGCCCAAATATAAATCTGGATGAATTGGAGGTCTGCTTATTTTATCTACTTGTATTTAAGGCTCACCATGGAATGCTATTTTCTTTATATCACTTTTATTGTCACTGTTACCATGATTCTGATTGTTGCCATGTTTTTTTTTAAAAAAAATGGAAATGAAGGTCAAACTTGGTGAACTCGAAGCTGATTTATCAGAGATGAATACTAATACTGAAAAGCTTCAACGTTCTTACAATGAGCTTCTCGAGTATAAGCTTATTCTGCAGAAGGTGAGGCTACATTGATGCTAAGTATCTCTGGCATAGAGCCCCCAAGGCCTAGCTCAAGTGGCAAAGGGTGGAGGATTTGTGGCTTAGGTCGCAGGTTCAATCCCCCAAACCATGTAAAGCGAAGCCCGGTATTTAAGTGGAGAAGGGTAGAGGGGCGGGCCCATTATCCACCGAGTTTAGAAGGTTGTGATTGGTCCGAAGGGCGGGTCACAGACGGATTTCTCGGTTACCAAAATAAAAAAAAAAAAGTATCTCTGGCATAAACTATCTGGCACAATGTATCTGCTTGGCTAGCATTATGCTCTTTTATAATAGAGATGTTTTAAATACAAGCTGTTTTTGTTCCACCAGGCTGGTGAGTTCTTCCATTCAGCTCAAAAGAGTGCTACAGCTCAACAGAAAGAACTGGAGGAGCACATGCATGGCGAGAGATCAATTGATAGTCCTCTGTTGTTAGAGCAGGTACTGCTATATTGGTGGTGTTGTATTTTTCTGGTAGAGGTACTGTAGTTATAAATTGATATACTTTGTTTGCTTTTCACCTTTTCACACAGGAAGCCTTTGCTGATCCTTCAAAACAAGTTAAGCTGGGATTTGTCAGTGGGCTTGTTGCTAGAGAGAAATCTATGGCTTTTGAAAGATTTCTTTTTCGTGCAACCAGAGGAAATGTATTTTTAAAGCAAGTGGTTGTGAAAAATCCTGTGACGGATCCATTGTCAGGCTGCGAGGTTAACTCCAGTACCTTCACTTATTGAAAATAGAGAGGGGCTCATATGATTCTTAAATCTAAGTTGTGCAGTCTCTTCACTTTTGATGCTGCACCCATGTCAAATTCTCAAAAATTGCACTACTTTCGGAGAATCCAACATGCACACGCTGACATTTTTGAATAGTCTGAACAACATGCGCTTAAAGTTATTGTGCTTTGAGAATTGGATGCTTAGATTTGGGGTTTCATAGTTTTTATTTCCAGCTATTTCATTTTAGAAGATATAAGTGCTATGATGTTTGTAGTATAAATTTCACTACTGAATCCTCCTTGGGAGGGAGAAGGATATAAGGACACCAAATTGTGTATCTGATATCCCCCTATCTTTCATGTTGGGTGTATTTCTTTTTCATTTAGATCCAAGATAATCATATCCCAAAAGTGCTCTGAGCTTATTAATTTTTGTTTTTAGGTTGAAAAGAATGTGTTTGTTATCTTTTACTCTGGAGAAAGGGCGAAGAACAAGATATTAAAAATTTGCGATGCATTTGGAGCAAATCGGTATCCATTCACTGATGACATAGGCAGACAGTTTGAGCTGATAACGGAGGTATGCCACAAAATTACCTTTTGGGTTTAGTTGTGTATGCTTGGAGTGGATGGACTTCAACGTAACCGTATGATTGGTGCAGTTTGCTAGTTATTGAACTCTTAAATCAGTTCTTGCTTATATATCAGTTAAAGAAAAGAATTGTTGCTTATATAAGTGTTACTCGTCGCATATGATTATCTCCTTTAAGAAATATCTAAAAGTACCAAACATAAATTTAGTTTAAGTTTTTATACCCTGATCTCAAATATATTAGAAGGTTATTTTCATCAAATTTGGCTTATCAAACTTTTTTATATGCTATTGATGACAAATATTTTGAACATGAGACTCAACTGGATTAAATCCATTTGGATTTCTGATAGATCTGTTAGAATGGTTTTACTACCCTATAGTACTTGATCTTTTAGTTCACAATTCAAAAGATATTTCTATACTTATCCTTAATCTTGAAAAAGACTATTCTTCATCCTTGCATAACTCAACCTGTCAGTTTGCTATAAAGCCTGTAACCTAATAGTGAACGATATCAGCTATTGATGCAAGTTAAGGAAATGATTCATGTACTTTCTCTCTCTATACCAGTTAACTTTTCCGAGTAGCAGTCGTTTGAAAAAAAAATTGGATTTCTGCCATAACATGTTACTCCAGATGTGCAGCTATTCTTTGTCAAGGTATATACCTTGGCATTTCTGTTGAATTTACCAAGTTGTTTCCCTATTTTTACTCATAGGTATCTCGAAAACTTTCAGAGTTGAAGACCACCGTAGACATCGGACAGCTACACCGGGCAAATCTCTTACAGACCATTGGTTATGAATTTGGCCAATGGAACCTTCTGGTAAGTTTTATGTTTCTCTTAGCCATCTATTAGTTTAATGGAACCACACTTTTTTATTACTCAACTGGTCAAATTTGTTGATTGGACGTGTGTACAAGAGTTGCATTGTCTCTGAATTGCATCCGTTTCTACTTTTGAAGGTGAAGCAGGAGAAGTTCATTTTCCATACACTAAATATGCTCAGTTTTGATGTGACAAAGAAGTGCCTTGTGGGTGAGGGTTGGTGTCCAGTTTATGCCACCAGCCAGGTGCAGTGCACCCACCTTTTGATATAATTTACTTTTGTATTTTGTGTTCATTATGTAATTTCTAATGTCAAACATACATCCTTTGGACGTTTGCAGATACAAAATGCGTTGCATCGAGCAACTTTGGATGGTAACTCACAAGTTGGGGCCATATTCCAGGTCTTGCATACCACAGAATTGCCACCTACATATTTCCGTACAAACAAATTTACATCTGCCTTCCAAGAAATTGTTGATGCATATGGGTGAGTAATAGTAGATTTGATTGATTTTGAATTCTTTAATTCAGAATAAAGGGGCTCGCTTTGCCCGTTAAGAGTAGCTAACTTTGTTTGATATTTTTCCTGATTGAACTAACCACATACATGATTAACATCCTAAGTGAGTACTTATCCTTAGATAAGAAATTCAAAATGAATTTAAGGTTAGGAACACCCACTCATTGAAGTACATTTTCTTCCTTGAAAGTTGAGTTGTGATGCTCGGTCTCAATTAAACACTTGATATTTCTTGTTGTTTGTGCGGACTATAATTCTGCAAATTTCGTTCCCTCCATATACTGGTGTGATTGCTTCAGGTTTTCAGTGTGCAGCCACAAACTGCATAGGGAGCTATTACTTTGGAAAGATAATTTTAAAATACATAAAATTTTCTCTGAGTTGATTCGTGCATTATGCAAAAATCTGAACCCACCTCAAAGCATCGGAGTCCCTAAAAATTTCAACAAAACCAGAAAACTAAAGGTCTGAATACACCTATTTTTAAAACCAATACAGGTTGATTTTC
Organism: Solanum stenotomum; assembly: GCF_019186545.1. NCBI lineage: Eukaryota > Viridiplantae > Streptophyta > Magnoliopsida > Solanales > Solanaceae > Solanum > Solanum stenotomum. The sequence goes on along the minus strand of NC_064290.1, from coordinate 27,626,496 downwards.
AGACAGTTAAATCTGCTCAATATATGATCTACTCATATATACAATTAAGTCTAATATTCAATGTGCTCATATAAGGGTAAAATTGAAGGAATAATGGGTAACAAAACATTATGTGATCTTTGATAGTTGCCATTCACTGTCAGAAAGAACTTTGCTTCTTCATTTATGTCGGCGAAAATAATTTACTGCTCTGTTTGGCATTCTCCCGCACCCCACTAACTTCTTTCCTTCTGTGTACAGATCACAGTTCTCTCTTGTCTCTTTCCTGATTTAACATATTTAAATATAAACACACAGATTTATGTTGACAACAAAAGAACAGTTGACTGGTTTCCTCTGATTGCTTATCCTTGTGACAGAGCATCATAGGTTATGACATCCAGTTTTCAACATTTCTTGTGCTAGCAACTTGATTTCCTCATCTTTATTACCATGACCATGAGAGAAAGTCGTTTTTAAGTGGTCTCTTGCAGGACAATATTTTGCTTTTTTAACTATTTATTTGACTGGAGTACTGTGGTATCTACACTTCCTTAGAGATCCTCTTGTCTGTGGTTCATTATAGGATTGCAAAATATCAGGAAGTTAACCCTGCTGTTTTCACAGTAGTAACTTTCCCATTCCTCTTTGCTGTCATGTTTGGAGACTGGGGACATGGTATATGCTTGTTTCTTGCGACATTATATTTCATCTTACGGGAGAGGAAGCTCTCTGGTCAGGTCAGTGCCGAAGTTCTTTTCTGAAAAGTATCCAGCTGTTATATGCATCTGTCTTTACAGTTCTTTGTCCCTATTTGTACCATCTTTGATTGCTAATTTAATGGAAAATTATGTTTTGCTCAGGAAAGATTAAGAGCTAGTTGTGCATCGTTGACTTGGCATCACTGATAAATCATGTTTTATAGACTTTGAATTCAGTTAATATGTTTTATGAGCATTGTAGGCTCATTCAATTTGATTTATCTCAACAGAAGCTTGGCGACATCATGGAGATGACTTTTGGCGGTCGCTACATTATTATGATGATGGCTCTGTTTTCGATATATACAGGATTCATATATAACGAATTTTTTTCTGTCCCCTTTGAAATATTTGGGCAATCAGCTTATGGTTGTCGTGATCCTTCCTGCAGGTAGGTGCTGAAGTAGTAGTTCAGGCTCTCATTGTTTTCTTCATTGCTCCAATTCCAATCCTTGAACCAGTTATTTTTGTTGAAGGGATGCCACTATAACAGGTTTGATCAAGGTCCGCGATGCCTATCCATTTGGTGTGGATCCTAAGTGGCATGGTTCACGCAGCGAATTACCATTTCTGAATTCTTTGAAGATGAAGATGTCAATTCTACTAGGTGTAGCTCAGATGAATCTTGGAATCATTTTAAGCTATTTCAACGCAAAGTTTTTTCAAAATAATGTGAATGTCTGGTAAGCCAGATTACATGCCTCTTTCCTTGGTTGTGTCTCGGGACATTTCACAGTTATAAATAACATTTTGCCTCTATTGTATCAACATTTTCAGTTCTTGTTAATTTCTACCCTTGAATGTGTGTAAAGTATTCATGTGCTATTGGAATTTAGTGTGCCACTCTGCCATTATACTTATTATCATGTATTTTTCAGGCATCAGTTTGTCCCCCAGATAATATTTCTGAACAGCCTCTTTGGCTATCTTTCACTTCTTATTATTGTCAAATGGTGCACTGGTTCTCAAGCTGATCTGTACCACGTAATGATATACATGTTTCTAAGCCCTACTGATGATTTGGGCGAGAACCAGCTTTTTCCTGGGCAAAAATACCTCCAGGTTTCATTTTTCTTAAATTATAAATACATCTAACATGCTACAGAAGAGGCCATCTCTAATATCTGTTATCTTCTCTTCTGATCCAGCTTTTGTTCGTATCACTTGCACTTGTTGCCGTTCCATGGATGTTATTTCCAAAGCCATTTCTTCTAAAGAAACAACATGAGGAAGTATGTCTTAAACTCTATAAATTCAGCCAAAAATTTGGCGGTACTTATTTTCTCCAGTATTGCTCTTCTTCTTCCATGAACTTTTATTCATTATCACATCATGAATTTCCAGAGGCATCGAGGTCAATTGTATGCAATGCTTGAAAGCACTGATGACTCGTTTGAGTTGGAGACACACGATCATTCACATGGACATGAATTATTTGATTTCAGTGAAGTTTTCGTACATCAGCTCATACATACAATAGAATTTGTACTTGGAGCAGTCTCAAATACAGCTTCATACCTGCGTCTATGGGCCCTCAGGTGTGTATCTACCAGCTTTGAAGTTTGAAGTATGAACGTATATATCAAGTTGATAAATGCTCCTGTCTTGCAAATGTATAAAGTACAAACTCACCTCTGTTGATAAGTATTCGGTTTTGAAGTTAGATGTTCAAAAGACTAGTTTACAATTAGTCAATGACTGCATGTTTGATCAGTATTCACTCTAGAAAGTAGTCAAAGTTCAGATTAACAGGGATGAAAGTTTTACTGATAAACTTTGATTTTGTATGACTGATACAAGCAAAAGTAATGGAGAGAACCATTTCATCTGATTTATTTATTTTTTGTGCTGCAAACGTCTGTGTATTCTTCGAAAGGAGCTAAACCAGAATGATTGAATGATAGATCTTCAACTTTTGTCAATAATGATTTGAGAAGCTTGAACAGTTTGGCATCTTTAAATCCTCTGGACGCTAGGCAAAATAATTGACTCTCCTATTTGAACCATTCTTCTGTTGACACATCTATTCAAGAGTTATGAAATAAGCTTCAAGAAGAAGTCTGATTTATGACGGTTGGATTGATCCTGTAGGTTTGATCTCAATGAGTTTGACATTTCTCAATTCGCTATCAACACTCAGTTGTAAACCAAATCAGCCTGTAAGAAATCATTTTATATGAGAGAAGCTGGCCAGGATATCTATTCTGCTATCCATTTTTAGCTGTAAAGCAAATGCCTGTGAAAGATAATTCTATATCATAGAAGCTGCTCAGGATACATGTAGCATGGAACACAAGGATTCATAGTCCATACTAATTTTGGTTGTTATAGTTTCATTAGGTTAGGTGCTTGACATGGGTTTTTTTTTGTTTGGTCACAGCCTATATGTTAGTGTGGGGATAGGTGCCAGTTTTAGAGAATGTTTAATTTGCCTATAAAGACAGATTATTTAGTATATGAGTTGAATAGATGCTAATAGAGCAGAATGGTATAGCAGATTCATATAATTGATCCAATTAGTGTGGGGGTTGAGGAGTTATTGATTGATTGATGATAATTTGATGTGCCCTTTGAAGGTCATGAATCATGATTGATCTTATAGCAGTCTGGATGTTTTGAATAAGTTTGACAGTTTTTCTCAGTTTGCTTTCAAGTTTTAGCTGTAAGCTATTAGCTGTAGAGCATACGAGTCTAGAGGAGATCATTGTATTTGATAGAAGCTGTTGAGAATACATATATGTAGCCCGAAGGTGATCATCTAAGGGTTCTCATGTTACCTATGTTTAGTCCTTAACTAGTAATTAAAGATTTGTTCTTTTTATAAAGGTATATGATTTTTATGTTTCTGTTTCTGTGCAGTTTGGCACATTCAGAACTGTCAAGTGTGTTCTATGACAAAGTTCTGCTTCTCGCAATGGGGTAAGGTTTTTCCTTGTTTGCCCATAAATATGAACTGGAGAGTTTATTATCCTTGTTTTCTCTTTGAGCAAGAGACCATTTCCTTGACCTGACATCTAGTGTATCCTTTGTTTTCTTACAGGTACAATAATCTCATCATACTTATCATTGGCATAGTGGTATTTATATTTGCTACTGTCGGTGTGCTACTTGTGATGGAAACTCTAAGTGCATTCTTACATGCTTTGCGTCTTCATTGGGTAGAATTCCAGAACAAGTTCTATGAGGGAGACGGATACAAGTTTTCCCCCTTCTCGTTTTGTTTGATTAGTGAGGATGATGACTAAATGACATAGACGATTGTGTAAACACTACTGATCATTGATCAAAACATGCTTCGATCTTTAATCATGCTTGTAGAAATTTCTTGGTAAGACGGTAGTAAAAGGTGAGTGTTAGGAAATGCCTTTTGTACCTCATGCACTTGTAATTAGTACATCCCCAAACAATAAGCAGTCAGTTGTTAGTAGCCCGTTAATGGCTTCGAGTATAGAGTTGTTTCTGTTTCTTATAGTTGGTGCTGAGATTGATGACTGTTGTGACAAAATCTCTTCTACTGAATCATATCCACTTAAAAGTTGTTTTAATTTTCTCAGAGATATTGTACTCGGTTGTGTTCTTAGGAATTTGGGATTCGTAAAGAAAATGATTTGGCAAATGCATGGTGAAACTTCACCCAAAAATGACTTGTCAAGAATATTTAGAAATTTGAGGCTAAACGCTAGCTAAGAGACCATTTGTTTGCAACTAATTTTACAAGTGATAAAAAATAGATTGCAATACAAATAAAATACGAAGAACTTAATTTTATTAGTAAACATTGTGGGTACAAATTTGTTCGTTCCTTGTGTGATGGTGGCAAGGCAAGCATTGCTTCCTTGATTCTTCTCTCTGTGTTTCCTATGTGATTCGAGGGTTCTTGCTTCGTTGATTCTTCTCTCTGTATTTTCTTTGTGATTCGAGGGTTGTTAGTAGCATATTTTTGCTTCCTTGATTCGTCTCTATGTATTTTTTCTCTGATTCGAGAGTTGTTAGTAGCATATTTCTCGAACGCATGAGGACACATCTTGATCTCTTTATGAATATCTCATGAATTTACGAATATTTGAGATGTCTATGTTACCCTTTATATAGATATGAGTTAGGGTTTAGAGTATAATTGACTCCAAAAACCCTAACTGAAATAGAACTCGTCTTGTAGAGTGCTACAAAATTTCGATGTCTACATCATGACATCAACTTACTGAGGATTTTGAATTAAGGGTGACATTAAAGTTTCAAAAGTAAATGGTGGTGACACAAGTTGTTTTAATTGAGTGTAGGTGACAATTATGTAATTAAGGATTAAGGATTTATGAGGCATGTGTGGGAGTTGCCTACAAGTTTTTAAGTTGACAGTTTGATCCATTGTATTAAATGAAGGGTAAAAGGGTAAAAGACTAAACCTAATTTAACCAAAAATGGAGGGAAGTCAGGGATCCAAAAGGGGAAATAAAAACTGCAAAATCCCCATACCTACCCCTGCCAATACTTGCTCTCTTTTTCTTCTTCTTGTTCATTCTTGATTGCTTTCTTCCCGTTCTCTTCATCTTTTTCTTCTTCTTCTTTTTGTTCGTACATTGTTGTTCTTGACTGCTATTCCTTGTGCTTCTTCTTCTTGAATCAGATTTAGCTAATCAGTGAACCAAATTTCGTTCTATATCAATTGTCATTACTTCATAAGTGGTTGTATTTACACACCATTGTTTGGTAAGTAAAATTAATAGTTCTTTGAATTATTCATCATCTAGATATACATGCAATTTTTTCAATAATTTACATTTGCATTTCCAACTGATGGTTATATATGTTGCAATAGTTGACTCGTGTTGAATAACTCGGATATTGGAGCATATGATAGTCTTATGTTACAACAGAAAGGTCATATGTAAATCAAATATCGCAACATATGACTTACATCTCGCAACATATGACTTACATGTTGCAACATATGATTTATCAATCGCAACAAAAAACGGTATATGTTGAAACATATGACTAACATGTTGTGATAGGTAAATCACATGTTGAACCAAATGACTTACATCTCGCAACATATGACTTACATGTTGCATATGATTTATCTATCATAACAAAATAGTCATCTATTGTAACATATAACTTACATATGCAACAAACATAGGCCACATTGGTTCATCATATGCCCTTGCCATAATTTCAATCTTCAAGGGCGGTGAATCCATGCAAGAAGGCTTAATGTTCATTGCCAACATGAAATAAATGGAGACACCGAAAATCAGGACATGTCGACATAATTTACGACAAGTTTTAGGTAGAATGTGGGTGCCAAAACCTTATGTTTTGGGACAAGGACCCATTTGTTGCACTGTTCATCAACATGAGCAAAACCTTCGCAAGAAAGGCTGGCCCAAGGGAAGTGACGATGAAGATGATATTTGTTGTGAATTATGTAGCTGTGATTTAGAACTAGATTATGTAGTTAAATTTTTGCGTCAGACACTCGTTGTTGGACAATGAACCTATTGCATCAGTTTTGTTATGTAGTTAAATTTTGTAGAACTGAATTTAGATATAGTTAAATTTTTGACGATGAAGTTTGTTTGTTTTGCTTGGCATATTAATGTATGTATATCCCTATAGTCTGTTGTTCTGTTATTTTTTCCTATTCCATCAGTTCTGTTATTTTTCCTTATTATATAGTTATTTGGCATCTGTGGCAACATATGTATATTTTGTTGGTCCATATGCTCACTGAAGTGACAAAAAGTCTTAATATATTGCTCAATGTGTTGGTCCATATGCTTAATTTTGAAACATATGACTTACATGTTGCAACATATGGTCTAATATGACTCTTTAGTCACTTAATTTATCAATTAATACCTCCATTAAATTGACATATGTGGCAACATATGTATACTTTGTTGAAACATATGGTCAATTTTGTGTTGAAATTACCACAGATAGGTCATATGTCGCAACATATTGATAACCTTACATGTGATTTTTGATATTAATTCAATTTAATTGTGACTGAATACAACATGTAACACTAATATATAGTTCTTCTCCACCGTTTGAGTCCCAAGAAACCTCAAATTCTTATTTATGATTCTTACCCAAATTCTAGAGTTTCATGATTTTCTTATGGGTTCAATTGATTTTAATTTTATTCATCATGATTGATCTTATTATGCATGATTTGATTAAAACTCAATGTTTTCAACGATATTTTAATGAACTCATGCTATGCAAGTATTTTATTATCATGAATTAAGTTATGTTGATATGCATGCATTATGATATGAAAGATTTTATGAATCAAGGATGCTTTAAAATAAAGTATCATCAAGTTTATATGAAATATGAGGCTTTCAATTGAAGTACCTCTCACTATGAATGAATATCATGATTTAGATTCGTTTGATTAAAGTCTCTTATAAGTATGTTATAAAATCATAATTTTAAAGGAGTTATTCTTATGACTTTGAGACTCTGTATGAATGATTCATTATTACTATATTTTATCATTTCAAAGATTATGATTATTAATATGAGTATGATTATGCATTGTTTTCCGTTGGGAATTATTTAGCACCAAGTTGGACTAGTGGCGTTTACCCAGGTCCGAAACTATGTGCCCCGTAGGTTATGTCATGATTGGACTTTAGCTAGTGGATCCACCTAAGCTCATAATTAATGTCCTTACCTTGACAAGTAGGACACTATCTTTTCTGTTGGAGAAGTACATTGAAATTCATGTTATATCTCACATGATTTATATCGGTTAACGGTATCTCCCACATAATCTTATTATTATCACACATATTATAATTATGATTATGATTTAAAGAAGAATGAGTGACCATGTATTATGTTTTATGAAATCATATGATCAGATTCATGTTATGTTTTCTTGGTTATTGCATTATCATGTTTTCAGAGTTATCATGTTATCATGTCATGTTTTATCATGTAACGTTTTATGATGTCATGTATATGCATGTAACATCCCAGATTTAGAAAAGGGAAAGTACTCACTTTTAGTCGACTTGGCGATCCGCCTAGTGGAATCTCCTCACCTTTTGGCTTGATTCCTGATGACATGCATTTTGTAATTTTAGGCGAGCCAAGTTGTGCTCGCTGTTCCAGTCGGCGCCTCGCAAAGTCCCTCCCTCACCGCCAAAGTGGTATGTCTCCTAGGACGACTTACTATAATTTTAGTGTCACAACCCAGGGGTACACCCTAGATGTAACATGGCGTACTAGACCCCGAAAGGCCTAACGCCTAACACAAGCCACTTAGCATATCATAACATAAAGTAAATAGAAATGATGCGAAAATTTTTAAACTTTTCTTTATAATCGAAATCTTTTATAAAATCAAGCGGAAGTCTTTAACACTTTGTCTCAAACCATCTAATACAACTTGAATAACTCTTGGGATGCAGCCCATACAAAAAATCTAAAACATAAAACAAAGACATAAAGGTAATGGTGGCTTTTATCCTCGATGCTATGAAGCCTCACCAGATCTTCAACTCCTTTGCACTATTAACAAACTAGCCTCAAAGATGGAACTCAAGATCGCCGGACCCGACATTTGATGAGAATGTAGGCAAGAGTATGCTTAATACAAAATGTACTAAATATGTTTGCTAGCATAACATCATAATAGCATAACACAAGGTTTAGCCAACATAAAACATAAGTCATAAGCATAAGAGACAATAACATAATCATAAGCATAATCTCCAACATAGGCATAATATGAGCATAAGTCAACATAAGGCATAATCCAATAACAGAGGAAATACCACATATTCATAAGCATAGTCCATACTCAAATCCTCTTAACATAGGAGAAACTTCTTAGGTAACCTTAAGTCATACTTGTGCAATGCATAGATAAGACCCCATAATACTACCCATACTAAGTACTCATTTAGGTCATCATACTCATACTTCTTGGTTGGAGACTATTCCCTCTCATAAAACCTTAGAACACTATGAGACACTTCACTAAGCATATCTTAGTTCCTCATTAATTTGAACCCTATGAGATACTTCCTTAAGCAAGTCTAAGTTCATTTTTATTTTTAACACTATGAGATACTTCATTAAGTACATCTTGGTTCATTATTGCTCTTGAACTCTAGGAAATGCTTCTTGAAACATGTCTTAGTTCATGATTACCTTGAACACTATGAGATGCTTCTTTAATCATGTCTTAGTTCATTAATTCTTTTGAACACTTCGAGATACTTCTTCAAGTATGTCTTAGTTCATTGGATACGGAGATTGCTACTAGAAACCCGAACTCCAGTAGGTGAAGGCTTCATCTCATAAGACCTAATTTTGGGAAAACCCGAACTCTACTATGTGAGAGTTCCCCCTTTACCTTGGATAGTCCGGACATCAACTAGGTGTGGTTTTCCTTTCAACTTGGAGCCCAGACCCTACCTTGTGTGAACTTTCATCTCATTGTCAATATCCACTTAGGTCAAGCATACACCCCTTAGCTTACTTATTAAGTCTTACTTAACATTCATGTCTCATGGAAGGATGTCCTTGACAATCAATCCATGTTCAAGTGATTCTATCACTTTATGCATTCAAGCATTTATAAGATAGACTATGTAGGTAAATGCCTTCTACCACAATTCTATCCATTAGTCTTCTATTCTTATCTAGACTTTACTCTCAAAGCCATAACATACATAATTCATCATATTAGCTTTACTCTCAAAGCCCTAGTGATCAACATTCATGACTACAAGTCTTACTCTCAAAGATTTACCTCTTACAATCATCATTCATACCTAGATCACAAGACATTCTAGTCACAAGCCTCATCTTTAATCTTATCATAACTCATCATAAAGGCTCAATCTCAATCACTACTAATCATGATCCATCTTATAATATTTAGTCTAATTAAATTAATGTTTACATACTTCTATTCTTTAACAATTACTATATAAATCATCAATTCTAGAAGATCACCTATGAATCCTCAATTTCACTTCACAAGGCACAAACCCACATTCTTCAATTTCATCAATTAGACTAGGGTTAACCATAGAAAATACATAATATCATCATAATATCATGATTCACTACTAATTCAATCATAAACAATCAATATCCACTCAATGGGATTCATACTCAACTAAACCAAAATTTTTGGAAGGAACCCTAACTTGAATTGGGGATTTCATCTTCACAATTGGGGGAAATATAGGGGGCTCCATAGATGGAAAAATCCATGGATGAATAAGATAACATACCTTGATTATAAAGCCTTACAAATCTCGAAACAATGGAGACTTGACCTAGCTTGAACCCTTCTTCTTCTTCTTCACTTTCTAGAGAGAGAATTTCTTGGAGGGAATTAGGTTCTTTTTGGTGAGTTGAAATAATGATTTGGAATCACTTAATTAAGGGTCTAAAGTCTTTATATAGTAGGTCTAATCTAGGTTAAAACGACATCACTTAATAACTAATTAATTCTAGAACATTCCCTTAACCCCCTAACTTAACCGACTTAAGACTTCATTGCCCCCAACCTATGAGACCACGTCCACGGGCAGTGGGTCCACCCACGGTCCGTGCTGGTCATCCGTGGATAGGGTTCTCTGGCTTGATTTTTGGGGTCATGACCCACGACCCCTCACCCACGGGGCGTGGGTCCACCTAGTGCCCGTGAGTCCTCAATCGTGAGTGGACTGTTTTGGGCAATTTCTTGGGTGGTTATAGGGCCCTTCTCAAGGACCCTTGGTTGGTCCTTGGGGAGTCGTACCTTGACGTTTTAAACCTAAACCCTTCATTCTAAGTACGGGAAGCTAAATTCCCGACTTTAACCCTCACGTCAAGCTTTAGTTGACCTACTAAACTACGGGGTGTTACATTTAGGCGAGCTAAGGGTCCATTTGGCGAGTCTCCAAGTGTCCTTCGGTGAGCCTCAACGAGCAGTGTTTTTAGTAATAAGTCATGGTCCTTTGTGTCTTTTCAGATTTCTTTTAATTCGATACTACGTCGTTTTATCCTTCATCTAAAGACTTATATAAGTATCCAACTCTCAAATTTCCCCAAGTTAAGACCCTTTCTCTCAAGAATCTAAAAGAAGACCAAATTTCCTCTCCAAATATTTTTCTCTCTAGAAACTTGAAGAAGAAGAAAGGATTCAAGCTAGGATCAAGGTCTAGTCTCAATTCCTCCATTGAAGACTAGCTTTTGGATTCAAGGTATGATGTTTTTCATCCATGGACTCCTTTTATCCATGGAGTTCCCAAATTCCTCTATTTCAAAAGGTAGAATTCCCCAATTGAGTTAGGGGTTTCGTCAATATCATGGGTTCTCTTCAATGTTGATTTAAATGATTGGATTATGATCTCTTGTGCATGAATTGATGAAATATGATGATTTTATGATTATTTCCCTATGAACCAATGTAATCCCCATGTTTTCAAAGTTATGAGCTATATGATGTGGGATTTTGATCTTTAAGGAAGAGTTTTATAAATTAAGCATGTTTTGCTAGCTTTACATGTATTTATGATGAAATCTATATCTAACTCATGTTTTTCTAAGTATTGATGATTGAAAGTGGGTCTTGAACCTCAAGAGGTAAATTATGAACTTATGCATTTTCTTATAAAATCGATGCAATTGTTTTAAGGGTGCTTTGAGAGTAAAGTACCAATGATGATGTTGTTGTTGTGTTATTGAAATGACATTCTCATAAACATAACTAGCATGATGTGAAAAGTTTTCTCACATAGAAAGGATTCTTATGTTGAAAGGTTTTCTCACCTAATTGAATCAAAGAGTAAGAGCTATCCTAATGAAACTAGCTTGGATTGGTTGTCCAAGGACATCTTTCCATGGATTATGAGATAAGTCAAGACTTAATAACTATTCTTTGGGATTTATGCTTAGCACCGAGAGGATATTGATTATGACATGCAAGCTCCCCCGAGTAGAGGTTGGGTTTCTAGAAGCAATCTCATGAGATGGAAGCTCTCCCGTAGTTCTAGTAGCAATCTCTTTATCCCTTAACTATGTGCCCCCATAGGTTGATTAGCTAGTGGATCCACTTAAGCTAGAAGTTCATGGTCCTTACCTTGGCAAGTAGGACAACCCATTTTGGTGTGGGAGACACTGGGGAATCATGTTATAGATCACATTGTATCTATGTAGGTTAAGGCTAATTCCCCACATTAATAATGAACTAAGGTTACTTCAAGAAGTATCGCATATGAGTTCAAAGGTTTTAAAGATGAAGTTAGCTTGCATTGACCTTGATTTTATGACTTATGTTTTATAACTCTTTCATATCATGTTTTAGCTTGGTCAATTGCATGTCATAAATTAAATGTCCCTTTTTGCATGATTTAACTGTTTTATGCATGACTATCATACTTGGTACATTATTTTGTACTAACACATACTCTTGCCTAAATTTTCCCAAATGTAAGGTCCGACAGTCAGGGTCATCAGTTTTGTGGCTAGTGGTTGAGTTCAAGATTTCTGAGCTATGGTGAGTCCTCATGCTTCGAGGACGGTGTTATTGATTTAGTTTCTTTCATGTATTTCTCTTTTGAACATGATGTATGGGCTAGGCCCAATTTCATTCTATTGTATTAGATGGCTATGATGAGGCAAGTGTTTTAGACTTCCGCTTTCGTTTATAAAATGTTTTGGACTTGGACTATTGTTTTACTCTTATTGTGCTATTTTTTATGTTATGAGAGCTAAGTGGATTGTATGGAGTCCTTCGGGGTTCTATATGCCATTTTACATCTAGGGGATACCCCTGGGTCATGACAAACTTGGTAATCAGAGCACAACATTTAGAATGGTCCCAGGATGTCTCATAAGCCACGTCTAGTAGAGTCTTGTTCATAAGTATGAAACGCACCGCATTTATGAATGAGAGGCTACAAGATGATTAGGAAATTCCACTTCTTTCATTACTCTTAATTCGTGCGATAGAGTTTAACTCTATAAAGTCTCTCTCCTAATCCTTATCCTATGTTCTTCAGGATATGGCTACCCGAAGAGCTTATGCTAGAAGGAATGAGGGAGAATGAGGAACAAGAAGCTCCTCCCCAAGTTCCTCAAGTTCCAGTCGATCCTTTAGCCGAACAAGTGCTAAATGTGGAGTTTAGGGCTGCTTTGTATGTGGTAGCTCAAGAGGTGACGGCCCAAGCCAATAGAGAGGTTGCGGTTCCCGTGAACCCAAATGTGAGTACAGCGACTTCAAAAGTGAGGGACTTCACTAGGATGAATCCTCCGGAGTTTCATGGTTCTAAAGTTAAGGAAGATCCTCAAGAGTTTATTGATGAGGTCTATAAGGTTTTGATGATCATGGAAGTCACATCGGTGGAAAATGCGGAGTTGGCCACGTATCAACTAAAAGGAGTGGCTCAAATGTGGTATAACCAATGGAAAGAAGGGAGACCTGAATATGCAGGTCCTCTTGATTGGGAGAAGTTTAAATCCATTTTTCTTGAGAGGTTCTTTCCCCTTGAGATGAGGGAATCCAAGGTGCTTGAGTTCATTAACCTCCGACAGGGGAGTACTTAAGGAATGCTACCACTCGATCGCTTGAAGAAGTTCATTGAAGGCACAATCAATGATAAGTATGAAGTCTCCACCAAGTCTTCTCATATGTATGCCAAACCATACACTGCAAGAATTGAAAACTTTAAAATACATGTTGGTTATCAACCTCACAAATTTCAACAATTTATGGGTAAAGTAAATTCGAAGCAACATGTTGCACACTTTGTGGAGACATGTAATAATGCTGGAACATATGAAGACCATCTTGTTAAGCAGTTTGTCCGCTCTCTAAAAGAAAATGCCTTTCATTGGTACATGGATCTTGAGCCCAATAATATTGATAGTAGGGAGCAATGATAAACGCTCAACTACACCTCATCTAATACTAGGTGTAGACGATCATAATCTAGTATAAAACCCAACAAATAAGTTGGGGTCAAACCTAGAGGTATCGTTACAAGTTAAAATTCAACTATGAAGTTATAAAAGTGGTCTAATTGGTTATAGGAATAGAAATTATCAAATTCAATTAAATAAGTAAAAGGAATGTCAGATGGGGGATTAGGTATGCCAACTAGCAACTAAAACAATTACGAAAAATAGGGGAGTAATCAAGTAATTAAGGGGTGTGACCGAATAATTGCAAACTTCGCTAAATGGGTGATCGGTGATTACTAAAGTTTGCTAAATCTTTGCGGGTAGGCTAGACTTTAGATGCAATAGCTTTCTCTCAAACAACTATTACGATTCAAATGAGTTCTCTCGAACCTCGACAAGATTAACACTATAAAAAGCCCAATACCTCACTTTATCAACTCTCTTGAGCTAGATAGGTAGAATACAGTATAGAATTCACTCTCTCGAGCTGAACCCACAACAACCCAATCACTACAATTGCTGATTTAAAACTTTGATTGCACACCTCTTTCTCAAGCAAGCATAAAGTACTAAATTAGAATTGCAATGTTCACTACAATTCATAAATTGAACCTCATCTATAAATCAAACCCACTTCAAAACAACAATAAAATCGATAATGCCTAACACCCATAAGCTAAATTAGACAACTAGTCACATAATTACTCCCCCAAGAGTGGGGGTTTTAGCTACACATCATAAAAAAGCAAGAAATCAATACCAATTACCTTTTTCATGGCTGGGTATTAATCTTCAAATCCTACAATGATTCGATGTAGCTTCAATTCCAAAACTCAATTCAAAATTACTCGAAAAATACTTCAAAACTAAGCAAGAACAACGTTTTAGTTCAAAGAATGAGTTTTTACAAATAGTATGATACTTTGACGTTTTCTTAAAAATCCACTTATACTTTATTAGAATTTGGCCTCTGGGTCGTTCGGTGGTATAAGTCGAGTGTCGCCGAGTCAGTAGGTGACACGCCAAACACTCATTTTCCTCACCTTTGTATCTTGAATTTTCACCATTTAAGTGTTGTAAACTTGGATGATCGAGGTCGGGATCGTCGACCTGATCGGCGATTCACCATTTTGTCCTTGCTAATCGCTGTTTTGCTTGTGCCTTTACCAACCATACTATAATATTAGGCGATCTGAGCCTCCTTCGCCAAACCATTCGGCGGTTCACCAAAGGGTATGTTACCTCACACACTTTCTCTTCTTCAAGGGTTGGGACACTGTGACTTTACGCGAGTGAAGGGACTACTCGATGAGTCGCCAAGTGTCTTTGGCGGTCATCAACTCTACTATTCTTCTTTCTTCTATCCATTGATGTCCCTGCTTTGCTCTTTTGCCTTTTGCTCTGCACATTAGCATTTGAAACATCAGTTTAGCTCATAAATTTGGCATTAATGGCAATAAAACTATCAAAACAAAGTCCTAAATGAGTCGAAGACTCATCAACACCCCCAACTAAAATTTTTGCTTGTCCTCAAGTAAAACTCAAGATCAATTAGTTCAACAAGGATGTCTATAAACAGTGTTACTCAAGACTCAACACAAATGCACATAAGAGGTTCAAACTACACATAAAATGTTCAAGTGTGCACTCTAAGTTTCAAATTGTGACTAACCATTATCAAATAGTCTCAAGCTCGCAATACTTGCCTCAAATACAAGTTCAAGCTCAACAAAAGCATTCAAATGCCCTCACACCAAGAATGACTCCATGCTCACACAAGATTTATCAATATTTTATAATCTCAGAATCAAATACAACTCTCACGCTCCCAAAGATGAACACATGGATGACTCTACCCATAGGCTTGCCCTTATTTTCCAACCAACACTATTTTACCCTCTCTCAAGATCAAAAAGGTCTTTCAAGACTTGTAATGGGGCTGAGTGAAAAGGTATGTCATTTTAGTTTAGTGGTTTTCACCTTCATGAAGTATGGCTTGCAATTCACATTTTCTTCTTCTCTTTCACATTTCGAACATGTTCACAATACACCCTATTATTCATTTATGCAAAACTCATTGGATACCCCACTTCTTTTACTCCTTTCCCACACTTTATTTCACAAACTTTATTCTTTTTCAGTCTTTTTCCATTTTCACCTTTTTCTTTTCTTTATCTTTTTTTTTACATGGAGGCTTTTTCAAAATTATCCATCAAATGGGGATTTTTTACACTCCTTGACTTTTCGCATTTTTTACCACACACCCAACTTAGGATTTTTGCCTAAGTTGACTATTCAAATGAACCAATACTTCATGAAGGTTATAGGTGATGGGACAAAGAGGTCAAAGTTGTTTAGGTTTCTTTTAAAGAAAATGATACGCCCAAAAGGTGTCAAGCAAGATTCACTCTTCTCACAAGGTTGCTACAAAGAGGTGTACTATCAATTTGGTTCACTCTTCAAAACTTTTTCTTAAGATCATTTCAATTGCTTGCTTCAATCAATCAATTGGACTAACGGGGTAAGTTCTAGGTGTCATCAAGCATAATATTCAAGACAACTTGATGAGTCCTGGATTTGGACTCATTTAGCGCTTTGTTTTTATAGAGTTAGTGTCCTCAAATGCTTAATTTGTTCCATAAAATGATGTTAAATCCTTGATTCTCAGGTATATGGATTGAGGAACAAAGCAAGGACACTAACAGGCAAAAAGGAACAAAACAAGCTGAAGAAATGAAGAAGGGCGAGCCTGAAGATCACCAAGAGCACTTGGCATATCGCTGAGTGGCTCATCTGACTACCTAAAGTTCCAGTGTGCCAAGCCTTGAAGGAAGAAACCTAGTCGGCAATGAAAATGAGCAGTCAGTGAATCGTCGAGTAGTTCTGCAAAGCAAAGATAGATCGCCCAAAGTTACAAACTTCGAGGATGCTAAGTGCTAAGGTGAAAAGGCGATGGAAGAGGTCAAAGGGCGGCTTGCCGAGTGGTTTGATGAGCCCGACTTACTTCGCCGAGTAGTCCTTCGTGGCTTATTTTCGGCAACTAGAAATTACATTTTGAACATTAATATAGCATCAAATTTTTAATCCATTTTAGTCAAGAACAGTTTTTCTTATATTTCTAAGTAGACTTGAAAGTTTTGAGACTCAATTTGGAGATTTTGTAAGGGGGTTTCAAATTTTCTTCGAATTGGGGCATTGTAAAGCTTGAATTTCCCTTACCTAGTTGATGGCTAATCTATTTGGTAATTGTTTTTATCTTTTATGATGTTCGGCTGAAACCCAATTCTTGGGGTGTGATTATGGGTTGAATTAGTTTATGGATATTGTTAATTACTAGTTTAAATGCTATTTGAAGTGAGTTTAATCATTAATTGAGGATTAATTTATGAATTGTAGTTGCAAATGCAGTTCTATCTTTATTTTTTTGGCTTGCGAGAGAGAGAGGTTTTAGAACTAAGATTATTGATTGATGATTTATGGGTATTGGGTTGACCTCGATTTAGCTCGTGAGATGAATCCTAAACCCAATCCTACCCATCTAGCTTGAAAGAGTAGATGAATTAAGGTGTGGGTTGTTTTTCATTGTCATGCTTGTTGATGTTCGAAAGAAATCACCTCATTCGGGGTTGTTGTTCGAGAGAAAACTATCTCCCTTATAGTTTAGACTACTCACTGATATTTAGTTGTTTACTAGTAGTTTCAATTACACATATCAAATTTGCCTATAATCGATCACATCCCGAAAATCCTTTTCCCTATTAGTATTTCAAATTGTTTGTCACTGCTTGTAGTTGATAATTGCAAATGAAAACCCAATCTGACATTCGTGTCACCTTTTCATTTGATATGTTTTTTTTCTCGATAATGTTTATTCCTATAGCTGATTAGACTACATTGAACTTCTTAATTAAATTTAAAACATGTACCGCTCCTTATGGGATTCGACCCCAACTCATTTAGTTGGGTTTTATAGTGATTTACAAGCGTTTACACTTAGAATTGGAAGAAGTGTGCTTGAAACGTTAAATCAAAATGGCGGCGCTGCTGGGGAGTGGTGTTGTTTGAAATTCTTTTGGTGAAGTTGAATTGTGTTCTTTTTAGCCATAGTTGAATCTACTTATTTTACTTTTGGTTTTGTGTTGCTTGGATTAAAACAGAGGAGGAAATGAGTGTCAACGGAAGTAATGGTAGCCAAGTGGGCCACCAAGACGACATTGGTAACCTCAATGATGTCAATGACCCAAACCTAGTGGGTGGTGTTAGTGCCATTCGTTTACCCTCGGTTGAAGGAAACATTGTGTTTCACATCACAAGCACTATTGCTCCAGCTCCTTAAACTGAAGGGTTTGTTTGGAGGGCTTGCTCATGAGGATCCCCATGAGCATATCATAAATTTTGTTGATGTTTGTGGACCGTTCTCATTTAAGAACATATCTCAAGAATTGGTCTGATTGAGGTTGTTCCCATTTTCTCCGATGGGCGAGGCATGCAAGTGGTTGGCTGAGTTGCCAAGAGATTCTATCACTTCGTGGGACGAGCTTATTACTGCATTCCAAGTGCGATTTTTCCCCCTTTGAAGATGATGACTCTTGGGGACAACATCCAAGGATTCAAACGATTGGAAGGAGAGCCCATACATGAAATGTGGCTGAGGTTTAAGAACATGGTGTTGCAATGTCCAACTCATGGACTTCCTGATAACGTGCTGCAGCAATATTTCTATAGAATCCTTGATTCAGTAAACAAGGGAATAGCTGATCAACTTTCTCCGAGTGGTATAATGCGACAGCCTTACGCAATAGCGTCCCAACTACTTGATTGCATGCCAAGAGAAATAGGTTATGACATACTTGCAAAGACCAAATCTCTCATCTCACTTATAAAATGACAAAAGAACCGATCATAAAGGATCAAGAGAGAGACCAGAACTTGGCCAAAATAATGACCCAGCTGGATACCTTGGCCAAAATGATGACCCAGCTGGATACCCTGGCCAAAAATGTCATGAAATTTGAAACGTTGAACAATAAGGAAGTAAACTTTCTAGCCAATCAAGGAGGAAATTATCATGCAAAATCCTCAAGGTCAAGAGGCAACCAAGGATGGAATAGAGAGGGCGAGAAGGATAGGTATGTTCCTCCCCATGAGCATCAAAAACCCAAGGACTTTGAGGGTATCTGGACAGATGATAGGTGAAAAGAAATAAAAAATGTGTCTCGACTCTCCATCAGATGGTGACCTCTCATTCCGTTGCTATCAAGCAGCTGGAGACCCAAATGGGTCAGATTTCGTCGCATTTGAACCCAAGACAACATGTGGGGTTGCCTAGTGATACAATGACAAACCCCAAAAATGAAGCTTAAATGGGTATTTGCGTCGTGCCACGACATTAACTAAGAAGCTTCTTGGGAGGCAACCCAAGTTTTATTGTTTTAAGTTAGACTTTGAATAACGGGTATTGATTGTGCAGGTTCAAAAGTGGAGTGTGTTTTTAGAATGAGCAGTTTGGCGAACCAAAGAGTCCAGTCGGTGACTCAATGAAGAGGTTGGCGACTCGCCGAAGAGGTCGGCGAGCCCGACTTGGACCCTATAAAAATCTAAAGTGAAAGTCTGTAAAACTCGGCAGGCCAATGGCTGAATCGGCGACTCGCCGAACAGGTCGACGAGCCCAATTTCGTCCGTCGATTGGACCCCCCAAAATGACCGGAGGTTTTGTAAAACTCGGTGAGGTAAGTTACCACTTGGCACATCGTCGAGTGGTTCAGCGTGGTCGACTAATACCGTCGAAAGGGCCGCGAACTGAAAGGTTTTAAAAGGCCAAATGGTTTAAAATTTTAAAATCCTTCATATTCTCTCATTTCTAACCCCGTACACTCACACCCGCACTTTAGATTTCCCATATTTTTTGCTATGTTACTAGATTTTTTATCTTGATCTTGTGTTTGGATTTGGATTCCATTGCCGCCTAGCGTATCAAATTCTAAATTTGGCAATCAGGTTGGTTTTCCGAACCCCAAACTCTAAATTAGTTGTAGAACTTGAATGCTCTTGGTAAATGTGTGTTATTATGTGTTGGGGCTGTGTTTAAATGATGCTTAATGTGTTGAATTGCCTATTTTTGTGTTTTGAAATTGCTCCTAAATGTTTAACAAGATGATTCCCCAAGTTTTGTGCGTTAAAATTGATTCTAAATTGTTAGGTTACTGTTATTTTATGTTGGAGCTTGTTGGGTGAAGTCTGAGTAACTCCAGATTGAGCCAAATGACGTAATTTACCCAATAATAGAGTGATTGACGTCATTCTTAAGGGCAAAAGTCATCAAACGGCCAATTTTGGCCAAATCGGGGAAAGTTTGAGTACCCCAAAGGCATGGGCCTTATATGAATTGCATAGTGTGTTAGTTTGATTTTGATTTCGGGGGCTGCGGGCTTGATTTTGGAAATTAGGGTTGAATTTTGGCACGTTAAGCAGTTCAGCGAGCTGGGTCAAGCTCGCTGAACGGTTCGGCGGTTTACCAAATGGTTTAGTGGTTCGCGAACATCCCCTTTGATCACCTTTAATTTCGTGATTTGGGTTAGTTAGAGTCTGTAAATTTCGGTGGAAATCTTGAGCTCGCCGAGTTCACTCGTTTACTCGCCGAAAGGTCCCTTTGACCGCCCTTTCTGCGCCCCTAACCCCTAAAACACACTGTAATATTAGGCGGGCTAGTCTGGGCTCGTCGAGTGCTGTTAGTGATTTGCCGAAGGACCCTGAACATCGCCGACCTGCCTTATTTCTAAAAATATTTCAAGCCAATCCTTTCGGCGAGCCCGATTTGGCTCGCCAAGGTGACTCAGCGACTTACCGATTGGTTCGGCAAGTATATCTATAACCTTATTTCTATAAATTTTCTTGAAATTTTACTAATATTTTTTTATGTGTTTTATAGATATGGCTAGAGCTAAAGTACCATGACGAGACATGCCACCCCGCTAACGGGCAAAGGAAATCATCATCAATGAGGATGCAGTGGCATCCAAAGAAAAGGAAACTAAACTTCCTACCACGGGTGGGAAAGGCAAAGGAAAGGTCAAGGCATCCGCAACTGAGTCACTGGAGGTCATCTCCGACAGTGAGGGAGTCTACGTGACTCACCTTACCATCTCTGGTAGCGAAGGGGAACATCAGGATCCTCAGGCTGTCATCTCTGAGTTTGAGGACGACCAACTGCTATTGCTCGGAGAGCTAAAATGCGCCCAAGAGGATACATGATCCGTCTAGGATCAGGGTGCCTCAGACCACTCATTCTCTAGTCCCCGGTCTCTCAACAGACTAAAGGCTGAAGAACTGCAGACTGTAATTGAAGAGAAGAGGTTGTTTGTAGATGGTGTGATAGATCGATACCCGAATATATGGCGTACCATAAAGGCCCGCATGTTTGAGATCTTCACTAAACCCCGGGGTTCTTACATTCCTAATTGGGTCTAGGAGTTTTACACTGCCTATGGAGCTCTGGTGCCACAAGGAAAGAAGAAGGTTGCTACCTTCAAGCCAATAGACTATGTAGTTATCAGGGGAAGAAAGGTAAAGTGTGACAGTGATGATATAAACCTTGTGTTGGACTGCACTGACAACATTACTGATGACTACCAGTACATGATCAGGAAAAAATCCTTGAAGAATATGAAAGGATGGTTGGCCCCTCTTTTATGTGATGGTACTCCTAGGTGGATCGAGGTTGGGGTGTAAATTGAGAAGAAAGACCTCAGTATGGTAGCGAGGTATTGGTTCAGCTTCATCAATAACACAATTATGCCGTCCCAGAACGAGTCCATCCTCCACCACACAAAGGTGGCCTATCTTGGATCCGTCATTGTAAGGAAGCTCATCAATTTAGGTATAATCATTGGATAAGAAATGGCCATGAGGTCCAAGCAACGCAAGACATCTCTCCAATTCCCGATGTTGATCACCGAATTATGCAGACGAGCTCAGGTGCCACGTGATGAGAAGAAGGACGTGGAAATGATTCCCACCTCATGTACCGACATCCGGCGCATTGAGGCCGCGTATTTGAAAGATGAGGCTCAGAAGAAGAGGGAAGCCTTGATGGATGCATCCCTGGCTGTTAATAGTGAGACATTACAAGCAGAGGCAGCATTGCCTACTCCGGCCTCTTGCCTTCAGGTGTTTCTAACTCTGCCCCTTCCATGACTGCGAGTTCTTCTGTTGTTGCCTTGCCTTCTAGGTCTGCTGCTAGTACTGCCTGCAGACCTCCACTCACCCAGGCTATACTACTATGGATGGGGCACCTAGCCTATTCTATTGATGTACGTGCCGACAGACTACAGGCTATAGTACTTGGGATAACTAAGAGATCTCACAGATGTTGTGATACCTCTTAGAGAGTCTTTTGATTCCCTCACGGCAAGGATAGAGGTGTGTGAGATAAGTGAGGAAGCCAGTCATGAAGTGATGGCCCTAAAGGCCACAATTGCACAGTTGAGAAAATATGTGGACCAGCTGAAGTCCACAGATATGTCGATAATTTTTGGGACCGTAGAGATCCCTGCTGACCTGGACACAGATATTCCAGCTCATGTTGATGTGCCTCCGGCTGCCACCGGAGATGAGGTTAGAGCTGATGATGTGGATGCAAAATCTTAGCCTGAGACTGATGAGGAGCAACTTGGTGTTCAGAAGGAGACTATATATGAGGGCCTGACTGAGCTTGAGGAGGCTATGGTGCATTCAGTCGTTCAGACTTCGTTGAGGGAGACTTTCATGGCAGGCTCTAGTGGAGCCAGTGTTGATGTTACCCCGGGCACTAATGCCCAAGACCAGAGTGTAACCCCGGGCATTGATTCCCTGACAGACGGAGCGATTGTGTAGACAGGATCACTCTTTACCTCCCTCTCTGTTGTTTTTTATTATCTTTGTTTTAGTTGCATTTGAGGACAACTGCTTTTCTTTTGTGGGTGGGTTGAGGTATTTCCATATCTACCTCTCGTGTTTTGTGATTTATTTTTGGTCTTGATCTTATTTTGTGGATATTTGAGCTTATGGCTCCTTGTTTTGAATGGAAATGGTTTTTGACCTATTTTGAAAATTTTGTACCACCTCTTTTGTGTGTGATTGTGGTTGTTCTTGTGCAAATTTGAGTGTCAGTGATTATCAATACCGATGAATTAAATAGTGCTCTTAATTGAACCAAATGAATGTTCGGCTAAGATAAGGCTAAATAAAGTTACATAGACAATCTGTGAACTTTTTGTGTCTCGTTGTGACTAGCCGGTTATTGAATGAGTCTCTTGTGATGAACATTGCACATTAGCTAGAAAGTGTGGAGTCTTGTTTGATATTGGTGTCAATGCCTTGTGTGATGAGCTTACTTTGAACATTCTGTGATGACACCTAGAATTTTCCCCGTTGGCTCGGTTGACTAAGTGATGCAAGCACTAGAAATGATCTTAGGCAACAATTTTGAAGAGTGAAAACAATTTGACAATATACCTCTTTTGTGGCCAACCTTGTGAGATGTGTGAACCTTGCTTGAACCCCCTTGAGCCTCATTTCTTTTCTTGGAAGAAACTTGAACAATTGTGACTCCGTTTTATCCATTCACCCATAACTCTCATGAAGTGTGGCTTGATTGAATAGCCAACTTAGGCCAAAAGCCTAAGTTGGGGGTGTGGTGAAAAGAGAAGGAAAATCAAGAAGTGTGAGAAATTCCCCCTTTGAGAATGGTTTTTTTAAAAGATAAAACCCCTCCATGTAAGAAAAAAAAAAGAAGAGAAAAGATAAAACAAGCAAAGAAAAAGAATGAAAAAGTTGTGAAATAAGTGATGAAAATTGCAAAAGAAATGGTGTGTCAGGTAATTCATGGGTGGATTATAAGCTTGTTTGCATTGCTAAAGAAAAGGAGGAATATGATGTTCAGACCAAACTTCATGAGGGTAGCAGCCACGGAGCCTAAATGACCATACCTTTACACTCAGCCCTGTTACAAGCCTTGAAAAGACCTTTGTGATCTTAAATGAGCTTAAACGAGTGTTGATTGGAAAATAAGGGCAAACCTGTGGGTGAAGTGATGCATGTGTTCATCTTTGTGAGTGTGAGAGTCGTATGTGATTCCGGAACTACAAATTGTTGAAAAATTGTGTGTGAATATGGAGTCATCTTTGTTGTGAGGGTATTTAAGTACCTTTGTTGAGGTTGAACTTGCATTTGAAGCAAGTATTGTGAACTTGAGCATCATTGATAATGGTGAGTCACAATTTGAATCTTTGAGTGCACGATTGATCATTGCATGAGTAAGTTGAGTCTTGTAGTGTGCATTCATGTTGAGTCTTATGCAACACTGTTTGAGACATCCTTTTTGAAATGCTGAACTTGAGGACAAGCAAAAGTTTAAGTTGGGGGTGTTGATGTGTCCTAGATTTGGACTCATTTAGGGCTTTGTTTTTATAGAGTTAGTGTCCTCAAATGCTTAATTTGTGCCATAAAATGATGTTAAATCCTTGATTCTTAGGTATATGGATTGATAAACAAAGCAAGGACACAAACAGGAAAAAAGGAACAAATCAAGCTGAAGAAATGAAGAAGGGCGAGCTTGAAGATCGCCAAGAGCACTTGGCGTGTCGTCGAGTGGCTCATCTGACCGCATAAAGTTCCAGTGTGCCAAGCCCTCAAGGAAGAAACCTAGTCAACGATGAAAAGGAGCAGTCGGCGAATCTCCGAGCAGTTCCATGAAGCAAAGATAGATCGCCCAAAGTTATAGACTTCGAGGATGCTAAATGCTAAGGTGAAAGGCGATGGAAGAGGTCAAAGGGTAACTTACCAGTTGTTCGGCGAGCCCGACTTACTTCGCCGAGTAGTCCTTCGTGGCTTATTTTCGGCAACTGTAAATTACATTTTGAACATTAATTTAGCGTCAAATTTTTAATCCATTTTAGTCAAGAACATTTTTCTCTGAAGTTTCTAAGTAGACTTGAAGGTTTTGAGACTCAATTTGGAGATTTTGCAAGTGGGTTTTGAATTTTCTTCGAATTGGAGCATTGTAAAGCTTGAATTTCTCTTACCCAATTGATGGCTTATCAATTTGGTAACGATATTTATCTTTTTATGATGTTCCGCTAAAACCCCAATTCTTGGGGTCACTACAAGAAAATGGGTCTTTGACGAAAGAAAATTAAGTCGCTAAAAGTGTAAATCCAGTCGTTATTAGTCACTTACGACCGGAAAGAAATTGGTCGTCTCCCGTCGTTAGTAGCTCCGACGTTAAAAGTAGAAGACCAAATTCTAGTCCGGTCGTTAAGAAATCTTTAGTGACGACATAAAAATTGGTCGTTAGATCTCCTTTTGCGATAACATTTTCCCTTCGTTAATTTTTATTTTGGTCGTAGATAACTTTAGAAAGAGATATTATAGGGTCTTTTAGAGACCAGAATCCTTTCGTTAATTTTTATTGATATTTTTTAAAAAAAATTATTAAATGAAAATTAGTTATACGTTTTGTCCCTTGTGATTGATAATTAAAAATCATTATTTCATATGTAATATATAGTACAAAATTTCATAATTTATAAAATAGAGTCAATAATATGTATAAATGGTTGATAATATATATAAACATGGTACGTAGTTAATTACATAAAATAAAGAGGTTTTAAAAATCCCACAAAAAGAAAACTAAGAGTCTAGAATATATATATGTAGAGATCGTAATTAGTATTTTTAAGCAAATAGCCTAGATAATAAGTATTGTAGGTTTAATAAAATTCTTGCACTTCAACTTGGTTCATCTGCTAACTTCTTCAATTGTTTTTCAACTCAATGCAAACTTCAAAATCCTTCGCGACTTCAAATTCTTGATCATCTGTTGCAAGGATAAAAGCTTGCATTAGTTAATTAATAGTTCAATTGGTATGTTGGTAAGACATAAATAATGATTGTATAATTATTTGCTCATAAAAAAATCTAGATTGTAAGAAAATACTTTGTTTCACAAGAAAAATCAGCAAGTATATTTTGACATGTAAATACTTTTGACCGTATACCTTACCATTCTAAAAAGAGAAACAATTATCGATGCAAGAACATTGAAAGAGGAAATGAAGACTTGTATAGTAAAGAATTTTGATAATACTTTCCCAGTGTGCTAACTTAGGTGGGTGGGCTTACTTCTGCATAAATTCAGTTCTGGTAAATAAAAAAATTCTTGTGCATAAATGTAGAAGTTGTTTCCTGTAACTTCTTATAATGTACTTCTGTATTCGCTTTATTTTTGTATTCATATCCAATGCATCTTTGTCTAGTGTGGAATGATTTGTAGCTTCTAGGGACTAGTTCATCTTCTTTAATTGGACTTTGATAAGTATTCGAACTTCTAAGGGACAAAGACAATGGGAAAAGTAGAAAAAATGTTCAAGCAAGGCGAGTTTCCGAAGTGCAAGTACTTCAACATGTATTAAAAATGTAAAACCTACTTTAATATGAAAACTAAGGAGTTTAGTGGTTACTGTGATCTACAATGGGAATGTTTTCGAAGCCATTCAAAACTTTGTGAATTCTTTCTAATTGGTTGATGAGTCCTAAAATCTGGAAATGTTGTTGTCAATGTCATGCTGTCTATGTGCACTTTTCATGTGATATACCCTTACATGAGCTACATAGATCCACAGAAGGCTGTCCCTTGTATTACAGTTATTGGAAACAATGTTGTTCAACAATGGCAACATGATATGATCAGCTTATACATGTTACCAAGATTACTAAACTGAAAAATACTTCGTTTCACATTAAGAAGATTACTAACCTGTAAAATGATTCAACCAGTATTTTGTTCACTTGATGATGGCGGTGATGAAGGATCTCTAAAGATTGCACTTTCAAATATTTCACATCTCTTCTCTATGTTATCCATGCGTCTTTTCATTGATTCATTTTCTTTTCGACTCGCATTCAGTTCTTCTAACAATACAGCCTTTTCTTTTCAACTCACATTTAGCTGTTCTAACAATGCAGCTTTTGCAGAGCTACCTCCTTTCAAATCTTTACTGGTAATCCCGCCACCAAATCCAACAACATGACTCTTGCTCTGAGGTCCGAAGCATCTCTCTACTACCTCAATATTAGTAAGTGACGGCTCAACTTGTAGTAGTTCCTGAATTTCTTCTTGTAAAGTACAAGAAAATTTAAAGATAGTGCAATATATTAAGTAAAAGTATGTAAAATAAAATTTTAAAATGAACATACGTATTTTTGATTGGTTTCAGGTTCGAGAAGCTTGTTGTCCTTTTTACGAGTCTCAAAGAAGATAGTCGCCATGTCCGGTGGATTACCATGCTTGCCTCCCTTCACATTCAAACAAGCAGTCATATACTTGAAATGAAGAGTAGCTTTCTTAATAGGATTAGAAGAATCACATACGTACCAACTCATAAATTATCTCTCTAATCGGCTTGCTACCCGCACGATGAGGCATACTTAACTTAGACTTGTTCATTGCATTTCGCGTACTTTTTTCCTATATTAACAACATATCAGCAACATTATGATACACAATTTGAATGGCTGGTTAATAAATATAGTGTATGTTTTGTTGGGTTGCTGGAGATCAAAGCCAAAGAACACAAATTCAAAGCAAGTATAACAAGAGTGGCCAAGGGATGGCATCATCCTAATAACTATGCTTATGCAGCTATTCTGGAGATTTATGGTCAGTATATTCACTGCTCTGCTGACAACTGAACAGATTTCCATAGTACTTTTAGTGTAGAACGACAAAATTTATGGACAGAACAGATTTCAACTAATATGAAGGCTACTGGTAGACAGTTTACATGGACAAATAGGCATGTCTGGAGTAAGATTCAAAGAGCCATTTGCAATGATAAATGGATTATCAACTATGGTAACATTACAACTCAATTCAAGGAGAATTTCTTCTCAGATCACTCACCTATCCATATGGAAATCACTGATAATACAAATCAGAAAAATAAGCCTTTTAGATTTCTAAATATGTTACATGTTTCGATTTTGGGAGCCGCTAAAAATGATGAAGCAACATGGAATGGGTAGTGTGGATGATCAAGTGGAGGAATCCAACGAAAATTTATTGGCGATCCAGTCATTGATTACTATCCAGACTAGTATAGGTTTGTAGGATACAGAGAAAGAAGCTCAGTTGCAGATGAATAGATGGCTAACTGTTCAGCAGAAAATATTGAGACAGAAATCAAAATGCTATAGCTATGATTAAGGATGCCAATGTGAATATCCTACCTTAAATTTTTCAGATAGAAAATGATCTTTGACCAACCATTCCCAATCACTCTTGTCGACCTCCTCTGGCACATCTTTTAGAACCTCTCGCAATGGCTTAGACTTCATATTTATGTGTAGAGATCCTCTCCAATTGTTCCACAACCTTCTCATATGTTTCAATACATGATCTCTATGACCAATCATGTCATCACTATCAAATTTTTCCTAAAATATTTGGCAGATTTCATTAAACAAGAGACTCAAAATTTTAAAACAAATCTTAGAGACAATAAATAATCAGCAAGGTTGATACACTTGATATGGTGGGCTGAAAACAGAGGGACAATTGCAGGTTATGGACAAAACAGAGGGACAATTGCAGGTGATGGACAACACATACGGACAATTGCAGACAATAGACAATTAACATAGCATCAGAACAGAGGGACAATTGCAGACAATAGACAATTAACAGAGCATAAGAAAGAAAGAAGAAGACGAGATAAAAAATCATACATTGCAGTCTTTTGAAATAGTGTCACAGCAAGGTAAGTTAAACAAAGATAAATGTTTGGAATGAAGTAGTGAACCATTTGGAGAGAAGTCGAGAAGTGATTTACGAATTAAAAAATATAGTTACTGTCAGCCTCCCTAATCTCATTACTAAAGCAGCTTGACATTTTACACCGGGTAAAATTTGTGCAAACATTAAACTTCTGCAATATAAAATAATCTCTTACTGATATGTTACACCAGGTGACTGCACTTTACATCTACTCCTATATGTTCTGATATATTGCAGAGAAGGTCAAATAAATGAACCTGCAACAAGATTCAAGAAATACAATTCAATCAGTAGTATTCATTTAAATCCTTACAGTGACAGCTCCCCACATGTGTTCCAATTTAGCTTCTTCGATGTCTGTCCATAAGTGTACTCGCAAAGGACACATATTACGATCACGAACTAAGGAACCTAAGTGTCTCGAAAATAAAGCGTGATGATCCCCAACAACTCGATTGTGGTAAAAAGTGACTCTAAGCTTTTCTCCAGGTTTGAGTCCTGTAACAACTTTACACAAATTTGGTCCTCTAACCTTTTTTATCCTGTCAACTTCACATGAACCTACAAGTTTTGACATATGTCAAACATTACAGAATCTCAAACTAAAAACAATGAAGAAGTTCTAACAGTTCAGAGAGTTAAATACCTGCTTTACTTCTCTGAGTGTTTTGCATCACTTGAACTTCATCTTGAGGAAGAGTAAGATCATCTTCCATTGGATCTAACCCCAAAGGAACACGATTATTATTTTGTGTGAGTTCATTCAGATCATACTTTGCATTTTTAGAATCTTTATTTTTTCCATTCAAAGTTCTCTTTTCAGCACACCTTCTCGGTGAACCCACATATGTAAAGCTTTGTGCTCGCTCCCGTGCTAATAAAACATTGAAATAAACTCAATCCACTAACAACAAAATGAATTACCTACTAAAACAGAAAAGTGCACTTTACTTTAGGATAAGTGAATTCACCAGAAAAGATTTTCTTTGACAAAAAAAGTATCAGCTTTTTAGATGCTGGAAGAAGTCATGTGATGGAAAAAACATGAGAATAGTTGTTGCTGAAGAGAATAGAAGTGAATATATGGAATTATAGAGTAGAGCTGCTCGTAGATAAATAGATACAGACACTGTACCAGAACAACTAGCATTTAAAGAACCACTTAATCCATCACGTTACATGATTACGAAAGTGATTTTTTGAGACATAATATGACCTGGAAAAGTAGCACATACCTGATTTACTTCTCAAAGCCTCTTGCATTGCTTCAAGATCATCATGAGGAAAGGAAGTATCATGTTCTATTGGATTAAAATTAGGTTGGCTAATGATCTTATTACTTGCTGGTACATTCATATCAGAAGATACAACACTATACCCTTTACTTTTTCCAATCGAAGTTCTTTGTACCAAAATACTTCCTCTGGCAGAACCCACAGATGTAAGGTTCTATCTGTTTTCCTTGCCTATAATAAGAACATTACAAAATCTCAAACTCAAATAAATAAAATAAATCTGCATGTTTAGAAAATAAAATACCTGGTTTGCTTCTCATGTTCTCTTGCATTACTTCATAATCATCATGAGGAAAGGAAGTTTCAACTTCGATTGCATCAAAATCAGGACAAACGACATTAGTCTTTTGTGGAATGACATTCTGATCATATATGGCAGAATTTAGACCTTTGTTGTTTTCAATCATTATTCTCTTTCCGATGCCTTCTCTTACAGAGCTCAGAGATGTAAATCTGTTTCCTCGTCCCATTACTTCAAGATCATCATGAGGAAAGAAACTATCAACCTCTATTGGATCAAAACCAGGTTGCATAAGGTTCTTATTGTGTGCTAGTTCATTTTTATCAGAAGATGGAACACAATAATTTTTACTTTTTCCAATAGAAGTTCTATGTACAACATTACTTCCATTAACAGAGCACGCAGATATAATGTTCTGTCCATTCTCCTTTGCTACAATTCAAACATTATACAACCTTAATTGTCTAACAATAATAAATTTTTCATACTTAGAAAATGAAATAAGATTAGAAACCTGGTTTGCTTGTCACAGTCTCTTGCATTACTTCGAGATCATCATTAGGAAAGGAAGTTTCATCATCCAGTACATCAAAACCATGAGGGACGACATTAATCTTCTGCGCAACGACATTTTGAGTATATGTTGCAGAATTTAAACCTTTGTTGTTTCCAACCATTGTTCTCTTTTCGACGTTTCCTCTTACAGTACTTTCTTTAACAAATCCCCCAGATGTAGAGTTATGTTTGATTTCCTTTTCTGCAATTCAAACAGGTTACTCATTACAATCAATAACCTGATTTCTTCTCTGAGGCTACTCCATACATGATTTTCTAAAATTAATCAACTTAAAAAAACATCAATTTAGACCTATTCAAAATTACTATGAAAGTGCACTTTCCTAAAGTTAGAGCTAGAATCAACTTAAACAAAACGTCCTTCAAAACTATTCTATATCAGAGAGCAGGGACAAAATGGAAATCCACATTACTATTTGGAAATGATGGTATCTGTTTACGTAAGAAAACTCAATGTACAGACATTTGTAGCTTGAGAAAATAAGACATAATCGCCTAACAATATATATCTATAGCTTGAGAAAATAAAATACAATACCTGATTTGGTTCTCATAGTCTCTAGCGTTATGTCTGTTTGACCAATCAAGTTTCTCTTTTCAGCAGTTACTCTTACAGAGCCCATCGATTTGAGGCTTTGGCCTCGTCCCCTCGCTAAAGCACCAGGTGGAAGGAATGATTGCTTAAAATTCTTTGAACTTGATCCCATTTCAGACTTCTTAAATTTTGAAGGATTCATGTCATCCTACCATAAAATCCAACAGTAGAGTACTATTAGAAAAGTATCTTTTAGGATGCATATTAACATAGAACAAATACAAAAATAGTTAGGATAAACAAACAAAAGCTAAATTCTACTACACATTTTCTCTATTCATTATGTACAAAGTAATAAGAAGATATTATTATTGGATCAACCTTTATTCTCTCTAAGTACTTCAACTGATCAAAGTTACGTAAAGAAGATTCAGAATATGTACATGTAATTGAAAAACTATAAGCATCAACTATTCCAAACCTGGATGAGTTCTTTTTCTTTTCCTATCAATTGAATCATGTAAATCCTCGAAATCATTATCATTCTTTTGCATATCATCAAAAGTATCACGAGGCAGAAACTTTTGCACCACATTCCAGCCTTTATTAGAATGATCTCTAGCATAAAATACTTGTGATGCTTGATTGGTTAACACAAAAGGCTCATCGGTTTTCAAAAACCGTTGGGGGTTAACACTTACAAAGTCATATTCATCCATTTTAACTCCCCTTTCATTGTCATATACATCAAACCACATACATCTAAACAAAACCAGCCTTCTCCCACCAATAAATTGTAATTCAAGAATATCTGTCAGATCACCATAGTAATCAATGATTTTACCTTCTTCATCAGTCTCACCCGCAACAACTATCCCACAGTTTTGTGTCCTCAAACCTTTTTCGTAATCTTGTACATGAAATCTATATCCATTAATAATGTAGCCTTTGAATCTTGTCACATATTTCATTGGACCACGTGATAATGTGAGTAAATCTGCCATTTTCTTACTTTCGTCATGTTTGCATAATCCTTCAATCTATCATGATTATGAACATAGTTTAGCAAATATTATCTATATGATTTGAAAATAAAAGTTTTTAAATAGTATTCACCTTTTCTTTAAACCAACTGATGAATTGCCTATCAGAATTTTTTTGAGAGGAATCGCCTGGAATTTGAGAAAACTCTCTATAGAAGAGGAAGCATAATAAGAAATAAGGATTTAATAATAATTCTAAAGAAGTGATAAGATGATTATTTTGAAAATTCATTACTTACTCAAGAAATGGTTGAACTTCATCACAATTCTTCAAAATATAAATATGGGCTTGCTCTAATTCTTTTAAATTAAGTAGTTGTGTCTTGCCACCTTTTAAAGCTTTTCCAGGTTGACAGAAAATCATTAAACCTCCATCAGATTCTATAGCACCCCCATCATAGTTTCGTTCAAGGAGATTAAATTTTGTTTCCATTGTATGCAAATACCTTGAACATAAGGTTGTAAATTCATTAGCTATATATCCCTCTGCAATAGATCCTTCAACGCAAGATCTATTACGAATAAAAAGCTTCAAAAAATATAACCATCGCTCCACTGGATACATTGATCGGTATTGAACAGGTCCACCAATCATAGTCTCATTAGCTAAATGAATTGGCAAGTGCTCCATGACATCAAAAAATGCAGGAATGAAAACCTTTTCTAACTTGCATAGAGTTTCAGGAATTTGTGCTTCTATTTGTTCCAACTCCTCAAGTTTTAAGCACTTTGCTCCAAGCAGATTGAAAAACAATAACAACTCAATTAGCGGCTCACGCACTTCAATGCATAGCATACTACGTATGGCAAGTGGGATTAAATGTTGAAGAAGAACATGGCAATCATGACTTTTTAATCCTGAGATTTTGTGATCTTTCATATTGATACAGTGAGAAATATTTGATGAAAATCCATCTGGAACCTTTAAATCCATCAAAAAACTTAAAAACTTGTGCTTCTCTTCAGGAGATAATGTGAAACATGTTGTCGGTAAGTCATATTTTTCTCCATTTCTTTTTGGATGTAATTCTTTCATGATCTTCAATTCTTGCAAATCCAAACGACTACTCAAGGTGTCTTTTGTTTTGCCTTTGATATTTAAGATTGTTCCCAAAATATTATCACATATATTCTTCTCAATGTGCATCACATCTAAATTATGCCGCAACAACAGAGTTTTCCAATATGGAAAGTAAAAAAATATACTCTTCTTATTCCAATTATCACCTCTACTATCATGTGATACTTTAATCTTCTTCTTTTGATCATTTGTTAGAGGTAACCCATCTAAATCAGCCACTTGATCAAGTATGTCCTCACCAGATAATGTATTTGGAGGTAATCCCCACTCTGCAGTACCATCAAATGACTTCTTATCATTCCTCCATTTGTGATTAAGGGGAAGAAAGCGTCTATGACCCATATAACACTGTTTTTTACCATTTGTCAATCTTTTTGAGAAAGTTTCTCTATTACAACATGGGCAAGCCAACTTTCCTTTTGTACTCCAACCAGATAAATTTCCATACGCTGGAAAGTCATTAATGGTCCATAATAAAGTAGCATGCAGCGTGAAATTCCGTTTAGTGGACGCATCAAAGGTACAAACTCCAGTTTCCCATAATTCTTTTAATTCATCAATCAAAGGTTGGAGATAAACATCAATTGCATCTTCGGGACTTCCAGGACCGGGAATAAGCATTGACAAAATAAAATTTTCTTGCTTCATGCATAACCATGGTGGTAAGTTATAAGGAATAAGTACCACAGGCCAAATACTATACGGAGTTCTAGAACAGCCAAATGGTTGAAAACCATCACTAGCAAGTCCAAGTCTAACATTACGAGGCTCCACAGCAAATGATTGATGAAGTTCATCAAACTTTTTCCATGCTTTTGAATCGACCGGGTGCCTCATAATTCCATCATTAGCTTTGTTTTCATGATGCCATCCCATTAAAGGAGATGTTTTTGAGGACATAAACAATCTTTGAAGTCTTGTCTTTAAAGGAAAATAGCGTAAGATCTTGTATGGTATCTTTTTCCCCTTTTTAATTTTAGATTCCCCATTATGTTTATCCTCCTTCCATCTAGATGCACCACAAATTTTGCAAGAATCAACAAACTTTTCATTCTTCCAATATAGCATGCAATTATTCCTACATGCATCAATCCGATCATATGAAAGCCCTAGGCTTTTAATTAGCTTCCTTGCTTCGTAATATGAATCTGGCAAGTTTGATTTATCAGGCAACAAATCTTTCTTTAACATCTTCAATAACATATTAAATGAGTTATTACTCCAACGACCAGTACTTTTAATATGAAACAATTTCACCAATGTAGAAAGTTTTGAAAGTTTTGAATCTTCGTACAGGGGCTGATCAAAATCCTTTAAAAGACTATAAAATCTTTTTGCTTCAGGATTTGGTTCCTCCTCGAGAACATCATCATCGCCAATATTCATATTATCTACATTATAAAAAGGATGTAAATCTGTGAGAATGTCATGTATTTCATCCTCCTCATGATCCTCGCCAATTTTATCATCATCATTTACAGATTGGGAATCTGGTTCTTCTGTCTCACCTATCGTCTCTCCATGGTGATACCAAAAGGTATAATTTTGAATTATTCCATGTACTATTAAATGTGATCTAACAATCTCTCGTGTTCGAGACACTGCATTACAACATTTGACACATGGGCATCTTATTTCATTCGCTTCCCTCAATCTTGTAAAAGTATAATTCAGAAAGATTTCCACCCCATGTATATAAGCATCATCAAGTCTATTATGAATAAGTTGCATCCATTTCTTATCAGGTACCATAATATTATCTAGAAAATAAAATATGGATCAAAAGTATTTCAGTACAAAAATAAAAAACGAGCAATAACTAAAAATATATTCAAAGGCCAAGAACTAATACATTAATCAAACAAGTTGGAGAGGGGGTTGACAAACCTACAAAATAGTGGTATCTCATGCACGCTAAGATACTCGAATAATATAATCACTTTTTGTAGTATTTGACTAATGAATAAAGATTCTAAAGCAGATACAGAATGGTAAAGGCTGAGGTGTTTTGTATCAAAGATGAAATTAAAAAAAGGGCTGATTTTGCAACATCGATTTATGCACTTTGGATAGAGAGAGGAATACGAGAATATTTCAGAACAAAGCATCTACCAAAGAGATACCATGCACTCCATCAGATGAAGTTCTCAATATGTACAAAAGAGATACATAGCCATCGATTATTCAGTTTCATTTGTTCCCTATGAAAATACTGTATTCGCTGAACGTAGGTAGAATGTTTATCATCAAATTTTTGAATCTGTTTTCAAGTAGAGTAGGATACTGAGAAAGCACATAATTTTGTAGTTTACCCTCATATTGTAAAGCTCGCTGGAAATGAACAAAAAATTGCTTTAATTGTCAAAAAAGATTGGTGAAGGAGTAGAGCAAATATAGCCAACAAGAAACAACTTTCCACTTATACCACATATGTTCATCTTTTGAGGTCTAACCCATCAATATAGAAGGAAAAGGAAAAACATAAATGGCCTCAAAGAAGTTAATCCACCATTCAGTCTCTTAAATATAATAACATACAAGTCACATAGGCTACTACTTATTCGGCATATCAATAAAAATCATAAGAAAGAACAGATGAATAGAAGGAAAAAGAACAATTGATTTAGTTCATACATATTACATAAAGAAGCACATATTAGACAACATTGAAATTCCTAACCAAGCTTCTTTGATGGTTTGGAAGATTCTTAACATGAGGAATATTGGGGACAGCAGGAGATCATAGATCAGGTAGTTCAAGAGGGTATATTTCAAATCACTCGAGCATTTTAAAACTGAGAGGAGATATCAGTAAAGTACCATGAAGAGACCTAAAATATTATATTATGGCTGAACCTAAACAGGTGTTCATACGGTGTCTCACATTACATGAAAAGCTATGAACAATCTACTGCAGTGGGGAATGATATTGGGTCGCACGTGTGTATTCTACTAATCTATGCCTGAAACTAATGACCATCTACCAATCACTACTCTGTTTAGCTCAATCTAGATTAATTAGAACATTGTCGATTTATATAAACAATCAGGCATATACGATGAGTAAGAAGTACGACACAAAACAGATTGTTATTATAAAAAAATTGATAGAATAAGAACATAGACCATCTCCGATCTTTATGATTAATCTGAATGACTTGTTCTAGCTGACTTCTGGGACAATCTTGTAGCAAAAGAATGATCGAAAAAAACAACTCATGACAGAACAAAGACTGATCAGTTCAAGTTAGATGATTTTAAAAGTTGGTGTTGCCGCTAAAAATCAAATCGTCACATCTAGTTTAATTTATAATTTGATCCATTTTGAGATAAAGAGCAAGCATGAGAAACCATTCCAAAAACAATCTTAGCAATCCTAATTATAGCTTAAAACCTACCAGCTTCCCGTTTGATCTACAAGACATTATGTAGCTGACTTCTCGAATAGTCTTACCAATCAAAAACAGATTACTTGAAGTTAGATGGATGTAAAATTGATGTTGCCGCTTAAGAAAAAAATCAACACATCAGTTCCTTTTAAAATTAAATTTCACAAACCAAAAGTAAGAATGATCAGACGACATATAGGACACCAAAAACAAATTAAACGTTACAGAATACAAAGAGGTCAAGAGTTTTGGCAGAGAGAAGAGAACAATCACTTACTATTGATTTTGTAGAGGAGGAATTTCTTAGTTGATTTGCAGATTTGATGCTATCGATATCTCTGTTTGAAGGAGAGAAGATGAAGAACTGCTCTTTAGGTTCAAAGTTATCTATGTTCTCTCTTATGAACAAAGAAAATTGAAACCCTGCTTTGCGCCGTGGATTTGATGAGAAACGTATAAGTTCAGAAGAGGCCAATTATCTCTAAATAAACTGGAGGGAAAAATTTCAGAAGAGGCGCCCTTTTTCCTAAAGTTATTNTTCAACCAGTATTTTGTTCACTTGATGATGGTGGTGATGAAGGATCTCTAAAGATTGCACTTTCAAATTATTGTAGGTAAATTATATTTGGATTAAAAATTAAATTTACAAATAACTTTAGGAAAGAATTAATTAAATTTTTTTAACGACCGGAATAATATTTTATAACGACTAAATATTTATCCCCTCGCTTATAATAAATTAAAAACTACTTCTACCGACCAAAAAAAAAAATTCGTTATAAATACACCTTTTACGACCGCATAGATGTCCCTACGTTAAGACATGGTCGTTAAAATACACTTTTCTTGTAGTGACTTTCGCTAGTGTGCAA
Source organism: Solanum stenotomum (assembly GCF_019186545.1). Lineage (NCBI taxonomy): Eukaryota > Viridiplantae > Streptophyta > Magnoliopsida > Solanales > Solanaceae > Solanum > Solanum stenotomum. Next base: position 27,588,982 of record NC_064290.1, on the reverse strand, counting down.
TGCTCATCACAAGAGACTCAATTTGATACTTGGCTAGTCAGAATGAGATGCAAAGAGTTCACATATTGTCTACGCAACTTCATTTGACCTCATCATAGCTGCATATTCATTTTTGTTCGATTATGAGCACTATTCAAGTCATCGGTGTTGATCAAGACCGACACTCAAATTTGCAAGAGAACAACCACATTCAAACACAAACAAAAGGTGGCACAATTTTTTTGGAAAGGTCCAAAAATCATTCGCAATTAAATCCAAGGAGCCACAAGCTCAATCATCCACAAAAATAGTATAACACATAATTATTATAGCTCACAACACAATATATAAACAAAACAAAAATGTAACTAAATGTGGACCTCACCCCACCACAAAAAAAATCATTTGTCCTCAAATGCAAGAAAAAATATCCAAAAGTCAAAATAAATTAAGACAGAGAGGAAGGTATAGAAGGGATAATGTCTACTCAGTCACTCCATCTTTCTGGGCACCAGAGCCCGACGCATCAATCTAAACTTGGGCATCAGTTCCCGGAGTCACCTCAGAAGGAAAAGTAGTTGCACTAGGATCAGCCAAGGGTGTATCCACCAAAGAAGCTTGCACAGCTGCATCTACCATGGCCTTCTCAGTCTCAGTAATACCCTCATAATAAGCTTCCTCAGCCGCCTCAAGCATCTCCTCATCTATCTCCGCCTCAGACTCGGGATCAGCTATCTCCTCAACTCTAATCTCATCTCCGGTGGTAGCCAGAGGCATATCTGGTAAATCTGGGATCTCCACCGTCCCAAAAATCATGGACATGTTGATGGACTTCAATTGATCCACATCGCTCTTCAACACAGCAATAGAAGCCTTTAAAGTTGTCACCTCCTAACTGGCCCCTTGGCCACGCTCACATACTGCTATCCTAGCCACAAGGGCATCAATAGTAGTGTTTAATGGTGTCACAGAATGAGCCAGGGTAGTCTGACTCATGCCTGGAATGGAGGCCTCGAGTCTGGCAGCTTGGCGATGGGCAAAATAGGCAAGCTTCCCCATCTAGAGTAATGTAGCCTGATTGAGCGGGGTCCGGGTGACAACAGTAGCAACAGGTCTAGGAAGCAGTGCAGCAATAGAAGAACTAAGGACGTCAGAAGGTACAGCACAAGAAGTACCTGAAGGCCCAGGGGCCAGAGTAGGCAAAAGTACTTCTACAAGTTGTGACTCTGTGTCTACAACCAGGGAAACATCCAAAATGGCTGCCTTCTTCTTCGTCTCCGCCTCATCTTTCAAATATTCCGTCTCAATCCTCTGGATATCAGTAAAGGATATGGGAATCACTTCCATATCCTTCTTTGCATCTCTCACAACTCGATCCCATTTGCATAGCTCGGTGATCAACACCGAGAGGTAAAGTAAGGTCTGGTGCTGTTTCGCTCTAATAACCATCTCATATGCTATAATCATCCCCAGATTAAGCCTCATCCCATCAATGATACAGCCTAGACAAGCTTCCTTGGCAAGGCGGAGAATAGACTCATTTTAGGAGGGCATGATTGTGCTACTGATGAAGTAAAACCAATACCTCACTGCTACATTTAAGTATTTCATTTCTATTAGAGCCCCTGCCTCCAACCACTTTGGAATGCCATCAGATATGAACGAAGATAACGACTTCTTTATGTTGTCCAGCATCTTGATCCTGATCACATGCAGGAAGTCATCTTGAAGCCTCGTAGTGCACTCTAGGACAACATTAATGGCAGGAAAATCACAATGCACCCTCTTCCCCCGAACAACTACATAGTCAACCAGTTTAAATGTTGCTACCTGCTTTTTTCTCTATGGTATCAAGGCATTGTACGCACTGTAGAACTCCCTAACCCAGCTTGGAATATACGGGTCACAGGGCTTTGTGAAGAACTGGAACTTTTGAGACTTTAGATAGCTCATAATATTGGGGTACCTATCAATCACCCCATCCGTGGACAGACGCTTCTCCTCAATGATTGTCCCCAGCCTCTCAGTCTTTAAATGTTCATAGAGTTGGGGGAAGGACCCTGAATTGGTGGTGCAAGAACCACTGCATGTGTTGGAACTGGAGGAGAAAAAGTAGTGGACTGAGGAGTCCTAATCCTAGACGGATCATTTATCCTTTTTTACCGCAGCTCTGCCCTATGTGCTGCTACCATCTCATCATCATCAGAAGCTACAGTTTGAGGCTCCTAGTGCTCACCCTTACTCTCAGAAGTGGTGAGATGAGTGGCATAGATGCCGTCACTATAGGAGCTGGCCTCCAGTGACACAGGTGCCTTGCCTTTTACTTTTCCTTTTCCTTTTCCTTTGCCTTTCCCACCAGCTGTGGGAAGTTTGGTAGCCTTGCCGCTGGATGCAGCTGCATTTTCATTGAGTGTAATCCCCTTATCTTTCTTTTACGGTGGCATGTTCCTACCTGCAACCTTTGGTCTAGCCATGTCTGCAAAACATCGGGAAGAAGTTAGAAAAATTTCAATCAACAGCACAGAGAAATAATTGCAGAGAAACTCGCCGAACCAGTCGGCGAGTCACCGAATCACTTTGGCGAGCTAAATCAGGCTCACCAAAAGGATTGGCTTACAATTCTTAGAAAGTTTTGGCAAGTCGGCGATGGGAAAGCCTTTTGGCGAATCGCCGACAGCATTCAGTGAGCTAGGCTTAGCCCACCAAAAGTTACAGTGCAATTTAAGGCTCAGGGGTGCAGACAAAGGGCGATCAAGAAGACTTTAGACGAGTTGTCGAGTGCCTTCGACGACCTCAGGCTTCTCGCCGAAAGTTACACAACCAAAATTCAAGTAAAGCATGCAATTAAAGGTGAGATGGGGAACTTCAGCGAACCGCCAAGTGGTTCGGCTAGCTCAACCCAGCTCACAAAACGACCCAACGTGTCTACTTTGAACCCAACTTCTCGAATTCAACCCCGCAACCCCTACAAACAAAATCAAAGCATGCACTTATTAAATTAAAGCAAGATCCATAACACCCATTACCTTGGGATACTCAGACTTCTCCCAATTTTTGCCAGATTTGGCCATTTGACGACTTTTACCCTTAAGAATGACGTCATCCGCTTTATCATTCGGTAAATTACATCATTTGGCACAACTACGGGTTACTTAGACGTCACCCGAGTAGACCCAACAACATGCAAGCACAACCCCACAAATTCTAACCAATTTTAAGGTATAAAATTATGGGATTTCAACAATATAAAAATTACGGGAAAGATTATCAAATTAAAACGGCCATTCAAACAAATTAACACTATCAGAGAGGCCTAACATGCATCACTAAGATAATATTATTTCAAATGAGTACAATATTCTAAAAATAAACTCGAGATTTGGAAAACCAACCTTCGAGCATTAAATAAAGATTGAAATGCTAGGCGGCAAAGTAATCCCACTCCGAGCACCAATCAATGACTAAAACACTCTAAAAATGCAGAAATCAAGAAACTAATGTGTGGGTGTGAGTTTGGGAAGATTGAAAGTGAGGGAAAGTGAAAGATTTTGAAAGTTTAAACCTTTGGCTTTTAAAAACCATCTAGTTCTTGCCCATTCGGCGACATGCTGAGTGGTCACTTACCTCGCCGAGTTTTACAAGTCCTCCAGTTAATATGGGGGTCCAAATGGTGGACTAGATAGCCATCACCGACCTGGTCGGTGATTTGCCGATCATCTCCTAGGCTCGCCGAGTTTGACAAACTCGTAAAATTGTCTTGAGTCCAATGGCAGTCTAATTCGGGATCGCCGACCTCTTCAGTGATGCGCCATTTGGACCTTTAGCTCGCCAAGCTGCACTTTTCAAACACTTTCCACACTTTGACCTGCACAATCAACACACCATTATTTCAAACTTAAAAAGAAAGAAAATAAAATTTGGGTTGCCTCCCAAATAGCACCTTAGTTAACGTCGCGGCACGACTCAAGTCCATACTTAAACCTCATTCTTGAGGTTGGCCATAGTATCACTAGGCAAACCCCCTTGCTGTCTTGGGTTCAAATGAGACAAGTTATGACCCATTTGGGTCTTCAACTACTTGATCGATATTGAATGGGAGGTAACGATCTGGTTAAGGGTCGACACATCTTCTTTCATTTCCTTTAAAATCTTATCCGACCCCTCAACTTTGTTGAGGGTATGAGAGAGCATATCATCAGACCAGCAACCTTCCAAATCCTTTGGCTTTTGGAGCTCATTGGGAGGCACATACCTATCCTTCTCACCATCCTTCCAATTAGGATTTCGGTCCCTTCATTCTCGATCGTGATCCTTCTAACCTTCATCCCTATTCCAACCTTGGTTACCACCCTGCCTCGGGTAGTTTGAACGATAACCACCACCTTGGTTGGCTACGAAATTTATCCCTTCATTATACAAAGCCTCAAACTTAGACTCATCCGGATTAGCACACCCAACACCCACGGCATTGACACTTCGAGCACCAACTCCCATGACATTTTTAGACAAAATGTCAAGTTGTGTCATGATCTTGGCCATGTTCTGGTCCCACTCTTGGTCTTTCTCCATCTGCTCTTTGGTTAGTTTAAACGTGAAGGGGGAGACCTGGTCTTCAAAGGCTACACCCTGTTTATCGTAGTCATACCATCTAAGAGTTGAGCCGCTATCACATAAGGTTGCTGCAGAAAAGATCCTGGAGAAAGTTGGTCAGCAACACCCTTATTTACCAAGTCAAGAATCTAGTAAAAATACTACAGCAACACGTTATCAGGCAAGCCATGTGTTGGGCATTGAAGCACCAACTTCTCAAATTGTAGCCAAGTTTCATGAATTGGCTCGCCTGCTAAATGTTTGAAGCTCTGAATGATGTCCCAAAGATTCGTCATCTTCGATGGAGAGAAAAATCACACTTGAAATGCGGTGACCAACTCCTCCCAAGAAGTGATTGATTCACGTAGAAATTCAGCCAGCCACTTAGATGTCTCTCCCATCAAAGAGAGCGGTAACAACCTCAACCGAACTGACTCTTAGGAGATGTTCTTGAAGGATAACGGTCCGCATACATCCATGAAGTTTCTAATATGCTCATGGGGATCCTCATGAGCCAAACAACTAAATAGCCCCTTCAATTGCAAGAGTTGCAAAATAGTACATCCGATGTGGAACACCGCATTCCCTTCGGCCGGAGGCACGCGAATGGCACCAATACCACCCATAAGATTGGGGTCATTAGTATTAGGCTCATTGATATTGTTAAGATTTTTGATGTCATCTTGATGGCCTACTTGGTTACCATTGCTGTCGTTCACACTCATACTTCCTTCTTCAACACAAAAACAAGCAAAACAAACTAAAATTAAGTAAGTATCACTATAACTAACAAGAACAAAATTTAACTTAACTAAAAATTCTCAAGTAACACCACTCCCCGACAGCGGCGCCATTTTGATTAATAACGTTTCAAAAATGCTTCATCCAATACTAAGCGTCAATGATCGTTAGTTAGTAATATAACCCAACTAAGTTAGTTGGGGTCGAGTACTAAGGGAGTGGTACGTATTTGAGAATCAATAGAAAAGCATGAATATGTTCAAGTCAATCATAGGTAAAACCATTTATGAATAAAAGCATGGCTCAAGTTTGGGGTGACACAAGTGTCAAATAACAAGGGATTTGGTTTCAACTATCAGCTACAATAGCAAATAACACGAAAATAACAAGTATGGAGACGAGTTCATGGAATGTGATTGGATTAAGGGCTAAGGTAGACAAATGGGTGATTGCAATTAATAGTGAATAACTCTAAATTAGTGAATAATCTAGACTTTAGTGGGGATAATCTTTCTCTCGATCAATTTACCATGAATCAAATTGGTTTCTCTCGAATACCAAAAGGCAGCAATTAAAAATAGCCTTCGCTTTAGTCCATTCACTCTCTCGAGTTAAATGTGTGGAAAAGGGTTTAGGGTAGACTCTCTCGAGCTGAACCCATGACAACCCAATACCCACAGACCATCAAATCAGTAATCTTGATTTTAAAACCTCTCTCTCGAGCAAGCAAAAAATAGGAAGGTAGAGTTACATTTGCAACTACAACCCTTTAGATTAAGCCATAATAACTAAATGAAATTCCTTTTAAACAGCATTTACACTATTAATTAACAATACCCAACATCTAAATCAACCTATAATCACATAATCACACCCCCAAGAATTGGGGTTTTAGTTAGACATCATAAATGATAGAAATCATTACCAAATTATGTTTCCATCAACTAGGTACGATTAATATTGTCTCTACAAAGGTTTAAGAAGAAGAATCTTCAAAACCCAATTCCAATTTCTAAGAAATTGAAATTTTCAAATCTTTAAAGCAAAGGAAATATTGTCTCAAAACTTAGTTGTAAGCTCTCAAACTTGAAAACTGAACAATAATGAAAACTATTGAATACTATAATGATAGAAACTAAACTAAGAATTTAAAAATGTATTTATAGTCGCCAAAAAATGTGCTGCAAAGGATCATTCTGAGCAATAAGTTAAGATCACCGATCTACTCGTCGATCTACCCTTTGGTCAATTCCATCGCCCTTTTGCTTTGGCCTTCAGCAACTTCAAGCTCTGTAACTTTGGATAACATAGCACTGCATTGCGGAACCGTTCTGCGACTCACCGACTGCTTCTTTCTATCACCGCCTTGATTTTCTCCTTCAAGGCTTGGCACACTGGAACATTAGGCGAGACCATAGCCATTTGGCGACTCGCCCAATGGTTTAGGCGATCCTCAGGCCTTCTTTTATTTGTTCTTTCAGCTGTTGTGTTCCTTTTTGCTCATTAGTGTCCATGCTTTGTTCCTCAATCTAAATACCTAAAGATCAAGGATTTACATCAGTTATTGGCATAAAATATGCATTTGAGGACACTAAATCTATTAAAATAGATCCCTAGAAGAGTCCAAATCGTGGACTCATCACATACTCTTTCCTACATTTTCTCAAATGTAGGGTCCGACAGTCAGGGTCATCAGTTTGATTGCTAGTGGTTTAATTTGATATTTCCAATCTTTGGTGAGTCCTCATGCTTCGAGGAGGGAGTTTTATTGTTTTCAGTTTCTTTCATGTATTTATCTTTTGGATTAGATGTATGGGCTAGGCTTAATTTGTTTCTACTGCATTTGATGGCTATGATGAGACAAGTGCTTTAGAATTTCGCTTTTATTTATGAAAACTATGGGACTTGAACTATTGTTTTACTATTATTATTCTATTTCTTATGTTATGAGAGCTAAGTGGCTTGTATGGATACCTTTGGGGTTCTATACGACATGTTACATCTAGGGGGTACCCCTGGGTCGTGACAATGAAGGATGTAATGAGGTTCTGAAAGAAGGTCAAGCTTAGCCCTAGATTCATCGAACATTTTAAGATTTTGAGTTGAGTAGGAGAGGTGGCCTACAAGTTGGCCTTTCCACCTAGATTTTCATCTTTGTATCTTGTGTTTTATGTCTTTATGCACCGGAAGTACAGGCTGGATGAGTCTCATGTGCTTTCACTTGATTTAGTAGTGTTGGGTCTAGAGTTGTCCTTTTATGAGGAGCCTATAGCCATCTTGGGTAAGCAGGTACAAAAGCTTAGGATCAAGGAGATTAATTTAGTGAAGGTATAGTGGAAGCACCGTTTAGTTGGTGAGGTAACTTGGGAGATGGAGTCTGACATGCGTGCCAGATATCCCCATCTTTTCGAGACTCCAAGTAATTTCTTTTACTTTATGTTCGAGGAAGAACATGGTTTTTAGTACTGGATAATGTAATGACATGTTCAGTCATCTTTGAAATTCTACTATTTTACCCCTTTTGATATTGGCCCTGGGTCATTCTAAATGAGTTCTAAAATTGGTTTCGAGTTTTAAGTAACAAGTTATGAATTATGGAAACTTTTGAAGTTGAAAGGAAAAAAGTTGTTGAAAAGTAGTTTTAGGTGTCGTTTGGATTTGTGAGTCTCGGAATAGAAGTTTGTCGATTCCATAAGTCCCAAAATGTGGAAATTTATCTAGCAAGTTTGTTAGTTTCAGGTTCGAAGTCTTTTCATTCATTTGAGGTCCTCAGTTGGAAATATATGAAATTTTAGTCTTTGGGTTGACTTTATTGAACATTAGGGGTTCGAATGCTCGGATTGTATTTCTGATAGTTCCATTGGATTCGGGGGATGATTTTAGGCCTAGAGAGGTCTTGTTTGAACGTTTAAAGGTCCCAAGCTTGATTTGGCCTTTTTAGGTATTATATTCATTTCTTGTCTCTTGCACGGATTTTGGGTCAAGGAGACCTCGGATTAGTATTTCGATAGTTTCATTAAGTTCGGAATGTCGAGATTAGTTAGATAGTATACTTTGTTTGTGTATATAGGGTTTGAAATGAATCTCGAGGGCCTTTTGATGAACTAAAAATTGGTTGAATTTTCTGATGTCTAATGTGCTCGTGTTAATGAGAGGTTGTTCACTTTTGCAAGCCTCTCTTTCGCAAAAACCTTGTTGCTATCGCAACCTTCAATTTAGTAAAGGCTAGGTCGCAAAAGTGATAGGCCAAATTTTTTCGGGGTTCTCTTTTCCAAACTAGAGTAATGATTGCATTGATCGTGTTAGCGACCCTAAGTTCGTGAAAGAGACTCTCAAAAGGGTTTTGGCCTGCAGTTTTGGGGTTTTACCCCATTTTCCCCATTTTGAGTTTTGGAAAACCCTTGGAGGCAGTGTAAAAGAGATTTTGTGTGCTAAATTATTTGGGTAAGTCTTCGTGACCATAAAACTTCAAGTTCATTTTATCATTTGTGTCATTACCCAAAGAACACCCTAGACATGCCATTGAGAATAGGATCTTGAGAGACCCTAAACGAGCCACTTGACATAAGCACAACTTAGTAAAATATAATTTAAAAGATATAACCAATATATGTTTCAAATCATATCATGACATATAATATACATAAATAGCACATAAGAGATACACGAAATACTTCTAAGTCTGACATAAGCCTTTCTAACGTCATAAGACTTATTGGAACATAACCCATACACCGCGTACAAGTTTCAAAATGAAAAGACAAACAAAAAAAGCAACAGTGGATTTGTCCTCGGAGCATGACGAATGACCAATCAAGAGTGCTAGTAGACCAATCTAAGCTAGCCATGAGAAGGAGAAGGAACGTAGAACCCTATATTATAAGACAATATAGAAACCAATATGCATTTGTACATTGAATTACTGAGAATGGGGAAATGCATTGGACATTAGAATGATATTAAGAGAAACTTTAAACATGATATGCATGACAAAGTAAAACATAGTAAAAGTATTTAAAGAATCCATGAGTCATAATCAAGGTCAATGCATACTTAGAATCATTTTAGAAGATTTTATAAAAACATTTGAAGAAACATCATTCATTTGTGGCATATTTCTCGTTAACAAACAATAATACAATGTAGGTAATAACATGGAATCCAACATACCCTTCATACCGAAAATGGGAAATCTACTTGCCAAGGTAGACTCCATAACATTCATTTATAATTTCTATGGTGGATCTACTAGCTAGGATATTTAAGAAAATCTTATGGGGCACATAGTTTGGGACAAGGAATTACTACTAAAGACAAAACCTCCACTAGCAGTAAAGCCTCCATTCCAAAATCCTTTAGGTGCTTAGTAAATTCAAACTGAAAAGACATAACCACATTCATCTCGAAATACATGGAAAGGTACAATAAAACTACTAACCGAATCATAAGTCATCCTAGAGTAACTCCTTTCAAATCATGATAAACTCCTTCATATTAGACACTTACCTTTATAAGCATCTAAAGCATATTTCATTCATATGGAAGAAAACCTTTCACAAATCATTGATACTTATCTCAAAATCATCCATAGTTCATAAATTATCATTTTCATATAACATGCCTAGCTTTCATCATAATAATTCATAAGTTTAGAGGCATAGTTCATAATTCATGTTCATAAAGTAATAATAGGCATGGGTCCATATGAAAACAATTGAAAACCATATAATTGAATCAAATCATGCATAAGATTGAAAATAAACAATTGAATTATAATAAATAGGACCTATGGAAATTCGCATGAAATCCTAGATAAGTGAGTGAAATTGAATAGGAGATTGAGATTCTTTTGGGTCCCAATGGATGAAGGGGGTCCATTTGTGAATTTACACATGCCTTGAGTAATCAAAGCTCTACCAATGGACATAAAATCCATAAAGCTTGATGTAACCTTAACCGTCACTTTGATAGTTCTTGAGAGAAAATTGGAGAAGACTTGAGAGATTTGGGGAAATTGACTGAATGAGAGAATTTAGGCTAGGTTTGTAAGAGTAAAAACGGTTATAGGGTAGTTATAGGGCCGAAACAACGTTATTTATGGATAATTGGGTAGGAAAAGACCAAAACACCCATAATTAAAATTGTGGGATCACACCTACAATTCCGACCTACGGTCCGTAAGAATTCTTATGGACCATCCTAGTCACTCGTAAGGTCAAATATTAGGGGCCATAATCCTGAACAACTTCTATGAGTGCCCCCAACGAGTCGTCAAATTCCCTACAGTCTATAAACCTCTTTTGTAGAACTCTTATTACCAAATATTTTACCAAGTCTCAAACCTCTTCTACGGACCCTTTCCTACGGACCGTCCAGGTGGTCCGTAGGATAGGACCGTCCTGGTGGTCCGTAAGAAAGTTCAAAAACCCAAAAACTTCCTCACCTTTCTAGACGCTTCCTACGACTACCTTCTACTAACCGTTGGGCATTGTAAGGTCCGTAGATGGGCTCCTATAAACTGTACTAGTGCCATATGTTTGTAACTTTCTTCCCAAACTGATCTTCCAATTTCTGAGGTGTTACAATATCTCCCCCTTGGAAACAGTTGTCCTCAAATGCAACTCAAGTTAGCATGAAAAGGATAAGAGATAATCGAACAACCCAAAATGAATGCAAATCTTATCAAAATGAACATAAACAAGGAGAAATTGCTCCAAGCTAATCATAACATCAAAATTAAGTTTTTCATGAACATGAATACATATGGAAACATGAGAATGACTAAAATGTATGAATCTGAAAGTATGAACCATGAGAAACTAATACTTCAACGTAGAGAAGGAGCGGAGGGAAATAGATGAGGATATTAGGATATCATATCGGTTTCGGCTTTCCAAGTAGCACCCTCAACTAGTTGATTCCTTTAAAGGACTTTCACAGAAAAAACTTCATTATTTCTCCACTTCTGAACTTGAAGGACAAAATTTTCAACTAGGACCTCATCATACGAAAGATTCTCCATAAGTTCCAAACATTCTAAAGGAAAAATAGAAGTAATACGCCCAACACACTTTTTCAAAAAAAGATACATAGAATATCAAATGTACCAATGCTAAGTCATCTGGTAACTCTAATTCATAAGCAACATTGTCAATGCGCCTCAAAATATTATATGGGCCCACATATCAAGGACTAAGCTTTCCTTTCTTATCGAATCTGATCACACCCTTCAAGGGTAAGATTTTTAAGTTAACCCTATCATCAACGTCAAATTCCAGCTCTCTCCTTCTAACATCGGTGTAAAACTTTTTATCAACTTTGAGCCATTTTCAACCTTTTACAAATAAGTATAACATTTTCTATACCCTCGTGCACCAACTCTGATCCTATCAAAGTGACCTCATCAACTTCAAATAGACCAATAGGAGACCTACCTCTCATACAATAAAGAGCCTCAAATGGAGCCATTTGGATACTTGAATGATAGCTATTATTATGATCAAACTCAATCAAAGGAAAATGACCATCCCAATTACCCTTAAAGTCAATCACACAAGCTCTCAACCTATCTTCCAAAGTATGAATGGTAGGCTCAGCTTTCCCATCAGCCTGTGGATGAAAATTCAAGCTAAGATTCACTTGAGTACAAAGACCTTTATAAAACAACCTCTAAATTAAAGATGCAAACTAAGTACCACAATCCAAGATAATGGACAAGGGCACCCATGCAACCTTACCATTTCTCGAATATAAAGCTTTGTTTACTCTTTAGTTGAGAATGGTGTTCTTAGGTGATTTTATCATTCTTCCTACAATAACCCTAATCGAATCAAACTAACGACAAGTTCGAGGTTAACCCGTAATGAAGTCCATATTCAAATCATCATATTTCTTAGTAGGAATGCTAATATCTTGAGATGATTTGATGCTAAACTTTCACATATTTACAATAAAGACACTTAACCACAAACTTCACAACATCATTTTTCATCCCACTCCATCAATAGACCTCCCACAAATCATGGTACATCTTCGTGGCTCTCGCATGAATAGAATATCGAGAACTGTGAGATTCTATAAAAATATGATTCCTCAACATTCGGGACACATCAAAGACCTTGGTATCAAAAGATACCATCTCCCCACTGGGAGAAATCCTCAACGGATATTTTGGAGACAGACTTCTTCAAATCCACCAAAACTGGATTGAGATCCTACTTAGCCTTCACATCCAAAACGAGAGATGATTTTAAACTATTGTGAATAGTCACGCCACATTCATTAGAATGGACCAAGGTAACACCCAATCGGCCAATATATGAACATCACAAACTAGCTCTTTATTACCATCCTCGACATGAGCAACACTACCCATCAATAGTTGAGTAAGAGAATCCGCAACCACATTAACTTTTTTCCGGATGATAAAGGACACTCATTTCATAATCTTTCAACAACTCAAGCCATCATTTTTGGTAAAGATTTAATTCCTTTTGGGTGAACACATATTTTAAGATCTTACGGTAGTTAAACACATCTACATCAACACTATTTAGGTAATGCCTCCAAATCTTTAGAAAAAACACTACCGTTGCTAACACAAAATCATGAGTTAGATGATTATTTTCATGCATCTTCAATTGCCTTGTAGAATAAATGATGACTTTACCATGTTGCATCAAAACACAACCAAGACCAATCCGTGACGCATCACAATAAACCACAAAACAATATGATATTTCCTGTAATGTCAATATAGGGGCTAAAGTGAGTCTATCCTTTAACTCTTGTAAACTATTATCATAAGCTTCCAACCATAGCAATTTTACCTTTTTTGCATCGACAATGACAAAGTAATAGAATTAAATTCTTCCAAAAACCATCTATAGTAATCGGACAAACCAAAGAAACTCTAAATATCTGAAGCCGACAGAGACCTACGCCAAGTTTGAACTGCCTTGGTCTTCTTAAGATCAACTTCATTACATTTACCAAGGAAAGCTATGAACCTCAACTTCTCATGACCCAGGGGTACCCCTAGGTGTAACATGGCATATGAAACCCAGAAGGACTTCATATAAGGTACTTAGCATATCATAGCATAAAGTACTAGAAAAATAAAGAGTTTAAAACAACATTTAAGTCCAAAATATCTTTATAGAAAAAAGGAAGTCTAACTCAAGTCTCAACATAGCCATCTATTACAATCGAATGAAAGTAGGCCTAGCCCATAAATCATGTTCAAAAATGAAATTCAAAAGTGAAACTACAATAAGGAAGATCCATCCTCGAACCATGAGGACTCACCAAGCTTGGAAAGAAATCAAAGTCAAAGCTTTAGCCACTAGAATAGGAACCTTGCCTGTCGAACCCTACATTTGGGAAAAAATGTAGGCAAGAGTATGTGTTAGTACAAAAATGCACTAAGTATGATAGCTATGCATAAAACATTTAAGACATGCCAAGAAGGACATTTCATTTCATGATATGCAATTTTCCAAGTTTAAACATCATAATAGAGATAGTTGGAAACATAGTTCATAAGATCATCACTAATGCGAGCTAAATCATCTTGAAGCTTTTGAACACATAAAATATACTTCTTTGGAGTAACCTTAGTTCATTGAACATCATATTGTGGGAAAATTAGCCTTAACCGGCATAGAGACCATGTGTGCTAAAACATGTTCACCCGGTGTCTCCCACACCGAAAAAGGTTGTTCTACTGGCCTAAGGTAGAACCATGAACATCTATCTTAAGTGGATCCACTAGCTAATCAACCTAAGGGGGCACATAGTTATGGGATAAAGAGATTGCTACTAGAAACCCGGTCTCTACCAGCGGGTGAGCCTCCATCTCATGAGACTTCTTTTGGAAACTCGACCTCTACTAATGGGAGAGCTTCCGTCTCAATGTCAATATTCACTTGGTGCTAAGCATAAATCCCACAGAATAGTATTTTCTTACTTATTCTCATTATTCATGGAAAGGCATATCATCTTCTCAATCCAAGTTAGTTCAATAGGATAGCTCTTATTCATTGATTCAATTAGGTTAGAATAGCCTTTCAACCCAAGAATCATTTCTATGTGAGAAAACCTTTCACATCATTGTTGTAATTGTTTTATGAGAATAACCTTTCAACAACACAACAATAACAACAACAACAACAATATTGGCACTTTACTCTCAAAGCACCCTTAATTGTATTTACATAGGTATCATACGATCATGCATAACTCATACTTTACCCTTTCAAGGTTCAAAGCTACCTTCAATCACCAAACCTAGAATTTTAACATTAGGTAGGGATTTTATCATAAATTCAAGTAATTCTATACCTTCATGCTTTAGATCATAAAACTCCTCTTTCATAACCAACAACCAAACCCTAGGAGATCACAATTGGGAAAACATGGGGGTTTGCATGGGTTCATAAGGGAATCATCCTAAAAGAATTGTAAATCATCAATTCATGAATATTTAAACATAATCAAAAGAACCCATGGTGTTAGAAGAAAACCCTAGCTAATTGGAGAATTCTACCATTTGAAATAGAGAAACTTGGGGATTCCATGGGTGGAAGGAACTCATGGATTAAGCTACCATACCTTGACTCCAATTACTAGCCTTCAATGGAGAATTTGGATCCTTAGCTTTAAACCCTAGCTGATTCTTCTTCTTCTTTTTCTTCAAGTTCTAGAGAGAGAATATTTGGGAATTCTTTTTGGGATTTGGGAGAATGACTTAATTTGGGGGATTTTGGGGGTTAAAAATGCTTATATAAGTGGTCTAGACTTAGGCAAAATGACAACACATTGATTTAATTAAAACCGGAAAAGACCCTTAGGCCCCTAAAATAACTACCAATTGGTGAACCACAAGGCCCCAACCGTCGATCGACTCATGGTCCATCCTGGTCAACCGTGGTTCAAGGTCTGGGACTTGAAATTTTAGGCATCGACCACGGTCTGTGGTCTGACCAACGGACCGTTGGTCAGGCCGTGGTCTAGAGGCCCTAAACTGACCCAAGGTGACCAATCCACGGACCCCTACCTATAGTCCGTGGGTCTGTCCACGAGCCATGGGTGGCTAGCTGTGGATGGCACC